>NC_064617.1:496406211-496731438 GCF_023898315.1 Schistocerca nitens
TAATAATCGTAGAGAGAGACCAAGAGATGAATACACTAAGCAGATTCAGAAGAATGTAGGTTGCAGTAGGTACCGGGAGATGAAGAAGCTTGCACAGGATAGAGACCTGCAACAAACCAGTCTCTGGACTGAAGACTACAACAACAACAACACGATTAAACCCGTAGAATGGATTCCATTTAGCATATGCTAAGCCTCAAAAATTCTTAACAAAAAGATGCATGTGATCCGTACTACCTGCGTGTCCACTAACTGCTAATGAGGGATCTAATTTGTCATTTATCTTCCACTTAACATTGTAAATTAAGATTGTAAAATTTTAATTGGTACACCAGTTATCATACGCAAAGTCATGTTTACACATTATTCATTGAAATTTGTTGGTCATTTACTAAGTTGCCGAGGAGCCTGAGCTTAGTATTTTCACTGTTAGGGGCCATGGAGTCCAGACACATTTGAACCTCATGAATATTTTTATAACTTTTGAAAGCCTAAGAACCACAGTATTATACAGATTCTTCAGTTTTTGAGTCCAGAGATCGATAATTCTTGTTGTCAAACGAGTTATTGATGATTATATTAAACAATGATATTAAATACTCGTATAACAGTTTTTTAAGTTAGTTCTGTTTCTGTATGTCTAATATCCCCATGTAACACGGTCTTGAGGACTTTCCAAGTGACGCAAGTGATACGACCTACACTAGGAGGTAAGGTGAACACCTGACTACAAATGCAGCTGTCCAATGAAAGTGATGCAACCGTGACTGACTGGCATGCTGAGGAGGAACGCCCCAAAGAGTGACTTCTGTGAAGGGATCACATCCGTCTCCATACAAGCTGTGGCCCAATTTTCATCCACATACCTGACAGTGCATGCCCACTGCACCTCAATTAGTGCACCACTATCTGACTGGTTCCTGGCTCTGGACAACACCACACCAGCCATCTGTCTGACCATAGGGTAGTCCTGCAGAGATCGTCTTGTCCACATCGACAACATTAATTAGCTAGCTGGCTGTAAGTCAACCTAAATAATTAGCACACCTGCGTAGGTGGACTGCAAAAGGAACTGCCCCTGAACAAATAACGATGTTCCCTTACTAGGTCATGCTAAACATATAAACATTAAACATCTATCAACTGATAACAACTTTTTGTGTGGTTATCCAGTCTAGTCTTGAGCCACGTAATTCAGATACATTCATGTTGAATTTACAGATAGCATCAAATTTCTTTGTTGCTTGTGTGTGAGAATGAACATTATTATGACAAACTTCACGGTGTCAATTATTTGTGAGTCAAGGACATACATTTCCACTCTTGCTCTTTGATGACTGCTCAGACAAGTAAAGAAATCATGAACTTTACTATGATGGACAATGTTTGAAATGTGAGAAGGAACCAGTTGTTGTCAATAGTAGGCTACGGACATGAGCTTTATGCCAGCCAACCCGTTGTTTATGATTGAGGTGTATAATCAGTTACTTTGAAATGCTACTAACTTGGATCTATGGGTCATGTCACAGTTAAACAAGCAACCATAATCGTTCATTCTTTCATTTTCATGTTGTCTCATGTGCCAAACATTTCGTAAAAACACTTTGTTTTAGGAACAGTGTATTTGTCCAAGAACAGTGAAGTGTGTGTTTCTTTTGTTGTTTTATTGCTATCTTTCAGGGCCAAGTAAGCACTGATCTGTAGGCCCAACCAACGTTTATTTGATAATTTTCGAACAAAAATGCACCATCAGTGGTGGTGAGAATTGTTTGCATTTGTAATTCAGTATCTGTTCTGATACTCATACATTAATTCTGATCATGCAATCAGCAATATCACAGTTTGCACATATTTGCAGTTTTATAATGGTTGTTATGAAGATATGCTGTAAATAATTTACTAATTTGTTTGATACTGTCTATACTTGATGTCGCAACTGTGACACTTGTTTACCAATATGTAATATCAATTTGTTCATACACTAACACAGGTATTTGTATAGAAGAATTAATCTATGATCTCTAATGTTCATGATGTTTTGTTCGGATTTGCACACATTTTATGTAGTCATGATTGTATTAGTTGAGAATTTGCTAACTTTTACTTTTATATAATCATAAAACAATGCAAGACCTGTACGAATTTCTTTGATTGTGCTTCTTGAATGTCAATGTATTTTTATCATTAATGTTGTTCAGTGCGATGAACTGCATAGTAGGAAATGTTGATAATGTAATGAACTATTTTGTACTGCAATATAGAAAGTTTGGATGAAATAAGTAACTGTAAATTGATTTGAGTATGTTTGGACTTAGAATATAAGCTATTCATGTTGTTTGAGGTTATCCAGGCACAGCCTTCATTGATGAGCATTGTAAAATAAATACATTTGTGTCTAATATTGTACTAGCTAATGTTTCTCCTTTATAAATAACCACCCATGGCATGAAACATATCACATGATGGGCATGTGAGTGAGAAAACAAAAATGGTACCTGTACCCCAGCAAAATGTCTTTAATGAACTCAAGCTACAGATTAATCTTGGCACAATTTCATCAGCATCCATTTTAAACTTGACAAGGAGGTGATGTTACATGGCAGTTTATCCCCACACTGTCCTGCAACATATTTCAGTTGTTCATTCTGTTCCCTTTATATCTGTTCATGTGTGTGTGTAGTTAGTCAGGGTGAGTTGTAGAAAGTTGAATGTTAATGTAATATCTTCCAGAGCGTAGTTGACAGTTTTCGTATTCAGCTGATTCGAGTTTTGGTTTAAATATTTTGTGGAGGGGTTCACGTAAGAGTGACGACAGTGGGGTTGGGTGCTAGTATTCTGATGACAATCGTCCTTTGAAATGTTATGCTACTATTTTATCTATTAGTGTAAGCAGTGAGTTTACTCTTACATGAACTCCTCCACAAGACATTTAAACCAAAACCGAATTCAGCTAAACACCAAACCTTTCAACCACTCTCTGACCACTATTGCATTCACTTTCAACTTTCTATAATTCTCGCTGACTAGCCCCACACATATACAGATATAACGAGAACAGAAATAAACAAACGTTAAATTTCAGCACATAATTCTTTACGTTAGCAACGTGTACACAAACAAACCAAACACGAAGAGACGTGAAGTGAACAGACGGCAGTTACGACTTTAAATTACAGTTTTCGTTAAAATGTCTACAGGCTAGTGACAGAAGAAAAAATATCGAACGTACAATGTGGTGACCAGGTGATGGGAAACGCAGATGTCCGCAAAAACCTCGATTAACTGCAAGTAAACACTTATTCACGTAAAAAAAAATATTTGAACTATTTTATTATCTAGAAGTATCACATATCAAAACAAAATTGAATCATTCTAGATTCCACCAAAGACGCCTTAAGTAAAAGGCGTAACGTGTCTTGAACAAATAAAGTACACTGGAATAACAAGATTTCCGATGTGAAGAAATAGCACAGCAGTGGCGATAAAAACTAGTTTTAATGCAACTAGTGTGCAATGTCTTCACATCATCATTCTGCAAAAACAGTTGCTGTCAATTATGAACAAAAATCTAAACAATGAAACTGGTTTTTGCTTTGTGACGTGTGAGAGAAAATGTTGACGTAATCGGCGCTCGGCGCTGCCAACAGAAACTGCAGTCTTTAGCTTCACCATTCAATTTTGAAACTACAGTTGCTAGGTCATCGGTCTTGGTAGAAATGAAAAAAATAGGGAAGTCGACATCAAAGTGTTAGACAAACCCGATATGTGACGAAACCGAACGGGTGACGGACACCTCTTATTGTGCCACTTACATACAGTTATCATTGTCAGCAAAGTGGTTATCTCCAAGCATGAACGTGCTTCGTTTTCCTTCCAGTTCTTGCTCTGAGGGGGATAGGAAGCCAACTAGATTGTTGGTGTACAGAATATGTAGTAATAAATCAATACTTACATATACAGCTCTAAAACTGGCTGTATATTTACACTGTCCACCCAATATTTTTATAGGCTCGTACGTCGATATTCTTTCCATCGATAATATTTTCAATATATAAAGCACCAATAATGGTATATCTTTAAAATATAGATACATCGGATTCCCAGCATTTTCAAAAAAAGTCAACAGTACTAGTCACAATGGCGCTCAGGACTTATTACGAGACCTGTCGACACGGCGGTTCTCTGAAGTTATTCCTGAGTGCGCATTATTGTGGTGATCTTGGCCCTATGTGTTCCTTGAGCACCAAAATTTATTTCATTTGTACGTTCAAGTCATTTTCCTGGCATTTGGGGACTCAGTTTGTATGAAGTAATGCACAGAGTGTCTGGTGTTTTGGAGAGTCTGATACATTAGGTGCTTTGGCCTTTAGATTATGAGATCACTGTGCTGTCCATTGGGTCAGTGGGCTTGGATCTCGTCAAATATGTTAGACGTCTTAGTCAGGATGAGGCGATATTCGTGGTGTCTGGGTTTGTTTCGTGTCCCGGTATCTTACCTCCTGGTGTTCAGCAAAATCAAGGGGGTGCAGTGCCTGAGATATGGGTCACGTAAACGGTAAACGTATGCACAACGGTATATCTGACAAGATAAAAGTATTTAAAATTATATAAATGGTTGGTGATTCCGAGTGTGGAGAATTGTTGACTTTGGTTGAGGTCGCACATTCTAATGGAACCCTTTCCTGACTGCCCACCCAATTACGGGATATTGTGAAAGGGGCTAGTGATGCCGCGACCTAGACACTCGCTTAGTTTCTTCCAGTCTTAGGGATGTCGCAACACACTCAGAAGACACCGAACATGTTGGACCCACCGTTCTCTTGTGGACTTGCTGTTTGTGTATAAGAGCTGCCGACGTCGTCTTTGCAAGGTCTGCCGCCTCCTGCATCTCTTTGCGACGCAATGGATTAAGTTATGTAACTTTTTTAGAGGTATCTGCCTCAATAACTGTAATATTTTGTTTTATTCTTCTTTTTTAAAAAGAGACACCATCCCAGCTTGTGTTTTGATTCGTGCGAGTTAAAACTGTCACGCTGTTGGCTTAATGTTTTGCAGGGCCACGAAAGGCCGTTGCCCATATGTTTAATTATCGTTAAATTTCATCATCTAGCGCTGGCCAGGTTTAAATTCTTGAAGAGACGTCATAGCCATTTCTTCATTTGTTAAATGTTTCCTAATGTTTTATTAGCTGGCACTGGCCAAGACGTTATTTAAACGGGTTTTTAGATGTAGAGGTAGTGTGTCAATGGGAATGTATTTATGAGTAATGTTCTTGGTTTCGTATTAGTCGGTATCCCGTTTTCGGATGTGGATTATGGTGTAAGATTCTGAAACACCAACGGGTCGTTTTCATGAGACTAATCATGCTGCATGTTGGCACTGATAGCTTCTTTTTCCTTGTCCGAAATGTGTAAAATTCTACATTAGAGTAAATTCTCTTATTTCTTTTTCAAGGATTAAGGGCCTTGTGGGCTTCTTTTCAAATTCTTAAAGAATCTTTCGGCTTCGCTCTATTTTAAATTTGTCAAGCGGCAACAGCCGTTGGGTATATGCTGAAAATCTGGAAATTTGCACCTTACAGTCAGTTTGCTTAGTGTGAAGCTGGAAATATGCATTTAATAATATTTTGTAATAAATGTTTTACAAATGGAATATGATGTTTATTTGAAACCTGGTGCAGTCCTTCCATGTACTTCACTCTGAGCGCTTGGTCGCCACTTGACTTGCACTCCCCATGCACTCGATACCGTCAGAAATAAGTCACTACACTCACATTCCGCAAACGATATGTAGCCAGTGGTTGCCCATAAATAATGCCTTTACGACCGTGGCAGCTTAAACTAAAGAGACAACCTCAGATGACAAAATCATTCGAACATTCGACACTTAAGTATTAAAAATAATATGTCTATTTTTTCTCCTCTTATTTAGATGTTTTTAAGAATCAGTAGAAAAACAAGCAAGCAAAGCTTTAATGAGAACATGCAGTCGCCCGGTCGTTTCATCCGCTGTATGGTGAAACGAGTAAAATTTCAATATTGCTGGAAGGCTTTAAGATGCAATTCTGGAGAGACTGACTTGAAAAGGAGTGATTTCTGGTTGCTTCCTTTAATCAGAGGTCCAGGGAATTGACGACTAAGAAGCGTAAATTTCGACTCACAATGGAGCTCATCAAGCAACATTGTACTCCGCCTGGCCTTGCGTTTCTGCCTCTCTCTCTCTCTCTTTCTCTCCCCTTCCTTCGGTCTCCTCTTCAAAATTTCAGGTGAGCCGCACCGCCTATCCAGCAAGTGAAAGTCACGTTAGAGACTTTAGGTTAAAATTTGTGTTGCAGTTACGATTTCAGATCCTATGTCGGATACGATGTTTTGAATGTTTTATTGAGTCTAATTAATTAAAGAAATTACAGTTTACTCAAAATGCAGAGATTCAATTCACTCCAAAGTACAAAAAAAGAAAATTTCGCGCTAAGCCTTAGAATGCATCCACTACGTGATATGTTCTGTAAGTCCAGTAATTTAGTACTGAAGATGGCAAATTAGACAGAACAACTTAACACTAATTCTAAAAAAGCACTTCTAATTAATTAGCAATAAATTTAAATCAAAATGGGTATTCAGTAAAACAGAAAAATGAAATTCATAAGACTTCTTAGCATCTTCATCCGCTTGGAATTCTGTTGAAACTATTCAGTTTGCCGCTGCCTCGGTATGTCTCGGAGTTGTGGCTATAGGGCGTAGCAATACCAAAGTTTACAGTAAAGTAAATTCAAGAAACTGATTTACTAATCCTCCCACACGCCATGCCAAAACTGTTCTGAATCAAAGAAACTGACATATAAATCATGAAAACCAATCAGCCTTAATAAGCCATGTCGAGCGCAAAAAGTAATGAAACAGCAAATTTGATACGCAAATAAGGCCAAAGAGAAAACTAATCATTTAAGGGATAATAACATGGAAAAATTTTTGCTTATTATTATATCATCAGTAGAAATACTAGTATCTGGTCCGATTTAACTGGACATAAACATGACGCAGAAGTTAAGCATGTAAAGGGGAGCAAATGAATTGTCTAATCTCGTCACTCAGGGGTATCAGTTTTGCATGAGGACAATGTGGAGCAGGTCTGAGGTCAGCACAACACCATGATTACACGTCGTTGTTTACCGAGCGAGGTGGCGCAGTGGTTAGTACACTGGACTCGCATTCGGGAGGACGACGGTTCAATCCCGTCTCCAGCCATCCTGATTTAGGTTTTCCGTGATTTCCCTAAATCGTTTCAGGCAAATGCCGGGATGGTTCCTTTGAAAGGGCACGGCCGATTTCCTTCCCCATCCTTCCCTAACCCGAGCTTGTGCTCCGTCTCGAATGGCCTCGTTGTCGACGGGACGTTAAACAACACTAACCTAACCTAACCCAACCTAACATAACATAACACCTCGTTGTTTGCGTTACTGTCTGTTGGCAGCAATCAGCTTTCACGTTTTGTGATCTCTGACTTTGCTGCGACGCACTGGGCAGCTTAACTCATTCCTTCTTCGATGCTGGCCAATGTAATTCGTTCGCGTCTAGTACACTCGGCGGTCGATGCAGTGTTCCTGTGTTTACGCTTCCGTCTACTATAGTCAGCAGTAACTGTCTTGCAGAAGTGGTGTTAGCGTAATGTTCGGAGGCTGTCAGGCAAGAAAATCCAGTCAGATGCTTAAAGATTCAGCCACTGAACTGCAAGGATTTTCCCATTCGAACTGAGTGGAAACGAGATGTTACAAAGTGAAATCTGGAATGAGTGAGTCATGGCGACTCGAAGTCTGAAACCTTAGTTAACAACAGACTGACACCCCCCCCAGAAGACAAAAATGGCTGTCTCTGCTGATACCTCGAACTGCATGGTCACCATCTCATCGCTGTCTCTTGACTGCCTTCTCTTCTACTAACTATTTACTGTCTAATCTCTGTCTACCCACGTCCATTGACTGTCTGCTCTCCATCTGACTGAAAAGTCGCTGTTTCTTCACTATCTACCCGACTGCCTGATCTCTTGGCTGTCCCTACCTGGTAGTTTTGTTTGTGGTCTCCCAGACTTTGTCCTCCAGAATGTTTAATTTTCCATCAAAGTGCCTTTGTCGCTGGTGGAGCCAATTTTCGATCCAAGACAGTGGACGATGAACGCCGTGTAATCACGCATCACAGTCTTCATACAGAATGAAAATGTCTCATCTTACGGTGACTGGTGTCTAATCTGGGAAATCCCGTCTCATTTTCACGTTCTCCCACTTTGTGTCGTTACCAGTAATGTTTGCCGTCTCCCGAGCAAATTGTATTTCACTAGACATTGCTTCAAGTGTCTCTCTGCACTCATAAGTCGTCATGAATGCAGGCACTGAACAACAAACCACCACGTTTGTAATGGGAAACCTGTGCTGTGCTTAAATGGCACCATCGCTCTTGCTGTTCATCAGACATTACAGGGGACAACTGTTTCTGAGTGAGACAAACACTTCTGTTAAGGTATCCCTGTCTGACTTTTGGGGATGTCTCACATACTGGTTCCCGCGTCCGGCCATCCTGATTTAGGTTTTCCGTGATTTCCCTAAATCACTCCAGGCAAATGCCGGGATGGTTCCTTTGAAAGGCCACGGCCGACTTCCTTCCCCATCCTTCCCTAATCTGATGAGACCGATGACCTCGCTGTTTGGTCTCTTCCCCCAAACACCCGACCCAATCACATACTGGTGGTAAACAAGCGTTACTCTGCAAGATTCCAACTTCCAACTGCAATCAAGACTTTAATGAAATTGGCAAAGGTAATGTTAATCAGAACACTAGGAGGAGTTTTGGTCTAAATAACAATAGATTTATTCATTCTTAACATCACGAGACAAAAAACGGCTAAAGAAACGGCACACAAACATTTTTTATTGGACAAACGCTTTCAATGATATGCGGTCTATGGTGAACAAAGTGATCAGCTGGGGATCAACACACGACAATAACCAGAACTAATCGCTTTACCTGACTTCATGAATGTGAATCCGTGGTACGGCCCAAAAATTACGCTACTATCAAGCATCTATTCTGTACTATTCCATAAAGAAAAATATGGTTCCAAGGTACTGGGTGCTGAGAAGCATATATTGAAGCCCTACGCCGTAGCAGCGAATACTTTACCCTCCTGCTGGTCAGGGTGGCACCCCACGATGCGTTCAGCGACTGGAGTCACGGACGGCAGCAATCTGTTGTTAACGGCGCGCTCCCGAAAAATGCAAGTACGAAGTCTCACGTTCGGCTAATTCGGAACGCAGGTACTTCCCTATGAGTCTCTGAAACCCCGGTGGATTCCAGTATGCAGGTGGACCGATTTGCTAGTCTACCAAACCAATTTGACTCCGTGCCACGACTATACGTGACGGAATATGTCAAATGTTTGTACGGCCGACTCAAGACAAATAACTACACCCACGCATCACTCGCGTGCGTGATGCTAGAAGTGGTACCTCTCACGGTTAAGATGATGACTGGCACAGGCTCTAAGTGGCACACTAGCAAAGGACACAAGTCTCGCCGTTTAGGTGAAGACTTACAGTTCTTCAGTAGCGAAGCGCCAGTAGAAGAGAGTCCTCTTCCTTTTCCTCAGTATAGTGATCGACCGAACTCTGATTTCTGCGGTGTTGTGTCCGCATCATTGCGTTCTGATACCTCCCTGTCTTCTCTGTCCAGATTTCTAATCACTACCTCTGCTTCGATATGTTGTGTTACGCTCACAATTTTCATCCTGAGAGTCCTGCGGTAAATTACAATGACAGCTACAACTTCTACAGACACTATCACAAATTGTGCGAATAGCCCTTCGGCGTGTGCAAGTCTCGGCATCTCGTGAGCAGTCACAATGCTGTGATGGTTGGTACACGACAATACTCACACCGTTGTTATGGGCTACACTCTGGAGACTGATTTTAAGCTGCTCGTCACACTAGTCTGTGCAACTACTTCGTCTCTTCATAAGTATGGGAACCTGCATCCATTTGAGGCTACTTACTACAGACAAGCTACAAATTTTACCCCCACACTCCCTTCCATTACCAAGTTAACCATTCGCTGAGTCCTCAGAATGAGTTCCAACAGCCATTCTTCATTTGGCCAACTTTTGGCAGAAATTTCGTTTTTTTCCCTTGATTCGATTAAGTACCTTCTTCATTAGGCAATTAGATCTGCTCACCTCATTTTCTGCATTATTCCGTAAAGGCTACATTTCAAAAGTTTGTGTTCTTTCCTTGTCTTTATGTTTGTCGTCCATTTTGCACTACCTTGTAAGGCTATACTGCAGACAAACACTTTCGGAACTAACTTCTCAACGCTTGAATTTGTATTAGAATATTTACTGAAGACTTTACTTTATTACGTATTTCATTATATTGTAATTAACGCTCAGGCCACTGCATCACTCGGAGAAACCCCAGTTCATCTCAGCTCTGTGCAGTTTAGTCGTGTATTTGTGTTAAATGAAGCTACCATTTCGTGTGGCACTGTTGTCAAGTTAACTTGTAAAACATTCGTTAAAACTTCATGGATCACACAATATTTCCGCGTTATTTGTTATACCTAAATTCATGCACGTGTTCATGGCTACTGTCACCTGCATGCCACAATACACAACTTCATGTTTCATCCTTTCCACAACTGAGATATTTGCTGTTAGTTTACATTTTCACTCCTCCTGTTACATACAGTGCTTGGAGTTCATTTGTAGAAATTCACTCAGAGATGTTATTGCTCATTCACATGAGATGGCTAGGAAGTTTTCGAATATTAATGTGATGTGCGATTATCACATTAACATTAATGTAATCGACTACTTACGCAGAGGAAATTTCAATCCTGCGTATTCTGCGTGTCAGATCTACGCAATTTGTCCGACTACGTTTAAATTCATTTACCTTCTAATAAAGGTTCTTAAATGTTAGTCCCAATATCAAACAGTTCAATTCCTCAAATGTAGATGTTTTATCACAGCAGAGGACTCTTCTTTTTCTGTTTCTCTGCGAATCACGACTACACGTAAGAAAGCTTCCGATGAACAACTGTGTATTGTTTCCGCTGGAAATTGTTAAAAAGTATAATAACCGCACATTTCAACGTAACTACATTTTCCGGTAATTCATACTGGTTCATCAGACGTATCGATCCATCCTCGTATGATTAACTGAAGGAGGCTGGATGCACCACAGTTTACCTTGCCTCTGCAGCGTTATTTGTGTGGTGTAGTGAACAGGGTTATACTGACAGGGGATTTTACTTACTGGACGGGCTTCCGCAGACAATCTCCGGAGCTAGTCCAGCCATATTATTCCGCTCTAGAAACGTACTGTCGTGCTGTGTTTTGCAACCGCGAGCGGTGTTTCGATGCGTCCATGTGCGCCAGTATTCGTATTGTTGCTACAGCGAATATGTCCAGTGCAAGATCCCTATCCACTGTGCTCATTTCACCGCAGATAATTTGGTGAAACTTCAGGCTGTTCTTCCAGTTAGCTAACACATTTTAAAAGTTGCATATATATATATACGTCGCAGCTTTTCTCCTCGAAATAGTAACAGAAAATGCCAACCTCAAGCAATTCTTTCTGCGTGCTGAAAGACAGCTGAGTTTCATTGCGTATAATAAAATTTTTTATGTGTACACAACATAGACTGGAGTCGCAGACAGCAGTTCCGTTTTGATGTAACTATCTAAGGTGATGTGACAACATTACGTCGCTAAGTAAATTTTGAAATAACATTAAATTTGCGTAAGTTATTTCTGAAAAGTTTGAAAATTGTTAAATAATATAATCAGCACATCAGACATACGAAAGAGTGTTAATAAATTCTACGACTGTTGGAAAAATGGTTTAGTGATAAGAATCTTGGTAGTGGGAATTATTATATTGGTTTCATCTGCAATTATACAGTCCACATTGTTTTATATCCAACATTATATCTGTAATTACAATTAACGGTTGCAGGTTACAAGCTATAAGCTTCCTGATTTGCTCCAATATCACATTCACATCTTACCACCAACATAAATTTGCGTGATATGCTGCATGATTTAGTCTACATTAAATCAGAATCGTTGCAATATAACATCACTCTTTGCGCTTCAAAGAACTATAACAGTGATGGCTTTATATGTGAATGTAATTTCGACCAATATTCCCATGTCTCGTAAGCAACGATTCGGTAAATTGTTCTGTTGTGCCAAATGCTTCAAATAGTCTTGATAGGCAATCCATAGTCAGTACCATCAGTATAAGTGTCTCACAAATCTCAGAAATAATTTTTGCAATTCATCAAATGTGCATGACGCAGATAAATCAGAAATAAATGTATGTTGCTTGTATTTCTTCCGAGTTCCCACTATATTTTCTTTCACAGTGTGATTAAGAGTAAATGGTTACAGTGCACGATGTGTGAATGGTACACCAACTAGATGTTAACTAACTGTCCTCACTAGAAACAACTATACTGATGCTTCCTAACTTCAAAACAGAGCCATAACATACACCATACATATACTCCGTGATTTGTTTTTATTCTTTGATATCAGTGACTACGGGTTGCAGTGTTCTTTGTCAGCGATCAAATGATTTTCTGGACTGAGAGCTGGTTAAACCCACAGTCTAACATAGGTCCTATTTTATAGGACGACACTGGCTTGCGCCACTCATTGCGTGAAACGAGTAGCACGCAGATAGTTTCGTATATGTCCGTAGACACGCCGCCTCAGTGTACATTTCAGTTTCTGAGTGGCATATATTCCTGTATAAAATGAAAGTTTTGGCATCTGTACGAGTTGTGGCTGACTTAATGCTTCTTTGCTTGAAATCGCTGCATAAGAAAAAAAAAAGTTAAGGAATGTGTTTGGGCTCGCAAGTGGATCAAGAAAAGAAGTCAGCTCGGTTGTTCGGCGACCTTGCTAAATGAAATGGTAGTGGAAGATCCAAGAAGTTATTTTAATCACCTCCGAATGTCACCAGACTAGTTCACGTATCTTTTAAATACAGTGAACAATGCTATAAGGAAAAAAGATACTGTAATGCGTGCAGCCAGAGCTAAAGTTACAAATTACATTTCGCTTCCGGGCAAGTGGCGATTCATATTCTTCGCTACAATACCTGCATCGTGTTCCTAAATCCACAATTGTCAGATATGTTCCAACTGTTTGTGATGCCATCTACATGAGACTTGCAGAATATATATGGAGGTATGTCATAACACTGGTTAATTATTTTTATAATATTATCATTAAAGGTCAAAACTGAATTTCCCATTACAATTTGACTTAATTCATTGTGGCGTTATACGAGTACTACAAGGTGATGGCTTCTGACTGTGACAGTCCCTCTTCCCCACCTAATATTTCCTCGGCAGCAACCAACTGTTCTCAGTGTACTTGTTCTTTCTTTTGCCGTTCGGCCAAGAAACACTTCCACTTACAGGTAATTAGGGACTGGATTTCCTCCATCAGTTATATGTTGTATTCTTCTGGCAATTTTCGCATTTGCTTCATAATGCTCTTGCAAAAACTGGCAGTTTCATTTTCCTCCTGAGGCTGATCGGTAATTGACCTTAGCGCATCTACAGCATTTTCGAGATGCTGAATAGAATCTTTGACACGACTTTTCTTTGTACTGTGTTTTGATGCTGATTGCAAGCAGCTAGTGCAAGATTGAACACTCAAACTACGATTGATATTGTTCATGCGGGTGGAGACTGTAGTTCACTTATTAGTGTGTCCTCCAATACATGCCGATTTTTCATATTCTTCATTTTCTTTATCATCATGCTGGAAAGGCGAGAATGAGATTGTGATAACCAGACTTTGTAATATACCTGATCATAATTTAGTATCATTCTAATGACCTGGAATGATTGGATCAGTAATCCTGATTGCTTTTTTCAGGTACCCCAGACTGAAAATGAATGGAGGGACATAATGAAAGACCTCGAAATTCGATGGAATTTCCCATCCTTTTGTGCAGTAGATGGGAAACATGTAGTGATTAAATGTCCACCAAATACTTTTTCTGAATTCCACAATTACACTACTGGCCATTGAAATTGCTACACCAAGAAGAAATACATATGATAAACGGGTATTCATTGGACAAATATATTATACTAGAACTGACATGTGATTATATTTTCACGCAATTTGGGTGCATAGATAATTAAAAATCAGTACCCAGAATAACCACCACAGGCCGTAATAACGGCCTTGATACGCCTGGGCGTTGAGTCAGACAGAGCTTGGATGGCGTGTACAGGTACAGCTGCCCATGCAGCTTCAACACGATACCACAGATCATCAGGAGTAGTGACTGGCGTATTGCGACGAGCCAGTTGCTCGGCCACCATTGACCAGACTTCTTCAATTGGTGCTGATTGCAAGCAGCTAGTGCAAGATTGAACACTCAAACTACGATTGATATTGTTCATGCGGGTGGAGACTGTAGTTCACTTATTAGTGTGTCCTCCAATACATGCCGATTTTTCATATTCTTCATTTTCTTTATCATAATTAAAAATCAGTACCCAGAATAACCACCACAGGCCGTAATAACGGCCTTGATACGCCTGGGCGTACCTAACCTAACCTAACCTAACCTAACCTAACCTAACCTAACCTAACCTAGCCAAGGCAGCAGTCGAACATTTTGTGTATCCAGAACGGCCCGTACAGGCCGTACAGGACCTGTAACATGCGGTCGTGCATTATCTTGCTGAAATGTAGGGTTTCGCAGGGATCGAATGAAGGGTAGAGCCACGGGTCGTAACAGATCTGAAATGTAACGTTCACTGTTCAAAGTGCCGTCATTGCGAACAAGAGGTGACCGAGACGTGTAACCAAAGGCACCCCATACCATCACGCCGGGTGATACGACAGTATGGCGATGACGATTACACGCTTCCAATGTGCGTTCACCACGATGTCGCCAAACTAGGGTGCAGCCATCATGATGCTGTAAACAGAACCTGGATTCATCCGAAAAAATGACGTTTTGCCATTCGTTCACCCAGGTTCGTCGTTGAGTACACCACCGCAGGCGTTCCTGCCTGTGATGCAGCGTCAAGGGTAACCGCAGCCATAGTTTCCGAGTTGATAGTCCATTCTGCTGAAAACGTCGTCGAACTGATCGTGCAGATGGTTGTTGTCTTGCAAACATCCCTGTCTGTTGACTCAGGGATCGAAACGTGGCTGCACGATCCGTTACAGCCATGCGGATAAGATGCCTGTCATCTCGACTGCTAGTGATACGAGGCCGTTGGGATCCAGCACGGCGTTCCGTATGACCCCCCTGAACCCACCGATTCGATATTCTGCCAACAGTCATTGGATCTCGACCAACGCGAGCTGCTTTGTCGCGATACGATAAACCGCAATCGCGATAGGCTACAATCCGACCTTTATCAAAGTCGGAAACGTGATGTTACGAATTTCTCCTCCTTACACGAGGCATCACAACAACGTTTCACCAGGCAATGCCGGTCAACTGCTGTTTGTGTATGAAAAATCGGTTGGAAACTTTCCTCGTGTCAGCACGTTGTAGGTGTTGCCACCGGCACCAACCTTGTGTGAATGCTCTGAAATGCTAATCATTTGCATATCACAGCATCTCCTTCCAGTCGGTTACATTTCGCGTCTGTAGCACGTCATCTTCGTGGTGTAGCAATTTTAATGGCCAGTACTGTACAAGGGAACCTTCAGCATTGTTCTCTTTGCTGTTATAGACAGTAATTACTGATTTACTTGTGTTGGTATTGGTGAAGCAGAGAGGGCGTCTGTTGGTGGCATTTTTGCAAGCCGTACACTAAAATCGGCAATAAAATGCGGAATTCTCTGCCTGCCAGAAGATGCAGATTTAGTTGGTAATGATGCTTTCCCGTTGACACCGTATTTAATGAAGCCTTTTTCAAAACATGGCCCACTGAGCATAAAAGAAAAAATATTCAATTGCAGACTTTCGAGAGCTCGACGTGTTGTAGCAAATGCGTTCAGAATTCTCGTGTCGAAATTTCGTGTATCTGAAAAGCCAATACCACTCAACCCACAAATAGTGGACAAAATTGTAAGGTATACATGTGCTGTCCACAACTGGCAGACAAAAACAGCTCCCCAACTATATTTACAGCCCAAATTGATAGACCAGGCCAATGTGGAAAGTGGAATTTACCAGCCAGGGACATGGAGTATAAATGCAGAAGGGTTGATAGATGCAAGCCTACAAACCGGCAGCAGTAATTATTCAAAACAGACTGTATTAAGAATAACATGATTTAGAGACTACTTTATTACAGATGGAGCTATACCGGGGCACTATTTAAGAATATGAAAATATGTACCAGTACTACGGAATGTGAGTGTTAAGCTCTGACGACTTTTTAAATAAATGAATATTGAGTAAAGAATTCAACTTACCAGATTTGTGTATCCTTTTCACCTATACACAATTTTCCCTAAAAACGAATCAGCCATCTCGAACCAAGGGATTTTCGTGTTGTAGACATGGGCTGCTTGCCTGCATTTAATTAGTTCGTTGGTGTATGTACTCCCAATTGATTGTATTTTGCCGTGCAGCTCATACATCGTTAGTCCTTCAATGTTTATATCGCGTAGGACGGCCTCAAGTGCAACAACACGTCGCTGCTTGATTTTGTAGTCGGCATTATTGAAAACCCACAAACACATATCCATAGCGTAGATGTCCAAAATGCGAAGAATTTCTTTCATTCCTCACTTCATATTTCTGTTTGTTTAAACTATACTGACACACGTAGCCCCAAAGCTCGCGCAAGTATAGTTGTGTCGCCAAAGTTGGACCGCACCGAAACTGCATAGGTTCACAATCGGGTTGCGAAAACGTGCACCGCGCATGAGCAGTAGTCACGTAGCACCGTTGCATGCAATCTAGTGTCGTCGTGTAAACTAGGCATAATAGTAGCGACTTCAGCGCACCAAGATGCCAGGAGGTTACACTATTAAGGTCTGTGAGATCTTGTGAAAGCGAACGCGAATCGTAATTGTTTATATTGGGCTGTAAATGATTTTTACAAACGAGAGCGTCTGTAACGCAATAAATTGCAGCGACAAGAAGATGAAGACACCACACTTGTCTTTTTTTAGGTTTCCTAACGATCTTAGGAGGTATGAAACGCTACATTACAGAACAGTTCACATATGATTTCTTGTAATCTACACATATTTACTGGAGAATGTTGTGTCCTTTAAGAATAAAAAATTACTACTAAACAGCAGAAGACCTGACCTTTTGCAGAAAAGCGTCGTATATCTTCTCAAAAACCTGAAGTTCCTTCACGGCACTTTCAGTCAAATCAGTGAATGTGGAACATCGGTTTCGTGTACAGAATGCAATACCTACATTATTTAACGTAGCAGGTAAGCTACCACAACTGTAGCTGAAGTAAGAACCACACAGACGTGATAAGAAAATAACAAACGGAATAAAAATTGTTTCCGAACGCAGAGGAAACCAATTTCACAATTGTGATTCTTGAGTTTCTCCCGCCGTATTTGATAATCAAAATATCGACGGGTGTACTGCCGGTCTACAGTGTCCAACGGGCACAATATTTCGGCGATCATACATGTCGCCATCATCAGGTGAACTGACGGACTGAGCTCCTGTGAACGTGCCGGCACGGAGATCCGTACACTATGGCTGCTCAGGTGGAACTGGGTTCGGTCGCGGCGGCGGCGTATTTAAATACCCTCCGCCCGCGGCGCGCTCACTCCGCCGTCCGCGCCCCGCGCCACGGTCGCGCGGTGGAACAGATTGCGACGGCGTCTGAGATGACGTCGGTGTGATGGCTCCGTCCGCCGTGGTCGTCACAACTATACATTTGCTCGATTTACTCTTGATTAACCCAATCGCTGGTTCCCAAGCCTTGCTAAGATTATCGCCACAGTCACGATTTATGAGGTCGTCATTGGTGCGAATTTCGATGGCCTCTCTAACAACGCTGTCCCAGTATCTCGACGTCTGTACCAGAATCCTCGTGCGTTCATACTCCATGGCCATCGAAATTCGCACCAATGACGACCTCATAAATCGTGACTGTGGCTATAATCTTAGCAAGGCTTGGGAACCAGCGATTGGGTTAATCAAGAGTAAATCGAGCAAATGTATAGTTGTGACGACCACGGCGGACGGAGCCATCACACCGACGTCATCTCAGACGCCGTCGCAATCTGTTCCACCGCGCGACCGTGGCGCGGGGCGCGGACGGCGGAGTGAGCGCGCCGCGGGCGGAGGGTATTTAAATCCGCCGCCGCCGCGACCGAACCCAGTTCCACCTGAGCAGCCATAGTGTACGGATCTCCGTGCCGGCACGTTCACAGGAGCTCAGTCCGTCAGTTCACCTGATGATGGCGACATGTATGATGGCCGAAATATTGTGCCCGTTGGACACTGTAGACCGGCAGTACACCCGTGGATATTTTGATTAATTTCACAATTGTTGCTGCGACTCACCCAAAAATTTCATTAATGTTCAACACATTCGCTTTTAAGGCAAAAATAATTATATTTACAAAAAACATTTATGTACTAGAGAGTCGAGTCAAGTGTAAGACTATGCGAAGCATTAGGCACCCTTCAAAGTTGTTATACAAGGAAAATGCCTGTCATAATAGGAATTGACACCGAGCGGTTCTAGGCGCTTTAGTCTGGGACCTGCGACGGCTACGGTCGCAGGTTCGAATCCTGCCTCGGGCATGAGTGTGTGTGATGTTCTTAGGTTAGTTAGGTTTAAGATGTTCTAAGTTCTAGGGGACTGATGACCTCAGAAGTTAAGTCCCATAGTGCTCAGACCCATTTCAACCATTTTGAATAGGAATTGACAACAAAACAAATACTTTTTGGCATGCGTGAAATATGTGTTTGTATTCTCTTGTTTCGAGCGGAGTCAGCTGCAATTACGTATGTATCTGGAATTATTTATCTATTATTAATTTGTAGCTTAAGTCACTGAATTAGAGAGATTCGACTGTTTTTTCATGTATTTCATGATCATTGAAGTCTCTTGATAATTTACTAATGCTTGGACCGCAAAAGTCATATAACTATTTCGCTAATTAACTAAAAAGTAATTAAAAACAAACTTTAATTTTACAGCTGTTATCTCGCCGCTTGGGACGCTAGTGTCGCAGTAAATGGCAGACGGTAACGTTTTTCACAGCAGTGAGTTTCCCTACTGTATGTGTCGCATTGTGCTACACCCAAAATAGGAAGCCCTGAGACGTTTAGCTATTCATGGAACGTATATGAAAAAGACAGCTTAGACGCCGTGGGAAGGGAGCTGTTCAGTGCAGCTGAGAAAAATGTCTCTACTAAGTTCGAATGTCAGTGTGACAGTGACGTTATCTGGTCGCGTGTAACAGGTCTAGGTGAAATCAAGATAACTGTTGACATTTTTACCGGCCACCCGATTCTTCTGTGACGGTTTTGGAGACACTGACAGAAAGTCTACGTCAGTAGAGCGGAAATAACCACATCATACAATATTAGTTGGAGACGACTTTAACCTACCAAGTATAGACTGGTATGTCTATGGATTCAATGCAGGAGCTACAGACAGATACACTTGTGAAGTTGCCCGAAAACTGTCTTCAGCAGCTAATTCGACAGTCCCACGCAATGGAAATATTTTAGACCTCGTAGCCGCAAATAGGCCTGACTTAATCGACGGCGTCAGTATAGATACGGTCATTGGTGACTATGATGTCATCGTAGCGACTTTGGTTGATAGCCTTAATAAATCCGTCAAGAGGCTATAGGTGAGCATTTCTGCTAGAAATAGCAGATAGACGGTTTTTAGCATCCCACTTAAACAATGAATTGACATAGTATAGTTCCAGTATGATGGACGTAGAGGAATTATACTCAAAGTTTAAACGGATTGTAATTCGTACTTTGGAGAACTATGTGCAGACCAAGTGGATTAACAACTAAATTCTGGTAAACCTTCCGGGATGTAAGGTCGTGGTCCATGAAACTCTTCAGCTCCTAACATTTCGTCCAGAGCTGCGCTGGACATCTTCAGAGGGGTGTTTCTCCTCCGGTCAGTCTTGCCGACTGACGGGTCGAACGTCTGAGAGCGACTTATATATCGTAGAAAGTGGGCGTGACCAGAGTTGCACGTGATATGCAGAGATAATCTTTGTCAGAGATAAAACTTAACTATCGATCGTAATCTCGTCACGGATAAAACTGTCTAGCAATTCTGTAGTGCTACTGTCCAAATATCACTAGGTTTCATGGTCTCTTCTTTCCCCTCTGAAGATGTCCAGCGCAGCTCTGGACGAAACGTTAGTAGCTGAAGAGTTTCATGGACCACGAGCGTACATCCCGGAAGGTTTACCAGAAGATATGTCATCCGGTCGTGAAAGCCTTCATACTATGAACTAAATTCTGAAAATACTAAGGAAACAAAGCTGCTGCACTCTCGGTTCAAAAGAGAATGGGCAAATGATGATAGAAAAAAGTTAAGAGAAATTCGTGCATCTGCAAAAATATCGATGGGCGAAGCTTACAACTGCCGTCGTCGTATCTTGCCATAGACCCGAGAAAATTCTGGTCCTAAGTAAAATTGGTAAGTGGGTCGATGTCTTGTATCCAGTCACACGTTGACCAGTCTGGTATGGCAGTAGAATTAGAAAAAGTAATGCCTAAGTTTTAAATTTCGAATTTAAGAAACAATTCACACAGAAACAATTCACACAATTCACCAGGTCGTGATGGAATCCCAAATCGGTTTTACAAAGAGCACTCGATAGCATTGCTTAGCTTGCATTTATCGCGAATCTCTCGCCCAGAGCAAAGCCATAAGCAACTGGTAAAAAGCGCTGCTGACTTCTGTATATAGAAAGGTAAAAGAACGGACTCGCAAAATTACAGACCAATATCCTTAACATCGGTTTGGTGCAGAATCCTTGAATATATTTCCAGTTCGAATTTAATAAGTTACCTTGAGAGGTAAAAGCTTCTTCTGTCCACAAACCACCACGGTTCTAGAAAACATCATTAGTGCGAAACTCAGCGTGCCCTTTTCTCACGTGAGATCCTGCGAATCATGAATGAAGGGCAACAGGCGGATTTCATATTTCTAGGTTTCAGTAATGCCTTCGGCACTGTGCCACACTGCCGACTGTTAACGAAAGTACGAACATACGGAATAGGTTCCTAGGTATGTATCTCAAAGACTTCAGAACCCAGTATGTTGTCTTCGACGGCGAGTGTTCACGGGAGATAAGAGTATGCTCAGAAGTGCCTCAGGAAAGTGTGATAAGACCGCTGTTATTTTATATGCACATAAACGATCTGCTGACAATGTCAGCAGCAGACAGCGGCTATTTGCTGATGATGCTGTGATGTATGTGAATGTATCGTCGTTGAGTGGCTGTAGGAGGATACAAGATGACTTAGAGAAATATTCTAGCTCATGTATGAACGACAGATAGCTCTAAATGTAGGAAAAGTCTAAGTTAATGCAGATGAGTAGGGAAAACAAACACATAACGTTCGAATACAGTAGTATGTTCCTTGACATAGTTACGTCGATGAAATAAGCTATCGCTAAGCAATATGAAATGGAATGAGCATGTAAGTGGTGCAGTAGGGAAGGCGAATTTTAGGGAAGTGTCGATCATTTGTAAAGGAAAGCCTACATCGTGTCACCCATTGTAGACTACTCTTCGAGTGTTTGGGATACGCACCAGGTCGGATTAGGACAACACATCGAAACAGTTTAGAAGTGGGCAGCTAGAATTATTACCGGTATCTTACAATAGCACGCGATTATTACGAAGATGCTTCGAGAACTCAAATGGTAATGAGTGGAGGGAAGTCGACATTCCTTTGGAGGAGCACTTTGAGAAAATTTAGAGAACCGGCATTTGAAACTAGCTCCAGAGAGATTCTACTGCCGCCAGTTTACATTTCGCTTATGGACCATGAAGGTAAGAGTGGAGAGATCAGGCCTGGTATAGAGGCATATTGACAGTCGTTCTTCCCTCGCTCTGTTTGCGAGTGGAGCAGAAAAGGAAATGACACCAACGGTAGCTTGTGGTGTATCTGTGTTGTGTCAGCTACTGAGGGAGTCAGCACCAGTAGGAAAGAAAAGCGGGTTCTGGCGCACCTTACATATCAAATTGATATCAACTTAATTAAGTAAATTAATTAACTGATCAATTAATCACCCCCACCTCCTAATGACGTCATGAGTTTTCCACAACTGACAAGGGCTCAAACTGTGTTGGTCTACCGAATACGATGGACCTAAGTCTTTATTTTGTACACAGTGCGCAACATTGCTTATTTAAACAATTTGAGTTGCCATTGATTGAGCACTAAATAGCAGCTCCACACAGTATAGTCAGCAGCTTCTGTATGTGAAGTGTATATTTTCGCTATTGGTTTAACACAGAAAAACTGCTGCAGCCAGTCTAGTCAATAACCCTATATGGAAAGCATATATCTACAAGCGAATAGCTGCTGCTGGGATGAGCATAAGGATGGGTTATAACAATATTAGAACAGCGATCCACTGCCCCAGGACACCTATTTTCTTCTCCTTTATTGTTATTTCATACCCCAATCCCCCATATGGGTGGGTCATGGGCTGTCAGCAGTACAATACTCCGCTCTTCAGCGAAGAGTTCTCACAAAAATAGAACAAAAGTGATAGAAAAACAAATATGTGAGGACTTGTAATATTGTAACTTAAAAATATTAATGATGGACAGCTAAAAGGACTAAGAACATATACAACTTAAAAACACAGATGTGATGAGGTGAAATTCTTCAATGAAAAAACACAGGAACACAGCAATTGCACAGAACATCTAAAACACTGGAAAAAGGTAAAAAAATTTCTGGGTGGGGGAATATGCACCATAGAGATTTAGGGAATAGTGGGTAAGGAGATAGGGGTCGGTTAAGTGGATAAACTATGGAGAGGAAAGGTAGGAGACGAAGCAGATAGTGTGATTACAGACATTGGGAAGGACGGATGGTGAGGAGAGTAATGGTGTGTGGGGAGGGAAGTGCCATAAGAAGAAATGGATACGACTAGGTGTAGAAGGAAAAAGAGAGAGGAGCCCTGATGTGGAGTGGGACAGATGAGGAAGGGTTAAAGTTGGTATGACGGATAAATATAAGGGTGGATATGATTGTATGGGAGGGGGAGCTCATTGTAGTGTCATTGGATAGGGTATGGTGTGTATGGAGGTGTAGCATTGGGGGGATGTGTTGGTGAAGGAGTGGCTGCATACCAAGGTTGGTTATTAGAGTGGAGACAATAGTGTTATTGGAGACTATATTGCGGACACCCACATTTGATGTGGGTGAGGAGGGGTGGGAATTTGGTGAAATGGTAGAGAATCCAGGTGGAGTAAGGTAAACAAATGCAAAAAGCGAGATGGAGTGCATAGCGTTCGAGGATTTGGAAGGATTTATAGAAATTTGGTGCAGTGGAGAGCCGAGAAACATTTGAATAACAAAGGGTAGGTCAGATGAGGGTTTTGTAGGTGTGGAGGATAGTGAAGGGGTATAATCACCAAGTTCAGCCTTGTAGTAGTTTTAGTAATTTTAGTCTATTGTGGGCTTTCTGTTGGATGGTTAGTAGGTGGAGGTTCCATGCAACTGCCAGCTGAGGGTTAGTCCAAGATATTTTAGTGTGTTAGTTTGCTGGATAGGAAGGTTATAAATGGTAAGGTTATGTCATAAAGGTGGGAGATGCAGGTGGTTTGTCCTATAAGTATTGCCTGGGTTTTGGAGGGGTTCATCTTGAGGAGCCATTGGTTACACCAGGATGTAAACTGATTGAGGTGAATTTGAAGGGACTGTTGAGATTTCTAGAGTGTTGGGTTGAGGGTGAGGAAAAGTAGTGTCATCAGCATTCTGAAGGAGATGATATGGTGGTGGTGGTTTGCGTATATCAGCGGTGTAAAGGAGATAGGAGAGGAGAGAGAACAGAACCTTGGGGTACTTCTGCAGTGGGATGGAAAGTATAGGAATTGGTATCAGTAATAGTGACAAACGATGGGCGATTAGGCAGGAAGGATGCAATAAGGCAGATGTAGTTATCTGGAAGTGCAGATGTATGGAGTTTGAAGTGGAGACCGAACTGCCATACATGATCGTAGGCTTTTTCTAGGTCGAGGGAGACAAAAATAGCGAATTTACAGGAGTTGGTGGGGTAGGAGATGGGAGAGGTGCAGGAGCTGGACATCAGAGGAGAAATTAAGATGGAAGCCACTTTGGGTAGTTGGAAAAAGGTGGTGTTGGTTCAGGTGTTGATGGATGTGCTGGAAGAGGATGGATTTGAGGACCTTGTTAAACACAGTGGTGAGGCAGATGGGGCAGTAGAAGGTGATATCAGTAGGAGATTGTTGGGGTTTGACGAAAAGTAAGATTTTTTATGTTTTCCATTGCTGAGGATAGTTACCTGTGGAGAATATAGTGGTGTAAAGGGTTGCGAGAGTGATGAGGAAGGAGAGGGGGTCTTCTTTGAGGTGTCGATATGTAATGCAGTCATGACTGGGGAAAGTGTTGCGTTTCTTGTTGAGTACTTTTTTTATGTTACTTGCTGTAATTGGTGAATTTAATTCTCTGTATGGTATGTTATCCAAGTACTGAAAGCTGGGAGCCAGGGACGGAACATCGACATTTTTACGTTCATGGACTTTAGGGAAAAGAGAGTAACCAAAATGTGCACCATTGAGAATGGAGAAGATGTCAGACACATAGAATGCAAAGTGCTTAGCTTTGCTCAAGTTGTCAAGTAAGGGATGGATATCATGGAGAAGTGGGTAGTAAGGTATAGTTTTATAGCCAGTGAGTCAATGGAATGCTTTCCAGTACTTGGAAGAGTTCATGGGGAGTGTAGCATTGAGTTTGGTGCATGTCTGGTGCCAGTCACGGCGTTTCCTTGCATTCCTGATATGTCTCTATATTTGCAGGTGTCGTAGTTTTTGACTGCATCACAGAAATGAGTCTGCAAAAAGGAGTTGTACATATGACAGGATTCTCATAGCAATTGCAGGGCTTTGGAAGGGAAGGGAGGGGCGGTGAGAATATATGGTCTTGGTAGGAATGTGAGTGGATATAAAATCTGGCAAGGTCCACTACAGGAAGGACGTGACATGAGGCATATCGTCAGGTTTCTGGAGGGACAGGGGGAGGCTCTTGGATAAAGATTCTGATTGTGGGGAGTACAGGTAGATGGTAACTTCCAACCAGATGAAGGACTTCTGCAGTGAGATGTCCAAGGAGATTGGGAGATGTTAGGATGACATCATGGGTGATGTGGCTTTCCCTTACAGGGTATCAGTAAACTGACGCCACCACTGGTGTTCTGCGGCCATCTGGTATGAATGTTCAGGCCTTCAGCAATAATGTAGGTAGAAATGTACAATATATATGGCTGAGGAAGTCATACAGAATGGGTTGATAATGTCGAATGTAAATGGTCACACAGGCAATGTTTAGGGTGTGGAAAAAGAGAGTAAGGACCAGGTGTTCAGTAGGTGTATTGTATAGGGCTGTGGCCAAACCAGAATGCTCTTGTTGTGGCCAAATGCAACTCCAACTCTGGTCAGGGGAAGGGGATTATCTGTGTTGTGGAGGGTATGGGAAGAGGTGCTGGTGGTGTAACAGGGACGGAGAAATGTTTCGTTAAAGATAAATGTATGGACGTTGTGATGGGATAGGGTATGCATTAGAAGGTGTTTATTGGTGGGGAGAAAGAGAATGCTGTGTTACAGGATTTTGTGGTGCTGTCGTGGTTTGTGTGAATGAGGTCTGAGCATGTTTAGACAAGGCTGTCGAGGTGGATGAAAATGAAGTTGATCTGCTGATGGTAGTAGATGGGTTGTGTGTTGAGATGGAAGATGGAATGGGCTGCAAGGGATATTTGTTGGAGAGTGTGTGGGCATTGGAATAGATGGATGTTTTGGAGGACGATTGTAAGGACATCGATAATATTTTCAGTAGTGGGAATTGTTGGGATGAGTAGGTATATAGTGGGACAGATTGGGAGAGCATGTTTGGTAGGTTGTGGATTAGCTTTGCTTTTCGCTGAGTAAGTGGGATGGGAGTCATTGTAGGTGTAGCAGGTATGTGGGGTGCAAGGTTAGGGCACTGTTTAAGAAAATGGAAGGTTTTTCTGTGTGGACAAGTAGCTGGGTTTCGACGATCTGCGGTAAGGGGCTCATTGTAATAGAGGCATTTTTAGGACTGAAGAAGGAAATTTGAAGGTTCAATATTGTGTTGATAGTGGTAGATCAGGGTTCCTTCTTTAAGGAGGAGGCCTATGGTGGCGGTAGATTCAGAGAATATATGGACAAAGGAATGGGACCCAGGTCATTATTGATGAATAGGGCCCTTCAGACTAAATACAGGTGGTTGTTAACCTCTGACACCACTTCCTCGTCGTTGATCTCAAGGTCGACTTTTGTGACCACAGCAGCGAGGTTGGGTGGACGGTGGGAAGGTTGAGCTTAATTGACCCTGGGTGTGGTGGTGAGAGGTGTTAAGGAGGCTCTTGGACCAAAGGTAATGCAAGCAATTTTGGAGATGATTGAAACATGGAAGTTGATATTTAGGGGCTTTACTAACATGGAATATTTTCTTGGGATCGTTTGTTGAAAGTGGAGTCTGGGCAGGTATTTTTTTGATTTTGTAGGTGAGGAATTTGGGTTTAAGGAACTTTGGGTCAGGGTTGGAGAGGATGAAGGTGTCGAAGTTAGGGGAAGAATTTGGAGAAGGAAAAGCTGTATTCAAATGCAGGTTGTCTTCAGGTTCAGTGTGGTTTTGTAGGTGTGGGAATGGGAGAGATTTCAGTGGTTTGACGTTTTGCAGGTTTCTTAACAGCTTTGTGAGGGAAGAATGGTTGTGGGATGGGTGGGTGGTGGGATATGAAGTTGTTGATGGTTACCTGGTGTAGGTCCTTCATCATGACTTGCATTGGTCGGTGGAGTTAGGCTCAATGAGGTGATGCTTGAGACATCACCTGTTGCAACTGTTACTTGGCAGGCAGTAACACATGCAGCAGTGGTGGAGCTGGCTGGTGAGTCCTGGATGAAAGAGAAACGGTGGAGTGAGCTGGGGACAGAGAGAGATACAAATGTCACTTCGGCAGTAGAACACGATATGGTAGGTAAAGGGGGATGGATGTAGGAGGATGGGTTAGAGGACATGCTCCATATGGTGACAGTGGGAGCAGGAGATGTGTAGGTGATTGAAATAATAGGAAGGTCCATAATGGCAGAGAGTGATGAATGGCGTTGACTGCGATGAACAGCTGCCGAAGCAGCACTGAGCTGAATATGACTAGCTGTGAACGATGAGAATGGCTCTGATGTGACAGGAATGAGAGCAGCTACGTCAGTGATGCGGCGGTGGTGATTGGCAGATGAAAGCTGTGGCGATTCCGTTGATCATTGCTGATTCTTCCGCCTTTAGAAGCAGTTTCCCATCCTTAGGACAAGAGAGTGTCCTGAACTTCTGCTCCTCCGCCCCCTTTGACAAGGCTGTTGGTAGAACGAGGGTGACTTCTCATGCTGGAAGTCTTCGGCCGCCAATGCTGATTATTAATCAAAAATTAAGCAACAGCGGGGTTTTGAACCTGCGATCGAGGACGTTTTAGATTACTAAGCAAAGACGCTGCCCATAGACTATGAGTGTATTACTGCCATCCAGAATAGGCATCAAAACTTTACAAAGTCCATGGAATCGACTTCGATCACTGGTCGTGTGCTCCAGTGGACCAATACATGTATATTTCATGTCGTCACCACACACGATCGATGTTAACACGCAGATGGTATTTGTGTCCCAATGTACCGGAAGAGAGAAATGCTGTAAACTCTTACTGATTTCTCTAGCAAGCAATGTTAGCGAAGCTTTTATAGCTCGTAGTTTTACTCCATTGGATGTTACAAAATAATGAGAGGGAGAGACAAGAGAAAGGAGATTAGGACATGCACCTACAGAGCGATATTTTTAGACTATCGTTTAATATCGATGTTACACTTCTGAATTTCTTTGTGCGGACTGAGTATACTGTGCCTGGCTATGAATTTCTTCCTTTAGATTAGTGTGCTATTTTCCTCGTTGTGATAGTTCTCTACCTGTCAGCCTTTTAACTAATGGAACATTGCAGTCAGAATGTGATGCGATTTCGCAAGAATTGTGGGGTCTGTAACTTGGTAGGGGGACATCTCTTACTCGCAGAATCTGGTGGACTCAAATGCTATATACCGAAGACTCGAAGATTCATGAGAATACGGAAGGTAAGCGATACTCCGACGATAGAGGAGTTGAGAGGTGAGCTCTATATTGTTTCTTATAAGTATTGTGGGCAAACACATTACACCCTCCCACATACATCTCGCAAAGTGAATACAATGAGAAAATTTGGGGCTAATAGGAATGTTTCTACAGGGAGGCAAGCAGCGCCAGCAGAAGTTCTGTCTTTTGTGTTATCAATAAATAAGAGACAACAATCTTCCTTGAGTTTTTTGTGCCTATGAATCGATGGGTTGACATCTTAATAAGAAGATTAAATCTACATTTACATCTCCATGGTTTCTTTGCAAGCCATTTTGCCATGTGTGGCGAAGGTGCCATGTACCACTACTTATCATTGCCTTCTCTATTCCACTCGCAAATGGAGCGAGGAAAAAAGACTACCTGTTTGCCTCTCTATGAGCTATAATTTCTTCTATCTTATTTTCGTGGTCCTTATGCGAAATGTACATTTCAGTAGTAGAATTATTTTGCGGTCAGCTTCAAATGTCGGTTCTCAGTAGTGTTCCTAAAAACAACATTGTCTTCCCTGTAGGGATTCCCAATTGAGTTCTCGAATAATCCGCCCACTAATTGGCGTGAGCCAATACAAACCCTTCTATAGGACTGTACCCTGAGGGAAACCTATGCCTGCAGACTCTTACAATTTTAGGATGTGGCGGTAAGTAGACAGGCATTTCGTTATTTCTCACTGTGTCGGCCTTTCCAGAATACTTTGAAAACACATCTCAGAGCGTTTCAGTTTGCAGGAGTGATGAGGGGAAGCATACTGTTCAACTTACTGTTATTTATCCCAGCGACATGTACGCGCCCAGTCCTTCTGAGAAGGATGGGACTGGGATCATTAACCGTTGTCCAGCACAGCGAGTGGTGGCTTACCAGCTGGCAGCGGTGGAGGCCAGATGCGTGGGTGGAGATACTCAACCATGTGGCGGCGGTGGCAGCTGTTCACATGCAATCCAGTGACGGAGGTGTCGTGGGGGTGGAGAGCGGCAAGTCTCAGCAGGATTAATTTGGGAGCAATGTACCAAAATTATAAGTTACTTGTTTCCAACATCATGATAAGACAACCGAGAGACAGAATGCAATTAGTGTTTGATATCTTCAGCTATTTGACTACGATTACTACCAATTTTGATATCCGTGGCAGTGACTCTGAGTCTGTGGGAAGACATCACGGAAGTGTCTGTAATGGTTACCTGAAGAGTGCAATCCGACTGTAGGAAAAAAAATCACTCACAATGCAAAGGGACTCTCATGATCAATTTAATTGATTAGCTAATCAATTTGATATCAATGACATGCTGCCAGGTGGGTGGAAGCGAGGGTGAGAGTACCAAGGAGATGATTCGACGGCTGGAGCAGAAACCAGACATTTTTTCGTTGTGGCGGCATCTTTTAATGAAACTTCGATCTCCCACATAAACAGGGAGAGATGACCATCGTAATAAAATGAGATGTATTACCGAACTTATGAAGTGATATGTGGTATGAACCTGATATTTATAACTTCTCTGTGCTTTTACCTTAGGAGACTTCATATGTGGCGAAGCAATTGGTTACTTTACAAGAGTTCGAAACAGAGGAGGTATCCTGTGACAGAGGTAAGCCTCAGAACTGCATCATCGGCAAAAATGAGTACAATATTCTAGTCCTGAGTTGCATGACAGATATTAAGCTGATTAACACAGATTTTTTACCTCATGAGAGAATACTTAGAGGAAATATAGCCCATGCCAAATTGTTACAGGATTGCGCTACAAGTAACGATACTTGAGCGTTGTGAAAACGCATATGTGCTGCTATTTCTTTTGACTTCAGAAGTAATTCGTATAAAAGAGAGAAATCTACATTTTGCATGAGAAATTTGAGGTGTATGCTCAACATCAGCCCTCTCTCGAATTTTTTAAACTGAGTAATCTATGTCGGTGTGGAATTGGTCGGAACTACTGTATACATCCAAGCCACTGGTGCTTGACTCTCCGTGTGCCACAGCCAGTGGCACGAGGGGTAATGAGGATGTCGGGCAACAGAATGTCGAGGCTCATGGCTGTTGCCACTCACTGATGTCCTGATGTGCCTACTCTTCCTGTTCACAATACTCTTGGTAGATAGCGCTGGCCTAGACTGGAGATGACTGGTCCGTTCTCTTTTTTATCTTCAGACACTTTGTTCAGGTAAGATAATGAACACCTTTCCCGCCAATTTCCAGTTCAGGGAAGGGAGAGCAGATGGGGGAGAGGGGTATGTGGAGGGCCAACAGCGCCCTCTGGTGGTGGTGGTGATGTTGTGAACTAGTAGCTAGATCAATTTGTCTCTGAACCTCAAGGTGAACAAAAATTTTGATATTCCTGCAAACAAATTTGAATTTCCCACCAAAATTTCAATTTCCCATCAATTTGTGGGAAGAGATCAGGATGGGAGAGACATATGTGGAGGGGAGAGGAGGAAATGGGTTAGGAGGTGTGAGGGGAGTGGAGGGGAGGAGAGATGAGGGATGGGGTGGGGTGGGGGAAAGGACCCATGTGCCAGCTGGGAAAACCCATGATGTCATCAGGAATGAGAATTAATTCCTCAATTAATTATTTTCCCTAATTAACTTCATAACAATTTGATATCAAAAGTGTGCCAGAACCTGCTTTGCCCTGCTACTAGCACTTACTCAAGCAAGGAAGGAGAGCAGGTGCGATGGTCTGTCGCAGGAATCCAAAATGATCTGTAGAATACACTTGCAGAGCACTTTATTTCTAGACAGCAGGGAAACATAACTCTACTTGTCATTATGAGGTGGCTAGATGTCCTTCCTGTGTGGGAGGTTCGTTAAGTCAGCATTGGCAGGTGGCGCTGAACTCTTCCTGGAGGTGTGGCACTGCCCACTCTTTCCATTGGCGCTCATGTCAGTGCTTTCTTGATGCCATTTCACGGAACTGCACTGGTCAGTGTGCAGTTGATGCATTAGGACTGCACAGTATGTAGATTTAGACATTGAAACAGCAGACGGCTGAGCGTGTTGGACAAAGATTCTCGTACTTTGTTTCCTGCCTTACTACAGCATAGAGGTTTCTGAATCACTAGGACAGAAATGAAAATACTATGTGTTCCTGCACCTATTGCTTTGGGTGTCCTCAATACCTGGAGAAAAACAAATGGATTGTTTTGAAACTACTACCAAAACGGTGACAATTCTGCTATATGACTTCAGTAGTATAGCTTTATCCAGTTGTTGATAAGCTGATCAGAAAACTGATTCAGCTCTGTTCCACTTATCCTGTATTCACACAATCCGTAGTTGTGGAACAACATCACAGGTGCAGACGACCTCCTAAAACATATACCGCACTAGTCCAACATTTAAGCACATGTAATTCGCAAAATAGAATGTAAGCACTGAAGACGCATCTTGAACAAAGTTCACGCCGCCTGCTCAGACATATCACAATAGGTGTCAAAAATTAAGAATGAACTAAGCGATTATTCACTAACAATAACATTATAGTAAAATCAGCCCAAGTATCTGCTTCTCAATGTAAAAGGAAATAAGTATTTAAATATATGGTACCTAAAGTGACACCAGCATTTGTTACGATTTAATGTCCCAGGTATACGAACTTCAAGTCCCAACAATGCATTTCTTACAATAGTATTTTAAATACACAGTTTTCAAAAAGATTATTAGTATTTCTAGGTAACTCATAATGGATTTAGCAGAGAGTTCCCAGTGCTTGTCAATTTTCTGTACGAAATGTACATTTAAGATACAAACCACATGATATATTCCTGGGAAACTTAATTTTTGCACGATTTTCAGGAAGAGAGAATATTTATTTGAAATAAAAAGTTATTCTGAGTATTTGGTCGTCTTCTAATGAAGTACTACAATGTTGTGCTCCTCTGATAGTTCCTTACGACAATCAGTGACAAAAGAGTTATAGCTGCACATGCCAAATGAAACATTTTTGCTAATGAAATGGGAAAAATTACATGCTATGGAAATAAGAACAAACGTACTGTGTTTTAATTACATCCTGCACTCTAGTGCTGTTTGTTGTAATTAATAAATACGTTCAGCGTGCATTGGTTTCCCAAGCTGGCTAACACAATACAGTCCATCACCATATAAATTGATCTTTACATAAAAATGACTTTGCACTGTTGGACTTAACAATATGCATTACCACATAAAAATGGCACTTGACATAGATTATATTCTACAGAATGGTACTAATGAATGTGATGCTGAAAATGAAAAAAATTAGTCGCAGATAAGCCCATCAAAATATTAAATGCTCAAACAAAAGTTACATTATTACTAACATATTGCACAAACACAGGAATTTGGTTTTTGTTCGTTTCAGTACACTCAGTATTGTATTTTGGTAACTGTCTGCTAAATAGCTGAAATTTGGTAATATATTTTGAACGACTTAACAATTCTTCGATTCAATTAAGATTTTATTTGAATATAAACATACTCACTATTGTACAATGTAATTACAAACAATTATTCGTTAATCATCTATAGTTTACAAATTTTGAGCATCTTGTACGCCTAAAATAGTTTTAATAGTACTTTCCACGCTGTTATGTTCCGGTAATGCAGCAAACAGGTTTATGGCACTACCAAGTATTAAATACGGATCAAACTACAACTCTCTGAGCATCAATGCAAATATAGCTTTTCCATTACTCAAGGGAGGTGTCCCTTTTCTGTAGAAAATAAACACATGGCCAACTAATTCTTTATTTATCGATATGAAGTTCTGAAATCTCCCTTCAAAGGATTTGTTAATTAGAAGTGATCGGTGACTCCATGGAGTGCTGTGTGCACAACGACCATATATGTTAAATTAAAAGAAAGGTCAGCGTTGGCCGTAATATTGATGGTTTATTGATAGCAAAATCGATTTTCAATCACATAGTGATCATCTTCAGTGCTGGAAGTTAAAAATTTCACATAGCGATCAGTGAATAAAAAACAAAAAACACAAATACACCTGAGTATAGACCAACTGTTGGAAAGAACATTCTTGTTGTGTACAAATTAAACTCATAGACACTGGTATCAAGTTACCAGTAATCAAAACTGAGAGACGATCACAATAACTAAAGCCGCTGTTTACATTCACTTATACAGCAGACCTCGGTTTTACAGGGTCTTGGAAAGCCCTCTATGTGGCGTGTGTCACGTGAAGACTTAACAATACTTTATTTGGCAAGAGATTACCACAAAATACCAAAGTACACTTTCAAATCATTAACTGAATATTACAATTTTTAAAATTGTACATTAAGCATAGCAAAAAAGAAAGGGGGAAATGCACATCTTGGCAACATATGTTGGCGTGTTATTTTCAAACAAATTAAAAAACATGTGAGAATAAAAATCGACAGGTAAAATTATATGGTGTCAGATTATAATACTAGTAAAAAAAGAAAAATATACAAATAACATGACATCAAATATAACAGAATTTGTTACAACACAGTAACCGCCATCTGGCGTAGGGAGTCAGAGATATAAAGTTCTTAATTTACGTAAAATATTACATTGAAACCAAGAATTCAAATACATAAATAGTGGCAATTATACAATGTATGTCACAATATAGCAGGTGCCATGAAACATTACGTTCCTTCTAGTCGGCGCCAAGGTCATCCACACAGAACGGACTGAAAACCCGTAGTGGACCTCCACCTCTCTTCCTAGCTTACTCAAAAGTTTAAGACATTTCCAAATAACCTCTGAATATTTCAGCTGCTGTAATTACTATAAACATTCATTATTATGCTCTTAGTTAATTTAATAAATAATAATTCAATCATTTCCTTTTAATAGTTAGTCAAAGACTTTTAACATTGTTCATAAAATCGGTGTCTCAAGCATCGATTTTTATGGTTTCAGTTTAAGGGTTAAATTTTATTAATTTTTAGTCAAATTTTAGCTGTTGCATTACATGTTCAATCGATAAAATGTAAATCTACTCTTATCTGTATTAACTCACTTGCGTGAATCCGTCAATGCCCACAGTGTAGCTTCCAGGTCATGTCAAACGCCTGTTGTAGACAGCAAACAGCGTGTGTGATGGATCGCCTATATCGACCGTCATGACCTTCTTTGCAATATTTGAGTTTTTAATAAGGTGATTGCTGAGATGCCGACGAACTAACGGCGTGGAGGATTTGCTGTGTGTTAAATGGATGAAAACTGTTTCATAACTGAGCTACGCTATCAATGATACGACGGTTGGAACACCTGTAACTCGTCGTTGGCAGCGATCTGTCCGATAGCTGGCGATAAAACCGCAATTGTCAAAGAACACCAGGCTGTGACCACTAATGACTGAAAGTATTTAATGACATAGTTAAAAACCAGTTTTGTACTTTTTAATCATGTACGAAGTCTTTGTGTTACATGTATGCGACAGGCCAGATTTGCTTGACAGGAATTTGAATTGAAATATTACTGATCACTGATAGCCAGAGTATCTCAGCGCGATATTTGTAAGGGAATGGAAATACTTCGTCTCTGATTTAGAGCATTTCTCACCTTTTGATTCGCAGTTTACTTCACTGAATGAATTTATTAGTGAGTTTGCGTGGTTGAAGTTTCACATTGATAACGTACATTACTTATTGTGTGTATAGTTCTGATCTCTCACCACTATCAGTACGAAGCTAAATAATTGGAGAGAATATCCAGGGCGACTTAACTGAGATATTTAAAGAATTATTAGGGATACATATTATTAAGACCCGTTGTGTAGCACATACTTGGATCGATGACTAACTACGTGCATCCAAGTTCGTATGGGCTGTTGAACTCAGGATAAATTAAAGCCCATCAGCAGAACAAACGCTAAAGTGCAACGATTCCATGATGAAATTGTTTCACAAGCAGCATAACGAGATACATTTCAAGAAATAGACAAGGCACCACAGAAGCAGAAACCGTCCTTCTCTCTCACGCAATGGCACCCCTCACACCCGATCATAGAGCTACGAGCAAATGCTTAGCTTTTCACAGCATTCACACAAGGTTGGCGCCGGTGGCGACACCTACAACGTGCTGACGTGAGGAATGTTTCCAACCGATTTCTCACACACAAACAGCAGTTCACCGGCGTTGCCTGGTGAAACGTTGTTGTGATGCCTCGTGTAAGGGGGAGAAATGCGTACCATCACGTTTCCGACTTTGATAAACGTCGGATTGTAGCTTATCCCGATTGCGGTTTATCATAACGCGACACTGCTGCTCGCGTTGGCCGAGATCCAATGACTGTTAGCAGAATATGGAATCGGTGGGTTCAGGAGGGTAATACGGTACGTCGTGCTGGATCCCAAAGGCATCGTATCACTAACAGTCGAGATGACAGGCTTCTTATCCGCATGGCTGTAACGGATCGTGCAGCCACATCTCGATCCCTGAGTCAACAGATGGGGATGTTTGCAAGACAACAACCATCTGCACGAACAGTTCGACGACGTTTCCAGCAGCATGGAGTATCAGCTCGGAGACCATGGCTGCGGTTACCGTTGCCCCTGCATCACAGACAGGAGCGCCTGCGATGGTGTACTCAACGACGAACCTGGGTGCACGAATAGCAACACGTCATTTTTTCGGATGAATCCAGGTCTGTTTACTGCATCATGATGGTCACATCAGTGTTTGGCGACATCGCAGTGAACGCACATTGGAAGGTGTAATCGTCATCGCCATACTGGCGTATCACCCGGCGTCATGGTATGGGGTGACATTGGTTACACGACTCGGTCACCTCTTGCTCGGATTGACGTCACTTTGATCAGTGGATGTTACATTTCAGATGTGTTACGACCAATGGCTCTACCCTTCATTCGATCCTTGCGGAAGCCTAAATTTCAGCAGGATAATGCACGACCGCATGTTGCAGGTCCTGTACGGGCCTTTCTGGATACAGAAAATGTTCGACTGCTGCCCTGGCCAACACATTCTCCAGATCTCTCACCAATTGAAAACGTCTGGTCAATGGTGGCCGAGCATCTGGCTCGTTACAATACGCCAGTCACTACTCTTGATGAACTGTGGTATCGTGTTGAAGCTGCATGTGCAGCTGTACCTGTACACGCCATCCAAGCTTTGTTTGGCTCAGTGCCCAGGCGTATCAAGTCCGTTATTACGGCCAGAGGTGGTTGTTCTGGGTACTGATTTCTCGGTATCTATGCACCCAAATCGCGTGAAAATGTAATCACATGTCAGTTCTAGTATAATATATTTGTCCAATGAATTCCCGTTTATCATCTGCATTTCTTCTTGGAGTAGAAGTTTTAATGGCCAGTAGTGTACTTATCTACATCTACGTCTATGTTCTTCAAAGCACTATAGAGTGCTTGTCAGATGGCACTTCCGTCTTATTTGAACCTCGGGTGAGCGTCATGGAAAGGCTGACATCCTACACGACTAGACACTTTGAGATAAATTTAACTATACCGCCAAAGCTTATTTTAAACCCATCAAGGATCAGTCGCCAACAAAGAGGAAATTAGATTAATTACAGAATGCACAGTCTTATTTAAGCAGTTTTCGGTTTCGCTCTCGTTACATCAATGGACGCGGAAAATCTCTAACTCTGTCAGTCACGTTTCATAAGGAGCACACCCAAGTAAGCAGTTTTCTAGCATGGGAAGCACTAGTGTCTTTTAAGCAGCCTTCTTTGAGTATCAACTGCATTTTGTAAGTAACCTTCCAATGAAACTATATCTGCCACCTGCTACACTTATCATTGAGCATATATGCCCACTGCGATAAATATCACCACGAATTCATTACAGACTGCTGCACTAAGCTGCGGCAATACTGGGGCAACAGTGATGAAGGCTGCGACACATCTGGTGTTGCTGGACTCCCCACGCTACCCCGATGTCTCTACCTCTTAGACTGTGCGTGATGTGGTCAATTTGTCCTCACCAAAGTATGAATTATGGACTGTGGTGAATTCTCGTATCTCTGACAGAACACGTACTAGCTGCTGCCCGTTGTTGATAACATATTTAAGCCAGCACGGGATTGCTCGTCTGTTGGGCCAGCAGCCAATTTTTTTAGGGCTGGTTTGGTCACTGGGATCTCCAGCGTTATGTGGGTAACTGACCCTTAGGGGGAAATAGCAGGCAGGTAAAAATGTCAGAGCGCACTCGGTGTAATTTCCGGTAGGTGGCGTCTGAGATGTGCGGGAAGCGCTGCGGCAGTTATTGAACTCACCGGTTCCTATCGGCTGTTGACAGTGACTCGTGTCGGCACGAACGACGCTTGTCGCCTGGGTTCTTAGACTATCCTAGGTTCCTTTGGGCTGTTAGCTGGAGAGATAGTGGCAGCTACGCTGCACGCAGAGTGCAAACACAGCTCACCGTTGGCAGCATCGTGACCACAATTGATCGCGGTCCTTTTGTTTGAAGTTGCGTTGACTATCTAAACCAGAGGCTAAAGCTGCTCTGCGACGATCTCGGAAGCCAATTTCATCTATCTCCGCTACAGGATGATGTAGCTGAGTGTAATGGACGCGTGTACAGTGTAGTATTATGTTTGTGTTGTATGAAAATGAGAGAAGGGAGAAGATGAAACCCGTTGCCACCACATAGCCAACAACTCTCGAATAGCACCTAGAGGGCCATCGAGCTTAACGTTCCTATCTGACTATCAGGCAACGCGGAGAAGTTTGAAATTTAATCCACGATATTGACGTAAGGACTGGCGTTAAGCAAATTTAAGCCATCATCTCTCCATCCCTTGCGGGCCAAATACTGTGAGAACCTCATCCAAAACTAGGACTCGTAATGGCCTACCACAGAGTCGAAGGCCGCCGCACAGGCGTGCATTAGTCACTTCATATACGGAGCCGAGTTGGGAGTCAGTGATCATATGGGTATGATAGCATCACCGACTACGGGTATTGCAAGAGATGTCAAAAATGGTAGGAAAAAAGGGTAGGAAAACATTTATGGGAAGCAAGAGTGACAGGATATGAATTGCAGTGTTCAGTATCTAAGTAGTCAATATCATACGTTGTCCTTTGAGGTTGAATATGTTGAGCCCAAATGAGTAAAACTCGAAAGTATTGTAGAGGATGCCTTAGACAAGTTCGCACTGAGAAAGTTTGTAAGGAGATTAGAAAGACCCATCGTGATTCAGTACACGTGTTAGAAACGAGCTGCGAAAGCAAAGAGAGCTACATCTCAGATTTAGGCGAAGGCAAAGCTTGGTCGATAAACATAATTTTAATGAAGCCAAAATGATTGTGAGGTGACTGATTTGGGAAGCATTCAGTGAGTTTCAAGGAAATATTATGCCAAACATTCTCACTAAAACTCCTAAGATATTTTCGTCTCATGTAACGTTAGTAAGCGAATCGAAAAACTCCTCAACGCTGGAAGGACAACTGTAAAAGTTGAGCTACCTGGGAGGTTCTATGGAAATAATGCGAACGAATTTGCTCCCCTTCTGGCAGTACTTCATCAAAGGTCAGTGGAGCGAGGAAGGGTACTTATTGATTGAGAAAAAAAAAGAATAGGTCATTCTCGGTAACAAGAAAGACGTCGTGCAGACGCTCGTAACTATCGGCCTATATCGTTGGCGTTAGCCGGTTCTAGAACTATGGAATAAGTTTTATGCTCATCTACATTAGTTGTCCAGAAGTTAATCACAATCATGAAAACACGAAAATGAAAAGGAAAAGGTCAGCAATCATCCAGCATCACCGTAAATATTTATCTATGAACCCTACTTGTTCGCTTTGTGTAGGAAAGGAGTACTCCGTGTAGTGAAAAGAAGCGTAACCGAAATGCAAAAATACAGCAGTCCATGAGACCACTCATTTCTGACTTGTTCGTCTCTTTATTGTGAGGAGAGTGTAGTCTCTTGGTCAAGTGGATAACGTAATGCCGTAAACGTGACGTTTGGACCCTGTTTTGCAGGATAGAACACTCGACCGCCTAGAAGCAGGTCAGACACAGACCGAAGTCACAGTATCCTTGGATGTGCCACAAAAAAGGCTTTGACGACGATGTAGATACAGAAGATGTTCATCGTAGGTCAGTATCAAGCCGACCAAGACTAACCACACAACAGAACCGGTATCTGACCGTAGCTGCCCAATGAAATCGGAGTGCACCTGTTCCCTAACAGACTGTGTATTGCAGGCTCAGAACATCAGAGGTGTTCGTCAGACGAGCGTGCGTGTGCAACCCACTCACTCCAGCATAGAGACAGGCCTGTGTGTTGTGACGTCCGCATCATCAGACTTGGACCACGAATGAAAGGAGTAACGTATACTTCGCGGAAGAATCCCGCTTCAGTTTATAAAATGATTCTCGTTGCACTTTACTCTGGAGAGAACATTGTAGCCGACACAACCCCAGCAACAGTGGAAAGTGGCTGGTTTGCTGGTGACGGCGTCGTTGTGTAGTTAGGCATCGTGTTGAATGGCTGTACGGAGCCGCAAATGTTCATTGCTGGTCGCAGGAGTATTGTAAACGTTCAGATGTACGGAAATGTTCGCCTCTTCAGACGTGCAGTTGGTCCACACTCGGTCTTCACGGACGATAACGCCTGTCCGCATCAAGCTGGTCTGGTGGACGTATTTCTTTAAAGTGAATATATCCGCCTCGTGGACTGGCCAGCGATTCCCCGGATCTGAATACTACACATCTTGCCTGGGATGCATTAGGGAGGCGAATTACATCCAGTCAGCCTCTATCAACGATACTTCCTGACTTCCGCACCACTCATAATGAGGAATGTAATCGACTACCAAGAAAGCTCTTCAGCTATGTTATAGAGAGCATGCCATGTCGCAATGCAGCACGTGTGTCTGTTACGGGTAAACATATCCCCTATTAACAGCTTCATTTGTTGCGGAAGAGGTTTTCCAGTTGCGTTACTTTCTTACAAAAGTACATCTTGGCTATCAGAACTTTTATAACATTATGTTTGGGCTACAGTTGTTAGCCAAATGACTTGTTAATGAGCTGTAGCTTGTTGAGTAATACTTCTATCCTGATAATGCAATATTTCCTCTTTTCATCATTACATTTAACTTTTGGACACTATAATGTTATGACTTCCTTGAAGATCGAAATACTCCTTTGTAACAATCAACATGTAATGTGCTGAGGCCTTGCGAAACTCGGCTCGCTCTGTCCATCCGTGACATCCAGAACGCCATAGTCAAAGGCGCTCAGTTAGTTGCCGTGTTCTTTGACTTGCGAATTGCATTCGATACAGTTGCACACTGCCTTTTAGTGAAAGAAAAAAGTATCGATTTCAGTTTGGACACAGGACATCCTTGCAGATAGAGCTCAACACTTCAACGAAACAAAATCGACGATTGTAAAGATAATTTCGGGACTACCCAAGGAAGTGTCGTAGCGCCGCTACATTTTACAATTTACATTAACCATTTATTGGATAATGTTGGAGTCTCCGTGATGTTATACGCGGACGATACTGTTGTCTACAGGAAGGTTGCAACGCCAGAAACCTGTAGCGAAATGCAGGGAAGCCTACAGAGGACCAAAGTGTGATTGTTGGCACCTTAATATGTATTCACTTCAGGGTGTTGGATATTTTTTCTCTGCGTCTAACAGTTTTCCAGCAAACATGTCCCATTAAATTACTGCCTGATGTTTTCTGCATGGTCGTAACTGCACCACTAAGTACACTATGCCTGTCAGTATAGACTAACTGTCTTGTGTCCACGTGTGCACACTGAAACACCTGACCTGCTGCCCAGGGGAAAATAAGCATTAATAGTTTTTGCTGTTACCACATGTGCTTGGACATACTAACAAACCTAAAACCCTACTACACCTAATAACTATAGTTTATAGTCTACAAATGAAGTAAAACTGATGTAATGTTCTTCCGTAGACTGTTCTCAGCGGCCAATAAAAATATCTGCTCTTATGCCTTTAATAAGCTCTAAATTTACTGCATTGCGCATAAATATGCGAAGAGCTACACTGCTATTCCATGACGAGAAAGGCACAGATCACTGTGAAAAGTAACTGCCGTAAAATACCTGGTAGCGATCCGAAGTGGAACGACTATGTAAAACCAATGGTTGAATATCAGATGCCAGATTAATATTCAATGGGGGAATCTTGAGGGAATACAGTATAATTCATCCAGCAATGAAGACGGTTACAAAACACTCATTCGACCAATTACTCAGTACTGTTAATCAGTCTGGGACATTAACCGAGTAGTATTGATAGAAGGAATAGAGAAGATCCAATGAAGAATGGTACATTTCGTCACGGAATCGTTTGCTTGGTGAGAGAACGTACGGAGGTGCTCAACAAATTGCAGTTGCAGGCGTCACAAAAGAGGCCTTGTGCACTACGGAGAGGTTAACCATTGGAAATTCGACTGCCTAAGTCTCAAGGTGAGTCGGCCAACATATTACTTCCTTCCACATACGTCTCGCGTGAAAAGGAGAGCAATTGGATGTCATATGGAGCCCTACAGACAAAAGTTTTTCGTATGCTCTATTCGCGAATGGACAGGTACGGGGGAGGAAATAATGATACCAGAAATACCCCCTGTCACACATCATAAGGTGGATTGAGGAGTGTAGATGTAGATATAGATGTGGATTTAGATGTAGATTGTTACTACCACTTATTTGTCTGAGTTGACTGATCCCAGTTGTGACTCATTCAGAATGGCATAGGATACCATGGCTTTTCTTGTTTTTTTTTCTTTGCAATTTACAACTTGCACAAGTTCCGGACATTTAAAATTAGTTGACAGTCTGAACACCATTTTGAAATATTATCAAGATTTGAATATCTGCGCAGCTTTTTTTTCACCTAGTAATAGTCCTGTGTGCAAGAAGTCTGAGGCTGCTATCAATATTGTCCGTTAGGTCATTACGGTATTGATCCCACAAAGCAATATTTTTAATTAAAATACTTATGCACTTTAAACAAAGAAATACTCACCTTTCAAACAAAGAATATTTAAGGGCACTCAATGTAAAAGTAAAAAATGATACTCCTAAAAATAACCAAGAGAACAAGTATAAATCCCAGAATAATAATTACCATGCTGAGAATAACACTTCCAAAAAATTAAAAATAAGATCCAAAAATTTGAAAGAAGATCAAGAAATAATTCTATTTAATAATCTCAACTCACCTACCAAATTTAATGATGGAGGAGCAACCATATTTGATGAACTCAAAAGTAATCACCATAAAGCCATTCTAGGTATTAAATTAATTTTACCCTTTTTATTAAATAATCTTCATCTACCTAAATGCTCATAAATAATATTATATAAACAAAACAATACAGAAGAGCATAAACTGTGACCAACCATTAAAGAAAGGGAACCTATATAACCCCATCAATTTATGGCCATTAAACCACCAATATGAGCAACTCATTTGAGCAACAGAGGAATATGCAACTAAAAACTTTAAATGAACCTGACAAAATCAAATAAATCTAACAATAACATCACCAGACAATCCCAAAGACAACCAGAAATAATTAAATTTTAAATCCAAATAAGAAATAACCTTTATCATCCAAAAAATACCGTAACCACCTGACATCAACAAAATACCTGCAAGAATTATTCCACCAGAAGTAGGAGCCTCTACATGAGCCTTACAAAGTCATAAATGAACCAAACATTTTGGCACTTTAACCAAAATAGCCAAAATTATAAAAACAAGGTATAGAATAATAAGAACCAAAATCAGACAATAAAGGAAAATATAAAGTGTTAGCATAATCATAAACCTTAAGTAAAACTAATAATAAAGGCAATCTAGCAACAAGAGTATTAAAAAAATCAAATAAACTCCAGCCTACAAACGCTCAGATTGATACCCCCATTGCAAAAGTAAAAGTAAAATAGGGACCAATCTAGCCTGAAAAAAAATATAAAAAGAAAGAAGTCTTAATCTAGCAAATGAACAATAAATAGTAGTTATTAAAATCAAACCCATAAAAATAAAAAATTAGAATCATGTGTACATAAATAAACTTAACCTATAGCAGTGATTACTAATGAACAAATCCAAAAACTCATTAAAATTAAATTAAAATATAATCAATAGCAAAATAATATCTAATTGTATTTAAATCACAATATGAATATACACAAACCATAAATACAAACCTTGACAGAAACATTAAAGAATGAACCAGCCATCAACAATTATTTAATAAACAAAGAGGGAACAAACAACAGTCATGAACAAATATTTTAACAAAGACAAGCCAAAAGAATTTAAAAAATCATTAACATGAGAATGCATCATTGATACCTAAGTAGAAAGACCAAAATCCCCCACAAACAGAAAAAACTAAAAAAAGTAACAGGAAAAAAATAATAATAGTCGAATTCAATAAGAAAATTAATAATAAGTATAAAGAAAGAAATACTAATTTGTTCTAATCTCAAATTAACCACCAATAAATGTTTACATTTTGAAAAAAACATAAACACCAGAAAAATAAACCAATAAATAAGTAAAAACAGAGAATATAAACATTTGTTTTAATAGTTTTTAAAAAACGCCATTTTTGTAAACCAGAAACATGCCTAGTCCCCATTTTTAAAACTTTAAGTGTGGAAAAGCTTTCCATCACTAGTGCTCAAAAAACATATTTTAATATACTAACCTCTGAAATCATTAAAATAATAATTATATCCCTATCAAATGTAATAAATATTAATTTTATTAATTTGGGACAGTCAATATCAATAATACTTTTCATTATTCTTCAAACTTTCCTTGTTGGATTAATAACAAGAGCAGTAATGGAAAGCTATTGATTGTCATACATCCCATATTTAACATTGCTTGGTGGTATATTAGTCCTGTTTATTTATATCACAAGAACTGCATCTAATGAAATATTTCAACCTAAATCATTTACCATAGTTGTTACTTTAACAATGTGAATCTTCAATATATTAACATTAATTACTTATCAAGGAATAACAACATCTTTAAAAATTATATAATAGACCAACATTTATTGTTACAATAATAATAATTATAATGTATTTATTATTAGCATTATTGGCACTGGTTAACATTATGAATATTAACCATGTACCTATTCATAAAATAATTTTACTAATAAATAAACCCTTATGATTAAGACACCCCTTAATTAAAACTATTAATAATTCCCTAATTGATCTACCCACACCAACAAACATTTTGATGAAATTTTGGGTCTCTATTAGGGCTATATTTAGTAATTCAAATTGTGATTGGATTATTTTTAGCTATACATTATACATGAAACATTGAAATAACATTCAGTACTGTGGTTCACATCTGTCAGGATGTGAATAATGGTTGAATTACCTGAACATTACATGCAAAATGAGCCTCTATATTTTTATTTGAATTTATTTACATGTAGGATGGGGAATCTACTACGAATCTTAAATGTATATACACACCTGAGTAATTGATACAATAATTCTATTTTTAGTTATAGCAATTACTTTCATAGGATATGTTCTACCTTGAGTTCAAATATCATTCTGAGGTGTAACAGTAATTAATAATTACTGTAATTGTAATTACAAACAAATACGTTTGGGTTCTGAATATTTATAAAATTCTACACAAACAGATGCGTGTGATGTACAGTGACTGGTTTCTACTGTCCTCCTTGTAGACGATATGCCCTATGCTTCCTTGTTCAAAATATTCACAGTGTACTCGTATTATGGTTCGAAGATGGGTTATCTCAGTTGCAAGTTCTGTGCAGAATCTGGTGTAGATTCCATCAGGCACTGCCACGCCGTGTGGGCAACTCTGCATGTCCCACAACATGCACGCTATGACCTGGGCATGACTGTTCCTGAGCACAGTCTCGCTAAAATGAATCTAATTCTCCCTCTTAATGTGTCCTGCAAATAAGTTTTAAGTGCAGAATAAGTTTCATTGTTTCCTTACACAGCACAAAAATCGTGATGAGCTCTTACAGTGGCGTAACTCTGAATGCTTCCTCGAGCCCGGTGTGTGTTCTTCGCTACTTTCTGCCCAAGACTGCAATGTGCTGTACCTGTTAAAGCTTATGCATCCAAGTGCCGGCCCCTAGGGTACAGGCACAGCCCACCATGAGAAAGCTTGAAATTCATCGGCAATTGAATTCATACCTTTAGTTATCTTTCAATGAACATACTAGGGTCGGTTTTGCGTAAGTCTTCCCTATACCTGGTTGCCTTTTTACGTTTTAAAAATATGCTGGATATTATGTTTTATCACATAATCAGTAAAAATTCCGTTTTTTGCAACCAAATGCTTTATTTGTGTCCACCAGACATGTTTCGACCATTAATGCCAGGCTTCGTCAGTGGCCTATAATGTAAGGAAAACTTTCTAATTATACATATTTTAATAGGAAATATTTAGAGATTATAGGCAGCTCATTTAAATTAACTGACTATTTATAAATATATGGCTGTATTTTTAATATACTTACATTCATTTTTATATTCTTTTCATGTATCCATTTGTACATATTATGTACTAGCTGTTATACGTATCCAGTGTAGTTTTGTGGGCTCATCTCGGTTAGGAAGCATTACTAACACAGACGTCCGATTGAGCAGCGATTGTCTGATCGCGATCCGTCGATTACTTCGAATGACAGTGTCCTCGCGTTCCAACATTGCAGGTTTCACGGTTGGGTGTGGTCAGCCGGCACGAAGGAGATCGGACAGTTTTGCGCGACCTTGTTGCGATGATGACCGACGCCTCGCCCAACGACTCGCCATGCTTTCGTTCATTGACAGGTCCCCGCAGACATTCTGCAAGCGATGTCTGCAAAGCTCTGGTTTCCGCCAAAAGAAACTCGATGACTGCTCTCTGCTTGGAACGCACCTCCGTTACTGACACCGTATTGAAAGGTAATGTATATCATCGCCACCTACTGAAACTCAATGAAACTATAAGGGCTGAAGCGGGAATATTCCACAATGTCCCACAACAAATTCCGTATTTTTTCAGACGAAATTGCCCACTAAAAAAAAGTGTTACATTACTTATTAAACGTCTCTCTCATAGATTCGCTGACAAGCGTCTACGAATTCCTGCAGATTTGTGTGGTAAGCACACATTCAAAACTGTGTGCGTACTAGTTATGGAAAAAAATTTCATCTGCCGTGCCAAAGGCTTCATGTTGATGGTGCCTACAATCAGAACAAACAATACTTATTTACGTCGTCGTGTGTAACTGGGCCAAGGAGTTTAATTGGACTTTACTGTTACACAGACATTCCTCGAAGCTTTCCCGGTGCTTAACGGCGATAAATTGGGAATGCCCCTGCCCAGCCCTCTCTTGACCACGCGGGCGCGGCAGGAAGCAGTCCCTGGCGTGCGTTCCCCGCCCTCCGCCCCCGCCTGCCACCCCGCAGCGATAAACATTTTACGGGCAGATAGCGGGGCCCGTCCGCGCGCTGAATGGATAATTTACGGCGCGGGTCGGCCGCTGGCCCGGCCCTCTGGGATCCGTCTGGTCTGGTCTGGTCTGGAGAGCGCCACGGACGACGAATTATTCATAACGCGCGTCCGCTGGAGCCCCGCCAGAGACCGCAGGATCTCTCCCCGACACATAACCGGACCACCCTCGACGCGCGGTGTCCAGCTCCTAAGGCTGGCGCACAGGTCTGACTCTCAGTATACCGAGCATGTGAGTCGAGTAACCTTTCACACGTACTGTACTGTTCTATTGTCATCAACAACGAGGTTTTTTCTGATAACTTTTGATTCCCTGTCCCAAACGTATAGTGGGCTGTTCGAACAATAACCCATTGGAGAGTCAGGGACTTGGCCAGATACCAGCCCACCTTCGTCTCAGTTTTGGAGGGATTTCCAGCTCCAGCGCTTGCTTTAAAATAAAGGGAATCCTGCTCAGAACCTTGGTCAGAACCAGGGCAAAGGAACTCTTGTGTTGGTGCATAAGTTCGTCTCAATTTCGGAGGGATTTCCAGTTCCAGCACTTGCCTTAAAACCAAGGGAATCCTGCTCAGAACCTTGGTCAGAAACAGGGCAAAGGAACCCTTGTGTTGGTGCATAAGTTCGCATCGTTTTCCCATAAGATGGATAGACACAAAAGATAAAAATAATTTAGACTTTAAACGTCAATAACATACGCTGCTGCTCTATTTACAACAGTCTGCCGACGCTGGGGTGATTCTTCGATACTGCGACTATGGCAATCACGTGGTTTTCAGACAAGGAACTAGGCGAGCCATGTTCGTAGCGTATTTTCACCTGAAAACGAAGTTCCTTGAAGGTTTCCCATAGAGAGCAGAAAAGATAAAAATCTGAGGTTGCAGTATCAGCTGATTAAGGTAGTTGGGGAATGATTTCCCAACCCAGTTCCTGTATAGTGTTTTTGTCAGTCTAGCAGAATTCGGACGGTCGTTATCGTGGAGTAGCATCGCTACACCCTGAGTTCCTCGTCGTTTTTCTTCGACTCCGTCTGCAAGACGTCTCGGTTGTTGGCAATAAATGTCAGCAGTGACGATTACACCTCGGGGAATCAATTCGCAGTGCATCACACCACCGCTGTTCCACCAGATGCATAACATAATCTTTTGAGGATTCATGCAGGTCTTTGTACCGATATTTGCTGTTTTGTTTGAGCTCAATCTTTTATTTCTTTTCCTTATGCTACCACGAAGACGTCATTTCCCGTCACCAATAACGATACAGGATAGGATTCGTCGGCGTTGTTCATGTGAAAACTGATGACGAGTAGGCAGAAATGCAACGTATGGCTCCCATTGATTTTTAAGAGTGTGGCGTAGAACATGTGGTATCCATACGCATGAATTTTCCACTTTCCTCATTGCATGCAAATAAACTACTGGCCATTAAAATTGGTACACCACGAAGATGACATGCTACAGACGCGAAATTTAACCGACAAGAAGAAGATGCTGTGATATGGAAATGATTAGCTTTTCAGAGCATTCACACAAGGTTGGCGCCGGTGGCGACACCTACAACGTGCTGACATGAGGAATGTTTCCAACCGATTTCACATACACAAACAGCAGTTGACCGGCGTTGCCTGGTGAAACGTTGTTGTGATGCCTCGTGTAAGGAGGAGAAATGCGTACCATCACGTTTCCGACTTTGATAAAGGTAGGATAGTAGCCTATCGCGATTGCGGTTTATCGTATCGAGACACTATTGCTCGCGTTGGTCGAGATTCAATGACTGTAAGCAGAATATGGAATCGGTGGGTTCAGGAGGGTAATACGGAACGTCGTGCTGCATCCCAACGGCCTCGTATCACTAGCAGTCGAGATGACAGGCATCTTATCCGCATGGCTGTAACGGATCATGCAGTCACGTCTCGATTCCTGAGTCAACACATGGGGACGTTTGCAAGACAACAACCATCTGCACGAACAGTTCGACGACGTTTGCAGCAGCATGAACTATCAGCTCGGAGACCATGGCTGCGGTTACCATTGACGCTACATCACAGACAGGCGTGATGGTATGGGGTGCCATTGGTTACACGTCTCGCTCACCTCTTGTTCGCTTTGACGGCACTTTGAACAGTGGACGTTACAGTTCAGATGTGTTAGGACCCGTGGCTCTACCCTTCATTCGATCCCTGCGAAACCCTACAATTCAGCAGGATGATGCACGACCGCATGTTGCAGGTCCTGTACGGTCCTTTCTGGATACAGAAAATGTTCGACTGCTGCCCTGGCCAGCACATTCTCCAGATCTCTGACCAATTGAAAACGTCTGGTCAATGGTGGCCGAGCAACTGCCTCGTCGCAATACGCCCGTCACTACTCTTGATGAACTGTGGTATCGTGTTGAAGGTGCATGGGCAGCTGTACCTGTACACGCCATCCAAGCTCTGTTTGGCTCAATACCCAGGCGTATCAAGGCCGTTATTACGGCCAGAGGCGGTTGTTCTGGGTACTGATTTCTCGGTATCTATGCAACCAAATTGCGTGAAAATGTAATCACATGACAGTCCTAGTAAAATATATTTGTCCAATGAATACACGTATATCATCTGCATTTATTCTTGGTGTAGCAATTTTAATGGCCAGTAGTGTATCTCACGATGGTCAATGATCACAGTTCATCTCATGTGCCAGCTCTAGAGTACACTGACGTGGACCATTGTGGATTAATGCGTTAAACGATCTTCATCAAATACCGAAGATTTTCTGAACGAGGGGAGTCACTAATGTCAAAATGACCCTCCTTAAAATGAGGTAACCTTTTTCCTGCCGTGCTGTGTCAAGTGGCATTATCCCCATACAAGGCGCAAACGTTTCTGGCTGCCTCCGCTGCTATCACTCGCCTATTGAACACGAACAGAAGAATATATCGGAAATGTTCTGATTTATCCATTTGGCACTGCATTTTCTAGCGTCCCCAGATCCACTCACTGTCGCCAAATGACAAAATGACAATACCTAAACTCACATAACAACAATGGACTACAAATAAACGACAGCAGATAAATAAACCCTTACAACCGGAATACCAAAACGGTAAACAAATACCGGTGCGAACTTACGCACTAATCTAATAATTTTATTTCAACTCCCAGTTTGTTCGAGACAAAAGACATGAAAGTCTACTGAATGTGTATTTGTATTTCTTTACGAGACATATTAGGAAAGTAAGGTCCGATTTGGCCCGAAATGGAAATCACTATGCAATGAAGCTCTGCACAGATGTGTTGGGCGGTGTCTCCAGTATGCACGTCGATCACCACACGTCGGTCTTTTCAATTCTGAGGGCACAGTGATGGCGTAGAGATGCCTACGAAATCAGTGTCTCCCACCAGTACGGGATCCTGGTGAGAGATTTCGCCTGAAGCTATGCAGCCCACATAACATAAATATCACTCGCTAATATCTTCAAGACAGTTCTCAGCCGCATTCTGCAGGGTAATTAAAGACGCTCCTGCAGTGTTTCCGATGGGAAGTGTTTGATCACCCACAGTACAGCCCTTACTTGGCTCCCTCAGATGTTCATCTCCGCTCACATGGACCGCTGGCTACGAAGACAACATTTTGGCACAAATGACGAAGGGCAGACCAGCCTAGAGAATTGGCGGAAAGCACAGGCGGCTACTTTCTGTGACGAGGGTTCCGGAAAGTTTGTATAATGACACGACAAATGTCTAAGTCGGAGCGGCGACTATTTAGAAAGGTAGCTGGAAGGTGTGCTTAACTGTTGCGAATAAAAAGTTTTTGATTTTCACGGTGGTTTCATTTCGCGACCGATCGGACCCTACTTTTCGAACAGCCTTCGTATGTGCATACACAGTAAAATCGACGACTCGATTGACATGTGGAGTGTACCTCCGAGGGGTAGCCGCACAGTTTTAATTACTGCCTCGAAAAATCAAGCTCCCGTCAAATACAGACACATTACACATTGTTTCAACTATATTGCTTTTACGAAGACAGTAACTTGTTCTCGAAAGAACAGTTACTGTTGATGACCGTGCAGCTTTTCCCTGGAATAAATGATGACTAAATGACAACCTCAGCTGCCGACAGGTGTTGTTGATATACCTCGATGTGGACAGCTGAAAATGTGTGCCCCGACCGGGACTCGAACCCGGGATCTCCTGCTTACATAGCAGACGCTCTATCCATCTGAGCCACCGAGGACACAGATGAATAGCGCGACTGCAGGGACTTATCCGTTGCACGCTTCCCATGAGACTCACATTCCCAACTGTCCACAATTCTATATATGTATAAGGTACAATACATATGTATAAGGTACAATACATATATAGAATTGTGGACAGTTGGGAATGTGAGTCTCACGGGAAGCGTGCAACGGATAAGTCCCTGCAGTCGCGTTATTCATCTGTGTCCTCGGTGGCTCAGATGGATAGAGCGTCTGCCATGTTAGCAGGAGATCCCGGGTTCGAGTCCCGGTCGGGGCACACATTTTCAGCTGTCCACATCGAGGTATATCAACAATACCTGTCGGCAGCTGAGGTTGTCAGTTAGTCATCATATAGCGCTTTTGCCCAAAACTTGGCCACTTCCAGTTCATTTTCTACTCACTGATGTAGTTCTTCTTCTGTGCAAGAGACTGGACACACCCGGCCTTAAAGAATATGATGAACAGTCCAGTCTTCTCCACAGTCATACTGAATATCGTTTTGATCAGTGTAGCGCCATCTGGCCAAATTAACCCTTGATTTGCCAACTCTAGATCCCAGTCTATTCAGGGACTTCCAAATGGTTCAAATGGCTCTGAGCACTATGGGACTTAACATCTGAGGTCATTAGTCCCCTATAACTTAGAACTACTTAAACCTAACTAACGTAAGGACATCACACACATCCATGCCCGAGGCAGGATTCGAACCTGTGACCGTAACGGTCGCGCGGTTCCAGACTGAAGCGCCTAGAACCGCTCGGGCACACCCGCCGACTGCACTTCCAAGTGGTCCATTTCACGTCATTGCCACGAGGTATAAGCTGCGATCATAAAAGTACGTAATATAGTGAGTCCTTCTCTACATATTCACCTGTCAATGTGATATAATCTTCCCAACGACGGATAACTTGGTACAGCCCTTGGTTGTACAAATCTGCATTATTGGCTGTTCAGGAAACGCTCCACCTCGAAAATCATCTCGTCTTCGCTCAAGGAATGCTTTCCATGTAATGTATTCCTAATCCGTGCAAACAAGAAGCTATTTCAGCAGAATATTGGGAGGAGTGTGGGGGAGGAGCGGTGGTATAAAATTTAATAAGCTAAAGAGGGTGTAAGTGTAAGTGTACAGACCGAACTGCGATGATGTCGTCAAGTAAAAGCACCACCTTATACGACTTCCTACGGCACACAGCCCTCCGTAATCTCGTTACTTTGTGCGCTGCTGTCGCTTTCCCCTTACCTGTTTCGGTCGCAATTGCTGCGAGAGAGAAAGAATATTTGGTCCATAAATGACCGTTGATGAGTATAGCTCAAACTCTTTATTGCCCTAACAATTTATCTTCCCACTGCGCGTTTCGGTGGATCGCAATATCATCTTTCATTGAATATTAATGTTGTTGCAATCCTGATATTAGCGTAGAGGACAGACATGTTTACATAGCGCAGACATACTGCAAGATGGGTTATGTTTCGTCTTTTGAAGGCAAGTAGAATCGAAAAGGTGCTTCATACTGCTACGTGGTGCACTTACTCTTCACTTTACGTTGTGTTTATAATGTCATTTCACGATCGTTCTCATTTATTACGGTCACACCTTTGTGTGGAATGACAGAGTAAACATAATGCACAATGAGGAATGCTTGTAGCAAGTAGCAGTAAGCAGCATCTTTTTGATTCTATTTCCATTCAGAAGACGAAACACAACCTGTTTTTCACTTTGTTTGCCGTAGTGAAAAGGCTTCTGTGCTTCACACAATACCAGAAATTCGCGATGGAATGCTGAAAAGCACTGCCTCCGAATTTTTATCTGAGAACTCTTAAAGCTTATCATCAGTTAATAATTGTTTAGCACTGAATTAATTAATATCTGTATATGGAACAGTACCTCAAGTTCACGTAAACTTCTGTGAAATAATCAAAGTTCCAATAGCACAAATCTGAAATTAAATTTCAACGTTTGCGAATTAACTAAATTACGAATGCATTCTAAGCACAAAAATAACAGCAGTAAAGTTTTACGGTTAGGAATACTTCACCTGATCGAAATATTCTAAGACCCAAGTTGAAAATATCTCAAACTGTTGACTAGCGACACACATGACAATCATAAGTCCATGACTCAACACTTAGAATACTTGAAAGGTGACCTACTGCCGCTTATAAATACTCCCTGTTCCAGATCTCAAATCAGACGGCCACCGTATACGGTCCAGAAATAATATGTAGTCTCCCTGTTAGTCAGGCACACTGTTTCAGTAAATTAAATAGTTTTGTCCAAAAATAATTGTTATGTCCAGATAAACACAACTTTACCTTGTTCTATTACTGATAAATTTAAATAATTAAAACTAAATACACTCCTGGAAATTGAAATAAGAACACCGTGAATTCATTGTCCCAGGAAGGGGAAACTTTATTGACACATTCCTGGGGTCAGATACATCACATGATCACACTGACAGAACCACAGGCACATAAACACAGGCAACAGAGCATGCACAATGTCGGCACTAGTACAGTGTATATCCACCTTTCGCAGCAATGCAGGCTGCTATTCTCCCATGGAGACGATCGTAGAGATGCTGGATGTAGTCCTGTGGAACGGCTTGCCATGCCATTTCCACCTGGCGCCTCAGTTGGACCAGCGTTCGTGCTGGACGTGCAGACCGCGTGAGACGACGCTTCATCTAGTCCCAAACATGCTCAATGGGGGACAGATCCGGAGATCTTGCTGGCCAGGGCAGTTGACTTACACCTTCTAGAGCACGTTGGGTGGCACGGGATACATGCGGACGTGCATTGTCCTGTTGGAACAGCAAGTTCCCTTGCCGGTCTAGGAATGGTAGAACGATGGGTTCGATGACGGTTTGGATGTACCGTGCACTATTCAGTGTCCACTCGACGATCACCAGTGGTGTACGGCCAGTGTAGGAGATCGCTCCCCACACCATGATGCCGGGTGTTGGCCCTGTGTGCCTCGGTCGTATGCAGTCCTGATTGTGGTGCTCACCTGCACGGCGCCAAACACTCATACGACCATCATTGGCACCAAGGCAGAAGCGACTCTCATCGCTGAAGACGACAGGTCTCCATTCGTCCCTCCATTCACGCCTGTCGCGACACCACTGGAGGCGGGCTGCACGATGTTGGGGCGTGAGCGGAAGACGGCCTAACGGTGTGCGGGACCGTAGCCCAGCTTCATGGAGACGGTTGCGAATGGTCCTCGCCGATACCCCAGGAGCAACAGTGTCCCTAATTTGCTGGGAAGTGGCGGTGCGGTCCCCTACGGCACTGCGTAGGATCCTACGGTCTTGGCGTGCATCCGTGCGTCGCTGCGGTCCAGTCCCAGGTCGACGGGCACGTGCACCTTCCGCCGACCACTGGCGACAACATCGATGTACTGTGGAGACCTCACGCCCCACGTGTTGAGCAATTCGGCGGTACGTCCACCCGGCCTCCCGCATGCCCACTATACGCCCTCGCTCAAAGTCCGTCAACTGCTCATACGGTTCACGTCCACGCTGTCGCGGCATGCTACCAGTGTTAAAGACTGCGATGGAGCTCCGTATGCCACGGCAAACTGGCTGACAGTGACGGCGGCGGTGCACAAATGCTGCGCAGCTAGCGCCATTCGACGGCCAACACCGCGGTTCCTGGTGTGTCCGCTGTGCCGTGCGTGTGATCATTGCTTGTACAGCCCTCTCGCAGTGTCCGGAGCAAGTATGGTGGGTCTGACACACCGGTGTCAATGTGTTCTTTTTTCCATTTCCAGGAGTGTACATTCAACAGCCCAATCTACAGGGTTATTACAAATGATTGAAGCGATTTCACAGCTCTACAATAACTTTATTATTTGAGATATTTTCACAATGCTTTGCACACACATACAAAAACTCAAAAAGCTTTTTAGACATTCACAAATGTTCGATATGTGCCCCTTTAGTGATTCGGCAGACATCAAGCCGATAATCAAGTTCCTCCCACACTCGGCGCAGCATGTCCCCATCAATGAGTTCGAAAGCATTGTTGATGCGAGCTCGCAGTTCTGGCACGTTTCTTGGTAGAGGAGGTTTAAACACTGAATCTTTCACATCACTATGCGTGAAACTTGCCCGCACGCGTTCAACCGTTTCTTCGCTCACTGCAGGCCGACCCGTTGATTTCCCCTTACAGAGGCATCCAGAAGCTTTAAACTGCGCATACCATCGCCGAATGGAGTTAGCAGTTGGTGGATCCTTGTTGAACTTCGTCCTGAAGTGTTGTTGCACTGTTATGACTGACTGATGTGAGTGCATTTCAAGCACGACATACGCTTTCTCGGGTCCTGTCGCCATTTTGTCTCACTGCGCTCTCGAGCGCTCTGGCGGCAGAAACCTGAAGTGCGGCTTCAGCCGAACAAAACTTTATGAGTTTTTCTACGTATCTGTAGTGTGTCGCGACCATATGTCAATGAATGGAGCTACAGTGAATTTATGAAATCGCTTCAATCATTTGTAATAGCCCTGTACGTCTTCTATGCTCCCGCTACCTGTAATGCAACATTTTTTATTTATATGAAAATTCAGATTTTTACGGACTGCATATTCCGGCCTGTAATTTAGAATAGGTACAATGTAAATAAAATCTGCTGTAATGGTCTTATAGTGCTAAATGAGACCTATCCATAGATACTTTATTTGTGAAAATCGCTGCAGGCGCTGTTGAGATATTGATTTTTAAGTGTGTTTTATACATGAAACATTTAACATGAAATAACTTCATAACGAGAGCGCATTTTCACCCAAGCACTCATCTTAGTTTTGTATTTGTACCCATGTTATTAGCTTCTGTGTCAGTCACTAGGTTTAGGTTTCATCAGAAGTAGTCTCATTCGATATATGTGCTGGGCAGTCAATTCAGCCATGGCAGTTACCCCTCCACGTTTCATCCCAACAACCACGTTATTCCGACAATATGGTCAGAGCGTGGTAGCTTCTGCTCTGCCGTCTTGGAAATTCTAGTACTCAGTGGTCCGCCAGTCTCAAGGGGTGCCGCTATCTATTGATGACACCACAGAAAGCTGATGGCCACTGAGCTCTGCCTGACTTGGCCCGCACACCTCCTCAGCTGTCAAAACACTCGCGCCACCTCGGCTGTGGCTGTCTTTCATCACAACAGAATGCGCGCTCGTGGATAAAATCTTTGTTTACCGGAGTGACTATATCCGAAGCTATCAGCATCCTACAGGATCAAACACCACGAGAGAACTGGGACTAGGTGCAGTTGTGCTTGTTATCAACATATTTGAGTTGCCAGGACAAACTTTACGAGCATATAGAAAGAATAGCAACGGGCCGCCCCTTTCGCCTTTAGCAGCTGACATATACACGAAAGCTTTCGAACAGACAGCGCTAATTTCTGTGCCGCTGCTTTAACACTGCTGGCTGAGGTAAGCAGAGGACGAATTCGTCATATGGCCGTATGATGAGGCTGAACCACGCAGATTCCATCAGCACTTCAACATCTTATTTAAGAACATGTAGTTCGCGCAAGAACTGGGAAATAACAGTTATATTTATTTTCTGGATGTGGAATGATACAGAATACCGAACAGCAGACTAAGACATACAGTCTATAGGAAACCAGTGCACACCAACAGGCACTTGCATGTTCATTCGCAGCAACATCCAGCCCGAGCTCACCATATCAGTGACGCTATCCACATACAAGACGAACTGAGCGAGCTCATCCCAAAATTCCTTCGAATGGATACAGTAACAGAAATATGCAACGAGTTATCAAGTACAGCGAAGACAAGACAGACAGAAGTCCAGAAGAGACTCTTCCTGTTGCTCGCTTACCTTACGTGAGAACCGTCAGTGACGTGTAGGCAAAGTTCTGAATCGCAGAGGAATTAGATCCATGTTACAGAGTGGCCATAAGGTTCTCAATCTGTTAAGGCCCGTGGAGGATCGGGTAGATGCTCTCAGCACTGCTACTTTCTACTAACTTCGATGTGACTGCGACGAAATCTATGGTGGTGAAACCAGGAGACCCAGTAGCACTCGCGTGTCATAGCACGAACATCCTGTATTGGCAGACGTAGATGTAACACAGGAAAATTAGATACTATCGAAATATCACAGTTTCAAACATTGTAACCTCCCCACACGTAAATAATTAAATGATAATTGAAAATGGAGCCAAATGTAACCTCCCAACAGAATAATGTTTAATAAAAAATGTGAAATTGGAGCCAAGCTTAAACTCCCCACAAAAATTAAGGAATGAAAATTGACCAAAAACCACACAATAATATTAATCAAATAATGAACCATGAACTAAATGTAACCTCTCAACAGAAATAATAATATCTGGTAAATTTTATAAGGACAGCAGCGCTGACCTTCGGCCCTGTATTCTGAATGACAAAAGCAAAATTCTTACCTCAATAAAAACTGCAACTATATATCTGCTCTTATTTATAGACACAGCTTCGTGCAATGCTGACGTATATTTTTTTTAATTCTTGGAAGGAATGCATAGGAAATATTCTTTAAATTGAAATAAATGCTTTTTCTTCAAAAGAGTGGAAAAATTCTTTAAAATGAAATGATTACTTTTCTTTAAAAAATTTACTTTATAAAAAAATTATTATTGGGGCATTTTTTTAACAAATTAAACTACAATTAACATACATTATTAAATATGCGCAATGCTGTTTCTTTACCTTCTACAACAATACTCATCGTCCAGAATCGTGAGCAGAGTCGCGACCAGAGCACACAGCCGACGCTTGCCGACTCCCGCAGACTACTCTCCGTCCACTCGCTACTACTGTATCCGACTGACTACTACTGCAGACTCGTGCAGACTAGCTTCTACTGTCGACTCGCGCAGACTGACTTCTACCGTCGACTCACGCAGACTAGCGCAGACTCGTGACAAGCAACAACTAACGATAAACTACTCTCTGGTCAAAGATTCTGTCATGCTTCGCTCATCGCCGGCGAAGCATACACCTTACAACATGGCTGGCAGCAGTAACCATACATAAATTTTAAACTGATGATGTATACAGCCAGCCAGTTGCAAAAACTTGATTGTAAAAAGCCTTGACCGAGTTTTGATACCACTAATGGTATCTTCTTCAGAAGGAATAATATCACCTATAATGTTACAATAAAAAACAACCAGTACATCACAAGAGTGAATTGAAGTACATAGAATAAAAATGGTTCGTTCATAACTTACATTACGTTAAAATTATCAGCATAAATTTTCAGCGGAAACACTCAAGTCAAATCGCAAAAATCATGGATTCAGTCCTCACGAAGAACAGCAGTTCCACAGGTACAGCTTGTTAAAAGAACTGGCACTGAACTAAACGTGTGGCAACTAATTACAGTGCCAAGGAAAAGCAGTGTAGACTGCAGCTTGTGCCACTCGTTGGACGCTAGTAGGCTGATAAACTCTCAGCCATATGAAATACATAACTGAAGCGGTAATGCATGAGTATCAATACACATTTAAGTGTTTTAAATAAAAAATTGTCCATGATGGACGAGCAAATACATTATAAAATAGTATACAAAAGAAGTAAAATATGATACGTTTTTTTAAAAAAAATGTACTGTGACTCTCCATATCATAAAATTAATGAAGTTGTTGATCATAAAATATATGCTGAAGAAAAATAAGGAATGCATAACATCATGGCTTCCACAAGATATTACCAACGCCGATAACGAAATTCTTCATGAAAAACCCTTCACGACTAGAATACAGTGCCGTATGGCGTACTAACAGTAAATAAATATAGAGTCCGCTAAATAAACGGAATACAACGTTTCGTAAACGGAAGTGAAAAGAAGCATGAGCCGAAGCAACATACAGTTGCGAGCAACAGATTAAAAGCGTTAAAGAAACGCATGTCTCTCCACTGCAGTTTTTCATTTAATACGAGGCTATCTTTACTCGCTATATGTCTAAAGATCTCAAATTCTTCCAAGTCATGAAGCTTCCACACTTTCTTCCCAAAATGTAGAATCGTCATTTCGTTCGCTCCTTATGGTTTGTTTCCCGATATTAACAAATGTTCCTTGTATCTTATGGTAAAGCCTATATTGGTCTGTCCGATATATAACACTGGACACATACCGCAAGCAATTTATTTAATTCCTGAGATACATAAAGGTTCATTTGAAATTTCTAAATAATGTATTAAATATTGTTGTAAACTGTTATTTGTGGCGAAAGCAACTTAATATCTATATTTATTAACGGACAGACGCTGAATCCTATACGATACTTTCTCTAAGTAAGGCACTGAAATAATTCTTTTTATCGTTATCACCATGTTGACCGTTATCTAGATTAGCGATTCTGATTAGTTTTCACTTCGAACATTTTTGCGCTAATAAGGGTTTTTAACTGTTATTAAAAGTCACTGATTTAATTAAATTAATTTATTCCTTTAGTTTACCTGGTGCTGAAGCCGTGACTACAGCACGATGAATAATTGAATGAAATAAAGCTGCCTTGGGGGACTGAAAATGTATAGAATGAAAAGGAAAGATTTGGCCAGTGACAGAATAACTTTTGGTGTTTTTTGTAAAGGAACAAGCCTTACGAAAAATATCAAAAGTTATTCTGTCATTTTTATGATCGATAGAAGACCAAAAACATTTAGCATTCTAACAGACATTTTTATAAATTCGCTAGAAGAATTTTTTTTTTTTTTTTTTTAGAAGTTATATCCATATAGAATTAGGCATTCAGTTCTAGTCGAGGTACGTGGAGGATGCTTTGATTATACAAACTGAAGCGCCAAAGAAACTGGCACAGGCATGCGTATTCAGATACAGAGATATGTAAACCGGCAGAATACGGCGCTACGGACAGCAACGCCTATATAAGACAAGTGTCTGGTGCAGTTGTCAGATCGGTTACTGCAGCTTCAATGGCAGGTTTTCAAGATTTAAGTGAATTTGAACGTCGTGTTATGGTCGGCGCACGAGCGATGGGACACAGCATCTCCGGGGTAGCGATGAAGTAGGGATTTTTCCAGTAAGACCGTTTCGCAAGTTTACCGTGAATATCAGGAATCCGGTAAAACATCAGATTCCGACATCGCTGTGGCCGGAATATGATCTGGGAAGAACGGGACCAACGACAACCTGCAGAAGCAAACTGCTGCATATTTCAGTTCTGGGCCATCAACAAGTGTCAGCGGGCGAACCATTCAACGAAATCGGTACAGGGTTTGGGAGCGGAAGGCCCATTCGTGTACCCTTGATGACTGCACTACACAAAGCTTTACGCCTCGCCTGGGCGCGTCAACACCGTCATTGGGCTGTTGATGACTGGAAACATGTTGCCGTGTCGAACGAGTCTCGTTCCAAATTGTAGCGAGCGGATGGACGTGTACCGGTATGGAGAAACCCTCATGACTCCATGGACCTTGCATATCAGCAGGGGACTGTTTAATTTGGTGGAGGATCACCTGCAGCCATTCATGTCCATTGTGCATTCCGACGGACTTTCCAGCAGGACAATGCGACAGCCCACACCTCCGGAATTGCTAGAGAGTGGCTCCAGGAACACTCTTCTGAGTTTAAACACTTCCGCTTTCCACCAAACTACCCAGACATTAACATTACTGAGCATATCTGGTGTTCCTTGCAACGTGCTGTTCATGAGAGATCTCCACCCCATCGTACCCTTACGGATTTATGGACAGCCCTGCAGGATTCATGGTGTCAGTTCCCTCCAGCTCTACTTCAGACATTAGTCAAGTCCATGCTACGTCGTATTGCGGCACTTCTGTATGCTCACGAGGGCCCTACACGATGTTAGGCAGGTGTACAAGTTTCTTTGGCTCTTCACATTAAAACTGAACGTAAGATGGTGTAGACCAACTCTTTGAAATTTTTGGTAATCCTCATGAGAAAATTAGGTTTAGAATGAAAATCCTAAGCTAAATCTATTAGATCTCAGTTTGACCATAATAGATGGCAGAATAACTTTCTATATTTTCCGTAAAGCAAAAAGTACCGAGGAAATAGTATCTTCTTATTCAACATGTTATCGGTTCCACATTACAGCTTTCTCTCGTTCAGCTATCCATCGATCTGTACTCGCTCCTTTATCACCAGCTAAACCAAAGAAAGAAATTAATTTAATTAAAACTGTAGCCTGTAGTAACTGCGAACTCTCGTTAGTGGAAAACGGATTCGAGCCGAAACTAATAAAACAGACACAACACTAGGTAACTGTTAAACGGTGTTAGTAATAAAAGAAAATTTATTCTGACACCTCACCTAAGTAATATATCGTATAGGATTCAGTGTCTGTTGGTGAAGATATGTGGATGGAAAGTTGCTTTCTTCACAAATAAAAGTTTGGAAATAAATTTAATCCATAATTTAAAAATTTCAAATGAACCCTTACGTAGCTCAGGAGTTCATAAAATTGCTTGCAATATGTTTCTGGTGTTTTATATCTGACAGATTAGTAGGGCGTTTCACATAACATGCAAGGATTACTTGTTAGGAAATGGGGGTACCATTGTTTATAATTCCACTTTCGCGGAACAGTTATTAACATACGCGTAGCCTGGCATCGACATGTAATCGACACGAACACTAATGACGGAAGTGTCTCAGCTACGTTGATTACTGGCGACGAACCACTGGAAACCGTATCTACTGTAAAACATGTGGGAGTAACCTTCAGGGGGACCTGAAGTGGAATGACCACATGTAATAAATTGTATGAACAGCAGATGCCAGGCAGTGACTGAGTGGACCAATCTTAAGCAAATGTAATTCATCTCCGAAAGAAGTGGCTTACAACACTTGTACGATGGATTTTTCGGTATTACTCATCAGTCTAGGTCCCTTACTGGGCTGAATTAGTAGAAGAGATAATTAAAACCCAACGAAGAATGGCTCGCTTCGTTTCATTTAGTTAACGGAGGAGATGCTCAATAAACTTCAGTGGCAGACATGGTATGAGAGACGTTATGTACAACAGAGAGGTTTGCTATTGAAGTTCTGAGAGAGTACGTCTCGGGATGAATCGATTACATATGTAGTGTAGCGGAATAGTAAAGAGTTGGAAACGTGGAATATTGTCAAAGTTTCGTTGCCTATGCCGAGAGCCAGAAGCAGTAGGTTAGCCAAGAGGTAAGAGGATTGCACATGTATCGGAATGTGTCGTCACGAAGGGGCAGTGGCCTGGTTACACACAACAGGCGAGAGAGAATTGCTTATCACGCGGGTTTGTGTTAGACGGAGACATTCGGAGAGTGTAAGACAGAGGTACAGCGTTAGCTGTATTGCGTTTCATAACTTCGCGTAAGTCTGCCATAACAACATGGAACTCTGTCATAAGAACACCTAAGGGGCGAGTACGACAGATAAATCAGCAGTATAAGTGGAATGAATGTGTTCATTGCAAACGAGCATGACGTCAGGACGTCGCTCGTGCTTCCTTGAAATATGCCAGCTTTGATAGTAACAAGGCACTGGCAGTTAGACTTGCAGTTAGATGTGTACTGGGTCGCTGCGTAGCGCTCAGCTCGGTGATCGACATGTTAATCTTTATTAAGGAGATGTTGCAGTAAGGGCGGCCCATCCAGCAGCAGACATGAGGGGACAGTACCAGCTCTGGTCGTCTCTGCTGCCACTGTCAATCATCAACCCAGGATTAACAGACATCACGGCAGACTCGATCGACGCCAATACTGACCACATCAGTGAGCCATCGTTGAGACCGTGCAGGGCCTAGGCCCTGTGCATCTGCCGTCACAACTGGGTGAGCCGACGGTGCTGGGGGATTGCAGCCTGTTCCGCGGATGAGCCACCAGGAGGGGCAGCGAAGAAGACAGGAAGGGATAGAGTATACTCCGCACTACTAGAACGCCTCTCGTGCCGACAGCGCCGGGATCCAACCTGGAGCCTCCTACGCGCAGCGGCCTGCTCTCCGCTGCTGAGCCGGCCGGCCAGCCGGGCGCCGACAGCCACGCGCGGTCAAAGTAAGGGCATTCCACCACTACGTCACAGCACGCGGCGCTGTGCTAGCAAGACTGGTGCACCCTGGAGCTGGTGTCATCGCTCCGAGTCAGCGAGGACTCGGGGAAGGTCATTGATATCACCAAGCTCAGCCACTCTGTTACGCGCACCTCATTGTACTCGGCAGGAATAAAAGTGTCATGAATTAATAATGTTTCTTGGCGTTCCTGACGCGTCCAAAGTCATTTCCTAGCATCCTGACAACTGGAGAGGTCACCGCTCGGCTTCCAGTCCACCGTAGGCATCCAGGACCAACGGGGCATCTACACATATGACTTCCTCCCTAAAATGTTTCACGAAATGACCACAACGAAAAGATCAGGGCGCATAAGGATTGTTGACCATAAAAATTAATCCTATGTGCCATTCGCGAATACAGCACTGAAGCAGGCGAGGAAGGAAAGGTAGTGGTTCAAAAAGTGCCTGCACCATGAATCGAGAGGTATATTGCGGAGTATACACTATCTAATCGGCAGTATCTGGAAACCGCTACGTAATGTGGTGTTGTTGTTGTGGTCTTCAGTCCTGAGATTGATTCGATGCAGCTCCCCATGCAACCCTATCCTGTGCAAGCTTCTTCATCTCCAAGTACTTACTGCAACATACATCCTTCTGAATCTGCTTAGTGTACTCATCTCTGGTTTCCCTCTACGATTTTTACCCTCCACGCACCCCTCCAATGCTAAATTTGTGATCCCTTGATGCCCCAGAATATGTCCCACCAACCGGTCCCTTCTTCTTGTCAAGTTATGCCACAAACTCCTCTTCTCCCCAATTCTATTCAATACCTCATCATTAGTTATGTGATCTACCCATCTAATCTTCAGCATTCTACTGTAGCACCACATTTCGAAATCTTCTATTCTCTTCTTGTCCAAACTATTTATCGTCCATGTTTCACTTCCATACATGGCTACACTCCATAAAAATACTTTCAGAAACGACTTCCTGACACTTAAATCTATACTCGATGTTAACAAATTTCTCTTCTTCAGAAACGCTTTCCTTGCCATTGCCAGTCTACATTTTATATCTTCTCTACTTCGACCGTCATCAGTTATTTTGCTCCCCAAATAGCAAAACTCCTTAACTACTTTAAGCGTCTCATTTCCTAATCTAATTCCCTCAGCATCACCCGATTTAATTCGACTACATTCCATTATCCTCGTTTTGCTTTTGTTGATGTTCATATTACATCCTCCTTTCAAGACGCTGTCCATTCCGTTCAACTGCTCTTCTAAGTCCTTTGCTGTCTCTGACAGAATTACAATTTCATCGGCGAACCTCAAACTTTTTATTTCTTCTCCATGGATTTTAATACCTACTCCGAATTTTTCTTTTGTTTCCTTTACTGCTTGCTCAATATACAGATTGAATAACATCAGGGAGAGGCTACAACCCTGTCTCATTCCCTTACCAACCACTGCTTCTCTTTCATGCCCCTCGACTCTTATAACTACCATCTGGTTTCTGTACAAATTGTAAATAGCCTTTCGCTCCCTGTATTTTTTTTTTTTTTTTTTTTGCGTTTCCTTAATCTTTCTTCTAAGGTAAGTCGTAAGGTCAGTATTACCTCACGTGTTCCAATATTTCTACGAAATCCAAACTGATCTTCCCCGAGGTCAGCTTCTACCAGTTTTGCCATTCATCTGTAAATAATTCGTGTTAGTATTTTGCAGCTGTAACTTATTAAACTGATAGTTCGGTAATTTTCACACCTGTCAACACCTGATTTCTTTGGGATTGGAAGTATTATATTCTTCTTATAGTCTGAGGGTATTTCGCCGTTCTCATACATCTTGCTCACCAGATGGTAGAGTTTTGTCAGGACTGGCTCTCCCAAGGCCGTCAGTAGTTCTAATGGAATGTTGTCTACTCCCGGGGCCTTGTTTCGACTCAGGTCTTTCAGTGCTCTGTCAAACTCTTCACGCAGTATCGTATCTCCCATTTCATCTTCATCTATATTCTCTTCCATTTCCAAAATGTTGTCCTCAAGTACATCGCCCTTGTATAGACTCTCCATATACTCCTTCCACCTTTCTGCTTTCCCATCTTTGCTTAGAACTGGGTTTCCGTCTGAGCTCTTGACATTCATACAAGTGGTTCTCTTATCTCCAAAGGTCTCTTTAATTTTCCTGTAGGCAGTATCTATCTTACCCCTAGTGAGATAAGCCTCTACATCCTTACATTTGTCCTCTAACCAGCCCTGCTTAGACATTTTGCACTTCCTGTCGATCTCATTTTTGAAATATTTGTATTCCTTTTTGCCTGCTTCATTTACTGCATTTTTTATATTTTCTCCTTTCATCAATTAAATTCAATATTTCTTCTGTTACCCAAGGATTTCTACTAGCCCTCGTCTTTTTACCTACTTGATCCTCTGCTGCCTTCACTCCTTCATCCCTCAAAGCTACCCATTCTTCTTCTACTGTATTTCTTTCCCCCATTCCTGTTAATTGTTCCCTTATACTCTCCCTGAAACTCTGTACAACCTCTGGTTTAGTCAGTTTATCCAGGTCCCATCTCCTTAAATTCCTATCTTTTTGCAGTTTCTCCAGTTTTAATCTACAGATCATAACCAATAGATTGTGGTCAGAGTCCACATCTGCCCCTGGAAATGTCTTACAATTTAAAACCTGGTTCCTAAATCTCTGTCTTATCATTATATAATCTCCAACTTGTTGCCCCTGCAACTACTGAAAAGGCTGCTGCCCCTCTTCAGGGACCACACGTTTGTCTGGCCTCTCAACAGATACCCCTCCGTTGTGGTTGTACCTACAGTACGGCCATCTGTATCACTGAAGCACGCAAGCCTCCCCACCAACGGCAAGGTCCATGGTTGAAGGGGGGGGGGGGGGGGTTCTGACCACTAAATGTCACAAGAAGCGAAATCGCCAGTATTATAGAGGAGGCGGGGAGTACTGTGTGATCAGTATTGAAGTAGCAACACCAGAAGATCAACAGAACTCCGTGACTTTGACGTGCACTAGTCACTGGATGTCACCTTCCTAACAAATTCTTAAGGACATTTTAGTCATTCTGTCCAGTGTGGTATCCATTGCACCATCTCGCTCAGTGGCACTGTTGGGCTGTGGATTATTGGATGTGAGTAATTGGAAGAAATTAATCATGCTGTACCCTGTGGCAATCCGATGCAAGGGTTTGGGTTTGGCGAATGCCTGGAGGACTTTACCTGCTATCGTGTTGTAGCGACACCACCGTTTAGGATAGGGGAAGTTAGTTTTGTGCGATATTCTGAGCACAAGTTACAGCCAGGTACAGGCCGGATTGCAGTGAGTTACGCATACCAACAGTTACGAAGTAGAATAGAGACCACAGAGCCGTCAAATTGCTAAAAGAGTAGACTAGAGGTTTTGCATGTCGCAAATCACAGGCAGAAGGTGCCCACCGGCCAACCTAGCGAGTTATGAGTAGGTGACATGAAGCGGCGCGTATGGCAGAACAGAGGCACACAGCCGTGTGTAAATAGGTGCAGGTTTCTAACGAGATTCATTCAAGTGTGGCAGCTCTCCTGGACAGCAGGGCGTGTCATACCACCAGCTACACGCAGCAGCAGGTGGGGCGCCAGCGTTCCAGTCCATGGCAGATCACTGGTTCGACCCTCTGAGGCTGATACAGAATCCATAGCCAGCCAGTGGTGGGCCACTCCACGGTTTGCTACCACAGGCAGTCGTCCTGGCTTCCAACACACGCCGGAGGCATCCTGAGGCGAGGGACGCTGATTTGGACTCTGGATTGTGGGCGCTTGTTGTCACTGCGATCTCAGCCACACTGGCGAGAAGTGCGCAGCTGGCCACCTGAGGCTCACACCGAGCGGCGCTGAGTCGGCAGGGACACAGAGCACCGAGTCAACTGCCGGCATCCTGTGTCACTGTGGTGGCATACAAGGCCGACACACAGTGCATGCACAGGTCGCTGAGGCTGCCATTCCGTGCCAATCCATTCCGCAGACAGCGAAGTGGTAACCTCAGTAATGCGTGACCTGGTGACACGGACCGAGGGGAATGCGGCACTGTAATTGGAAACAATAAATCAGTTGGGAAGCTTGGACGAGTCTTAATACAGTGCCTTCTACCTCTTCCCATTACATTTGGTCATCCCAATACATTCGGTGGCAGAAGATGTTCTCTATGCGCATCGTGTTCAAGCGGTTTATGCTGCCAGTCTCTAGATCTACAACGAGTTTAATACACCTCACGTTCAGGCTCATGATTCTCTAGAGCTTCTCTGACAATTAGAGTGTGTAGCGCCAACTGTGAAGTACAGAAGAGGCAGAGTTATAGTACAGGATGTGTTTTTCGTGGCTAGGGTGTGATTCTCTGATTGGTCTTATGAAATCGTTAAATGCGAGGGATATGAACACATTATACAGCATTATGTATTGTGTACAGTGGAAGAAAAGTTCAGAGACGATGACTCTTTTCATAAGCATGACAGAGCGCTCTTTCATAAAGCAGCATTTGTAAGGCATTGGTTTGTGGACAGTAACGTTCCTGAAATTGACTGGCCTGGCGAAATACAATATCCCTGAGATGTGCTGGTACCTCAGCGTCCAACATCACTACCTTCTCTGGGCTGTTTCTCCTCCAGAGACATTCAAATACCTCACTGACAGTGTCCGAATCAGAGTTCAAACCGTAATAAAGGTGACTGGTGGACGCATGTTTTCCTCACACAAGTCCTGTGCCTGGCATTTTGCTGGAACCATTTCTAGGGAGGAGCAGGTTCTGATCATCACGTATGCACCATCCCTTCTTTCGGACTTCGACAGGTGGATTTTTTGTTGCACTCGAACTAGGCGAGCTAGGAGCGACCTTAGTAGAACGTCCGAGAGAATCTTTGTTCCATTTAGCATTTCTGAATGGTGTTTCCGTAGCACCCTCTTAAAGAGCTGAAATTTCCTGAATCATGAAAATACGTCAGTGACAGTACTACGAGGTGTTTTTGATTACCTGAATTACTCTCATAATATTGTCATACATGCAGAGGGTATGTGTACTCATGCATTACTCAGTATGAAATAAACGTAGGTCTTTCCGTTAACTGTTAGTTGCCTGAAAGAAATAGTTTCTAGTATATTGTTAACAAACCTATCAGAAGTTTTGGTTTTATAGGAAACATTTGCTGAAATATTTCCTGTCACACTTTCCTGCACTCGGCACTCCTTTTATAATATCGTGGAGGTGCTTTTGATGCAACTGATGAGGATCACCGCAACTCCACCCTCAATTGCTTTGTAAGCTAACAAATACTGATAAATGTAATCACGCTTCATAATAAAGAAAGCTTTGGAGCAACGACGTCTCCTTTGTCCACAGGCTGCTATAGCCAGTTGCAGTACTGAGGCTGAGCTTCAGCGTCTGAACTGCTCAGTCAATGCGCTATTGTTACTTTTAAGGTATAAGTTTTGTTTGGGCGGGGCTGTGTGAGCAAAAGCTGCATTCACGCCAGTGTGAAATGCTAAATGGTAAAACAATTTTCACAGACTTCTTTCAGAGGCCTGTGACAACTTGTCTAGTTTGGCTACAACCAAATAAACATTTTCTAGTTGATTTGATTTAATCAGGGAGACTAATAACATGTTATTATCACCTGTTGTCCATTCCGAAACTGAGATTATTGTGCCCTTGCTGTCGTTGTCATTCTAGTAAAGCCAGCCATTATCCTTGAAGGGTGACCCCATTAATAAATCCTTATTAGACATGTGTGTTCAGGAATTAGTGACTGAAATATTCTGTGTCCTTTGGCATCCAGTGATTGAAATATTAAATTTACTATTTCGTCCCCTAAACCACACTCTCCAGTTAGGTGCTTCTTTCTCTACGCACATCGTGTTCAAGTGGTTTCTGCTGCCAGTCTTTAGATCTACCATGAGTTTAATACACCTCACTTTCAGGCCCAAGATTTTCTAAAGCTTCTCTGAAAACATGGTTCCGGAATCATTAGTTTGCCTTTCTTTTTGTTTTTGGATTTACGCCAATATTCTACATGCTGCCTCCTGACCCATCTATGTAGTTTAGATTTTAGCATCGGTTTCCAGGTGATTAAGACAGTCTCCTGCAGAGTTGTCGACCCTCCCATGGTCAACTTATCTGCTTTTGATGTCTTCCTTGCTCCACCAAATGGTTCAAATGGCTCTGAGTACTATGGGACTTAACATCTGAGGTTATCAGTCCCCTAGTACTTAGAACTACTTAAACCTAACCAACCTAAGGACATCACATACATCCATGCCCGAGGCAGGATACGAACCTGCGACCGTAGCAGCAGCGCGGTTCCGGAATGAAGCGCCTAAAACACTCGGCCACCGCGGCCGGTACCAGTATTTGCTTTCTGCTGCTTCTGAGATAGCCCAAAGATCCTGTGGGGGTATTTGCACCATGGTCTTCATCTCTGCACTGGGTGCGTTGCTAATCCCACCTGTCATGGTTGGGCAGCCAAATCTCGGCACCCACCCAAGTTGCTTGGCAACCACCTTCTAGTCTACTTCATTCTATCATTCTATAGCTCCATTAATTATCATAGATGTTATTACAGAGCCACCTCCGATAGTCCGAGGGATATACCTGAACATATGCTTGCCTTCCCCGTGTGCAACGCCGGACGCAGGGCTCATGATACAGGTACACAGCCACGCTTCGAGCTGTGACACGAGGGTAAACGTCACAACTATGAAACCATTGATTACTGCCCTGTTTCAGTCGGATTGTATAAACTGTCGAGATTTTACCTTTTATTGCAATATCCATCGCTAACAGTCACTACTTAACGTCTAATCTGATCACTGCAAAGTCGTCCGCAATCTAAGCTAATAAAGAATTACGAGAAGATAACTCAGTTAATTTATGAGTCATAATGTCACTCAAAAATCATGCAGTTAAGGTTTCACTGTATCGATCCAATTTTTTTGCCATGATAATGAACCTCACCAAGTCAATTTTTTCGACAACTATTGTAGCTGTGATCTCACAGAAGGCTATCTCCGAATAGTACTAACCATTTGAGGTAAATCGCAGTACACCTAACGTTGAAAGCCACAATGACCGGGCGGCTGTGTCTACAACAAAATTTCCAAGGCAAAATCACACACGCACCTGCTAAAATGAAATTCCTAAACGAAATTGAGATCTGCCGATAACTGGTCCTGTGAGACACGCCTTATTCCGTCCACGAAGGAGAATAACGACATTCCTTTTTCCTAATTTCAGGACAGCTCTCCGAACTTGTTGAACAGTTTAGCCCTTTCAATCAGAGCTGTGGCTGCAGAATGATTGACTCGTTTCGCATTACTCGACACTCTCACTGGTACAGACCTTTTGTGGCTGCAGTGCGTCTCGAGATGAAGTGAGATGATGTGATTAATCGAAAGTATGATACCAGTGATTTAAATTGTACCCATAATGAAATGGCGATGTTAAACCTCACCTGCGGTTCTGTTGTTCAGGCCGCAGCCGGCATCAGGCTTCGTCACGTCTAGCTGGAGTTTCATTATTCAACTGAAAATAAAAAGAAACAACAGGGTGAACCGCTGACCAAGAAAAATCAGACAGACCTGGTAAAATTTAGCATATATTGTCTCAGAAGAACATATTAAATGAGAGGTACGCTGTCACAAATGAATACCAGTTAGTGCACACAAATTAGGCTGCAGGACAAGACACGAGAACAATTAAAGGGGAAACAATTACGGAAATTGTATGCATCATCTAACACCTGATTAAGAGCGAGGGCGCCGATAGATACTTGAATGCTAATAGTCATAAGAATTCAGGAGACCGATCGTGGCACGTGCGGGATAGATTGCTACTCCGGAAACATGATACAGTCACCGCCCCTACTGTACGGTGCACGCGTTATTGCATCGCGTCGGAACTGTTCCCGATTAGCAAGCGGACACTGATTACTGACCGTATGGGTATGGGTACTGACCGCATTGTATCGAGTAGCACGATCGATGTCCGCTATCGATGTGACAAGCACGCTCACCCGTGCATAACGGCGGAAACACACTCGCTGCCGATGGTCACGAACGTGCACGTTTCTAGCACTGACTTCCACCGGCGTGGCGATTGCGTCTCGCGTCACTTTTGTGTAAGAAGACCCAAAGATATTGCATTGAAGAGGAGTCCCGTAACAAACCTGACAGGTGTGTCTCTTGGGAATTTGTTCCGGCGCGTTAAGGCAGTACCTGCGCCCACAAGTTGGGAGACCTGGAATAGCTGGTCTTCTGCGCAAACGGCGGGCGAGCTGTGACCCCCCATTGCTGGTGAAGAAGGACTGAAATTCAAACTAACGGCTAACTTGGCCTTCCAGAAATACACCATATTTTATAAATTCTACATTAATTAAACCAGACTTCATAAAATTATAATCTCTTCCCGATCCGGGAGCCCTATGGTTAGGCAAGCCTTACTGCCGGGAAAAATTCATTTGATATGTTTTAATTTCCATATAATTAAATCGGTTATTTAACTACTGGACCAATTAGACAGTGACCTACATCAGTAGATTCGTAAGCTAAAGAAAAATCCGAATTTATAACCTAATGTCTTAACTAAATCTTATTTGAGCACTCTTCATTTGTCACAGGGCTGGGATAGGTGCTAAAGTGCTTCCGAGTGCTTTATGTCTAGATAGTAAAATATATCAGCACTACTCCGGGGAACTCCTTATCTGTAAAAAGCAGATACGGATCCACCTCAGTGGCTTGGCTTCAGCTATGAATCTTACTTCTAGACATGCGCTCAACACAGAAAGATTTTCTATAAGTTACTAAAACAATAATAGACGCCTCTATCCACTGCCTGAAAACAATCGACAGCGAACGGAATTTTGCATGCACCGTCCCTGGAGGAGAAGAAAAATGGTTCAAATGGCTCTGAGCACTATGGGACTCAACTGCTGTGGTCATAAGTCCCCTAGAACTTAGAACTACTTAAACCTAACTAACCTAAGGACAGCACACAACACCCAACCATCACGAGGCAGAGAAAATCCCTGACCCCGCCGGGAATCGAACCCGGGAACCCGGGCGTGCCTGGAGGAGAAGAGAACACGCTATAACGGTGGAGTACTAGAGAACTGGAAAAGTATCAAATCGTCAGCGACGCTTTACAGGATCAAAGATATTCCGAAGCCATCGAATAAGTTCAGGAATATAAGAAAAGAGAGAAAAAGAAATGGAAAAAAGCAGGAATAGATTTAAGGATAGATAACGGTTCTAGGAATAGAAACCACACACCGACTACACTAGTAAAATTAGACCAAAAACTGCGGAAAAGCCCAGGAGAGGGAGAACGCAAGATTTTAAAAGAACTGCCGAACAACACAGATGATCCTTCTTGAACTATTAATCATCGCTTTGCAAAGGTTGGTTTAATCTTATTTGATGTACTCTCTGAGGCGATTTGTCTCGTGATGAAAGCTGACAAACAGAACTGTTTGAATCATCTTCAGTAACCAAACAGACATAGCTGCTAACCAGTCCACAAACATCACCCGTATGTGTGTCGAAGCTGCCACTGCACAAACATCACCCACATGTATGCCGAAGCTGCCAGTGGAAGGCTATATTCATCCCGCAGTGCGGTGGGTGCGCCTATTTACATACCGTAAGCCTACCATTCAATTCCAGCTCAATAACGGACTGCTGTCCTTCATCCCTGCTCCGGAGCACTTCTGCAGCGGCCTCGTCACAAAAGAGGTGATGCAAACACAGGATTTCACAGTGCTTCTTCCGAATGGCACTCCACTACCTTAGCTACTGACTGCGGAGAAAATGGCGGAAAGTTACTAGTAATGAAAGTTTCTTCCCGTAGATTCGAACCAGCTGTCTCCAAGCGTAACAGCGCCAGTGAAGCAGATCAGCAATCTCGGTTGTCTAAGCATAATCTGAAAAACATAAAACAGTGCACCAAACATGTCACTGCACAGAGATTTACCGTTCTCCTCGATCTCTTTTTTTAAAAATTGCATCAGCTTCGTGAATAAATCAATATAAACTGCAAGAAAAAGGAAATCGTATTGAAAAGAATAACTTGTCATACTAAAGTAAAATTTAATGAACCTACACAGCACAAAATGTAGCCTTCTCTCAAGTGTCGCTGCCTAACTTTTGTGCTTGCGCTCTCTCTCTCTCTCCCTCATTATCAAAAGAGGAAAAGAAAGTTGTACAAGCTAAACCACTAAAGCTGCTGGAAACTGGAAAATAATAACAGGAAAATGCAACTACAATCTACGACAAAGAAAAAAGAAAACGATGCACCAAGAAAGGACTTGTCCGAACGGCACGGAAATCGTTAGATGTGATGCAGATGTACAGTCAAACAAATGATTATAGTTTCAGAAACATTGGGTGATTTATTCAACAGAAAGATCGCCACAAATTGAAAAAGTCGATAACATGTCGGTCCACCTCTGGCCCTTAAAAACAGTCATTCGGCTTGGCGTTGATAGATATAGTTGTTGGACGTCGTCCTGAGGAATATCGAACCAAAATCTGTCCAACTGGCGCGACAGATCGTCAAAATCTCAGGCTGGCTGAAGGACCCTGCCGATACTGCTCCAAATACAACGTCTGGGCCACTGAGGAGGCGTGGTAATGCGTCGGAGTTTTCATGCTGTACAGCGGGACTAAATTGAATTTCATAATGATAATCGCACAGTAACAACGCCCAATGTTGCAAACACTGAGATTTTTTGTCGAGAACGTGGACCAAACAAGGAGACGAGGGGCTTATGATTCATGGGCAACTAAATATATAGAATTACAAACGCTTTCTTTTCCATTTGTGAATAATTCTGCTGCTCCCGAGAGAGTCTCTTAAATACAAAAGCTATTGGGTGCTCCGTGCTATCAGCATTATTATGGGACAGAACGGCTCTAACACCGTACTGTGACATGTCAGAAGCAACGGTGCCAACGTCGCAGAACAATGGCCTACCGCGGTGTTTCTTAAAACTGCAAGAAAGCTTTGTGACACTCGTGATACCAAACGAACTGACTTCTAGTATCAGCCGCACGCCGTTGACATCAACAAGTGTATGGGCCTGAATATGACGTTGTTACAACGTTGCAACAAGTTGCCAAAATAAAATCCACACCTTAAATAGAGCTGGACGAAGTTCTTCATTTTTAATATAAATTTATACTAGCTGACGTCCCACTGTCGTCCACTTCAACTATGGATGTACTAAGAAAAGTTGAAATAGTGTTCGCAAGTTTACTTCCTAGTACCACCTGTCACCCGAACGCCATCCAAATAATATACGCACATTGGAATACCTTGAGTTAGTACTTCTGCGTATCTTATTGAGGCGACCCCCAATGGTAATATCCGGTACTGGTACATTCCGAAAGGAGTGTTCACTACTAAGATTTTCAACGTGTCTGAGTCTAGAGGTAGCTGCAAAAAACGAATCATTCAAGTCAGTCTTACAAAAATAGTGTCGCATTCCAATTTTTTCTAAAAGCTTCTCTGGCCGAGGAATTTGGCAAATGTCATTCTCACTTTCTACGTTCATCGTGGTATCGGAAACATAGCAAATTCTGAGGGAACCGTTTGCTTTCTGTACGACGACGATGGGGTTGCCTAGTGACTAGCTGAGATTGGTACAATTACTCCCAAGTCCTACAACCAGTGTAATTCGGCCTTTACTGTTTCTCGCATTCCGAACGGGGGCCGTGTGTGACAAAATTCAGGCACAGCGGACTGCCAGGGTCAAATATCACCTTCAAACTCTTTGGTACTACCCAACGTTGATTGGAATAATTGCTGGTACTTCCATGCATGCCTGGAAGAGCAGAAATTGTTGATGATCGATAGCTGTGCGAAATGTTTCGAAGTTAATTCGCTTACTGCCTATTCCTGGACGTCATCTGTATTAGGTATGGGCCTACTACCCAATAGTGACATACGAAAAATGTTCCTGACCGGGACTCGAACCCATATTTCCCGCTTATTGCGAGCGGTCGCCATAATCACTTCGGCTATACTATATGGGATACAGTGAATACAGAGACAGGTGAAACCACAAAGGAAGAGGAATAGATAGCATTATAAAGGTAAATAAGACATTGGTAACAAGTGAATGCACAAATCTCTTAAACAAGTACTTTGCTACTGTTACTGGCAGCTTGGGGTCATCGCTTTCAGTAATGAGTGCAATGGAATATCTGAGACCAGTCTCTACAAATAACTTCAATAAAATGGCACTGACACTCACTTCTCCCAAAGAAGTAGCATCCATCATAAAATCCTTGAAATCAAAGTATTCCGGTGGTTTTGATAACATATCAAAGAAGTTATCAGAGACTGTACATGTGGGTTGAGTTCTGTATTAAAGTATTTGTGTAATCAGTCTCTTATTAGTGGAACATTCCCAGATTGGCTAAAATATTACGAAGTGAAGCCCCTTTACAAAAATGGATATGGAGAGATATCATCAAACTATTAACCAGTTTCACTTCTGCCAGCTTCTCCAAAAATATTTAAGGTTGTGTTTAAGAGTCTTCTTTAGCATCTGACTGCAAATAATTCGTTTTCCAAATCACAATTCTGGTTCCTTAAGATTTCCGATATAGAGAATGCTATTTATAAATACCGTGAGAAAGTCCTTAACTGATTATATAAAAAATTGGAGATACTGGCATTTTCTATGATCTGTCAAAAGCCTATGACTGTGTGAATCATGGCATACCCTTAAAAAAACTAGAATATCATGGTGTCACTGGCAGTGCTGCAAATGGTTTGAGTCTGAACAAACCAACAGTAAGCAATGGGTGTCGTTGCGAAATACCTGTGGAGTAAGCAGTCAATCTTCGTCTGATTGAAAACTGATTACATGTGGTCTTCCTCAAGGTTCCATCTTGGGGTTGTTAATTTTTCTTGTATATATTAATGACCTCCCGTCTGCTATGTTGCCAGATGCTAAGTTTTTATTTTGTTTGCAGATGATACAACATTGCAATAAATAGTAAATCAAGTAGAAATTTAGAAATGACTGCTAATCAAATGGTTTAAAGCTAATTCTACCACTGTATTCAGTTCAGAACCTGTGAGAGATTTCCTCCTAACATTTGTATAACATATGAAGATATGCAGATAGAAGAGGTTGACAGCATTAATTTTTTGGAATTGCAACTTGAAAATAAATTCAGTTTGGAAAAGCACACCACAGAACTGCTGAAGCATGAACTAGTCTGTGTTTGAAATGCGAATGATGTCTGATGTAGGAGGTACAAATTCAATTATGTCATATGGGATCATATCTTGGGATAACTTCTCAAACCGAGCAAAAGTTTTTAGAGTGGAAAAGCGTGTAATAAAACTCATTTGCGGTGTAAATTCAGGAACATCATGCTGAAACCTGTTCAAGGAACTGGATATTATAACCACTGCTTCTAAGTATATTTTTTTCTTTGTAAAATATGTTGCAAATAATACGCCTCTATTTGCAACCAGCAGCTCAGTATATAATATCAATACTAGGAATAAGAAGAATCTGCACAAAGACCTAAAATCGCTTATATGGCCCAAATGGGGTCCAATATTCAGGAACATATATTTTCAATAAATTGCCAACAACCATTAACAAGTTGGTTTTAGATAATTCACAACAGGACCTGAGAGGCTTTTTGGTAGTCAAATCCTTCTACTCTATAGATGAATATCTTAACAGTGACTGTTAGATCAGATTAAGTAAAAACGTCTGTTAGATTTCAGTTTTGACATCACTTAATCACAACAGTCAAGATTAGGTATTCTGTGTATGATAAATTTATTAAACTGTGTTTCATTCTGACAGCGTGTTAGCTCTGTATATATTAGCAGTCCCAGTTTACTGCAATGTATTCACATAGTTTGACAATCATTTGACAATCTTCTCTACAATCTTGGATGTGAGTATCATATACAAATGTTCTGTGGTGTTTATGTTTACTTTCTGACATGTTCCATACACACACATGAGGATCATCTCATTTTTGGGTTTATGGAACGAAAACTAAATTTAATCTAATCGAACCTAATCTCGTGGACTGTGTGTTCTTTCAGACATGCATATAAGTACAGCGAGAAATGCTCATGTCAGAGCACAAAAAAAACGATTACGCTTCTATTTAAAAGACTGACAGAAAAGACAATCCTCGTTCCATCTTCCTCATCAAAAATTTTGGCATGCGAACAAATTTGACCCGGTTAAACACAGAGCATTCTAAATCATTTTACAAAGTCTCTCTTTGTGTTGTGGCCCTCATACTCAGTTTCTGCTTCTCACTACCACTATCTGTACAGGTGTCTCTCCCACCGTCTTCTTTTCTCGCACAGTCTTCTTCTCCTGCCCGTCCCTCCCACTCTCACTGTCTTCTGTGTATCTTTCTCTAGCCCTTCCTTACCGTTGTCTCCTCCTCCACTTTCCTGTCTCTCTCTTCATTGCACTGCCATTATGTCTGTCCCATTATTTTTCTCTCCCAACGCAACTGCCTCTTTCTTTCTTGCTTACAGTCTGCTGTCCTTCTCTTCAGTCGAGATTGTCTCCTCTCCGCCCTTGTCCTTCGGGATAGGTTGCTTGGGATTTTGACCTCTAGACTGGGAAACTTTAATACGTGGTAATAGGGGATTGGGGAAAGAGGCCTGGGGTGGTCGCAAGAGGGGGTGCCCAGCACCCAAAACCTGTGTAGGGTCTCCTCTCCCTTTCATTTCCAGTACCTTCTCTCTCGCTTGATCCTATTGCTACTGTCTCCATCCATCCCTACTTGTCTTCCACTGCCACTTCCTCTCTCCCACCACACTGTCTCCTTTCTCTTACCTTCCTTCTGCCACAGTGTCCTGTCTCTTCCACAGTCATTTTCTTCTACTCTCTTTTAGCACAAAAACGCGAATACATTCGCACGCCAAAGTTTATGGTGAGGAAGGTGGAATGAGGATCAAGGCAGCTGGTTCTCCATTATTCTGTCACAGTCTGTTAAAGAGGACGATATTCACCTATATTGTGCTGAGACAGCAGCATTTTTAAGTGGTTCCCTTCTTTTTCCTTTTACAGCAGAGTTTGCAGGTTATATGGGACGAATTCTGTAGGTCAGTCAAGTTTTAACAGTTTATTTATATACTTCGACACATTCACATACTTTGACACATATAAACAACAAATAAGTGCGCATAACACAAGGTTAATACACAGTCGTCTTCCATACAATGCAAGTTCACTTCATACTACTTAACACAAAAAGGCACTGCATTTTTAGGCAACACCTTCAGTGTACCAAAAACTGCGGTGCTTCATTTGCAAGTACAAAGAATTTCATATGACGTAATAATTTTTTGTAAGTTTCTTACGCCGCCAGATGACATCACTGCATAATTTCCAGCTCAAATCAGTAGTACCCATTATACAGAGACAAAACGTCACAAAGATTTATGGTGAAAAAAGGAGACTGAAAACATAGTTTAATGACCTCAGAACCCTTTGGATGACCCCGTAACCTATGCCATGTGTTTTCTACGTCAGTTAAAAGTGTATTTACGCCTCAGACTGAACATTTAATGCATATTTTACGTGCGTATGTAAAAGTAAGTTTCAACCTATGGATCTCGGCAATGGATAATGGAGTGGAAAAAAGTTTCAAGGTTCCCCGAGAACATCATCTTAAGAACATAAGGTGAAAATTTTACAGTTCCCATGAACAGATATTACAGAACTGGCATCCCAACAATTGGTACTTTTGGTACCGAAAAATCATGATTTTTCTGGTGTACCTTTATAGCGGATTAAGATTTTCGAAAACGGGAAACTGGTGTTTCTAGATGAATGTCTAAAGAATGTGCACTTCAAATTTTGGCCACTCTCTATTGTTATTTATTTAGATAACTGTGGTCCACTGTGAAAGACGGCTAAAAACCAATTTTCACCGTTTTCTGCATAATAACGATAAGATTGAACCTCTGGGCTTCTCTAATGGGCAATGATATCTGAAAAGTTTACAAGTTCTCCGAGAACATCATGTTAAGAACACTGTGAGTTACCGAGCATATCGCTCTCATTTAAGTATACGGCCGAAAGAGCCTGCCTTCAGGAATTGTGAAACGAATCCTGTCATCCAGGACCGTGTGCCACAAAGAGAGCAGATTCGTCACGAGATGTGGAAATTCATAGCTGTCTATTGTGCAGAATGAGGCTTAAGCGCTGTGGTGTACGTGTGAGACAGATGAGAACCTACGTCACAGGGAAACCCTGTAGAAGCTGTTTGTGGCCAGGGAGACCTAGAGGTGTTAAAAATGGCGGACCTAAGATTGGCCATAAAGGGAAACATTTATGAAAACTATTTAATTCTGTTGTAATGAAGCCACAGTAATTTTAATCTACCATCCTTCATAAATTTTCATGGTGATCCCAACAGAACTTGAATATTTATCATATCTAAAATGGTTTAGGATTTACTGTTAAAGTGAAATTAACAAGTTTTGTAACAAAGACCTGAATGCTAAAATCAGAACGCTTTGGTCGATCTTAACAATCGACATTTCATATAGAAGCGCAAATGAAAAATGTTGTAAATATCAATTCTGTAACTTTATCTGTTAAAAAGATATAATAAATTTAAATTATCAGTATTTTCAGTTAAGCATCAGATCATCATTTCCTCCACACAAAACACATTGAACGATGACAGCATGACACCATATTGAACTATTAGGTAATAGAATATTTGTTGTAAAGTTTAGCACATATTAGTTACTTTTGTTCTTTATTTATTTATCAGAAAACACATTGTTGCAAGGCTACTGGCAGTGACATTCAAAGTTAAGAAGGAAATTGTATTGGTGTTATGTAAAAAATTTAACGTTTATTATCTAATGGATATTATTTTTATTTTATTTAGAACGTGAAACAGGTCAAGTTTGATTATTTAAATACGTTAAAATGTAAAATAATATGGATTAAGCTGCAGCCAATAAGATGGACGGATTCAGGAAAGGGAACTGCACTAGTCAGTTGAGTGACGGTGTTCGGCGCGCGGGAAACGCGGCCGAGGACGGGCAGAGGGACAGTGCTACTGGAGACGCGAAAGCGGACGGTCGGTCTTTAGGTAGCTAGAAAGTGAAACGACTTAGAAAATTTCGCGTTTTGTGGTATCGCGGGACTTAGTTTCTGAGCGGTGCGCAGCCGGGCGTCTCGTGTGAACTCTAACTTTTCGCGTAGATAATTTGTATTTCGCGATGAGATTTTGAATGATCGATGTCAAATGGATATGCGCTCGAGTATAACAGTAATTCTAAATACGACCACTTTCGCTATTACTTTGCTTTCTGAATAATCATTATTCTAACCAAATAGCAACTGCGTGGCCTATATCATTTATGTGTCGTTAATTTAGCTCCCGATATTATTATTACTGCTGTTATATGTTATATTAACGTTTCATGTTTCACACAATGTCGCAAACTTGCCGTCAGCCAGACTATTTAACCAAAGGGTAATAAATGTCTAATTTAGAGCTTGTAATTCGACATGTGCGGTTCAACCCCTAGACGAGTTTGAGCCAAGACATTTCGACAAAGAGGAACCGCATGTGAGCATCTTTGGGATGTTAGCTCGCAACATATGGAAAAATTTTCGATAGTTTGTCAGGAATATAAATTATGGAAGTGGCCATCCCAACAACTGGCACTTTTGGTACCCAAAAATCATGGTTTTTGGGTGTTTTTTCAGGAATCATCTAGGAATAAATGGAGCTTATAAAAACCGTCTATGTCCCATCCAGGACCACATCTAATGCAAAAGAACCAGACGATTTTCTCAAATCGCCTAGACTGGAGGAAGTATGTAATGTTTAATTTCTAACCCTGTACCGCAGAATAATTGGAAGATGGGCGTTAGCCCAAGGGTGATCCCAAACACTTGATTTCTTTTCTACATGAGCAATAGAAACTGAGTTTGACCCCAAAAATATCGCATTCTCCTGAACAAACTTTTGGAATATGTTGGTTACGAGCACTGTCGTGCACAGACAGATTACAAGGGTAGGAGAGCAAACGACGCTAACATTGGTCCCGATTCCTCACTGTCTCATTCTACCTGTTGCGGGCATCCAAGAAGTATTGCCAACATTAGGCGAGGAACTGAGTGGACTACGTTATAAGGATTCAGAGAGTGTGACAGGTGGAAGTTTGGTTGGGCTGGGGAACGTGCACGTATACCCGAAGTAGTTAAGGCAACCTCTCGCGATAGGCGGGAAATCCGGGTTAGAGTCCTGGCCCAGCACGGATTTACATGTGTCACTATTAGGTTCTAGATTTATACCTAATACAGCTGATGTCAAGGAATTCAGAATCAGCGAATTAACTTCGAAATAATTGCTGACAATTGTCTAATGACGATTCCAAATGTTGGAATGGTACCTTTAAAGGTGTGCGTGTGTGTCTATAAAGAAATATCGACTACTCCCGTAGGTAATGATAAATGTGCTGTGATGTTTTTGGTGAAATTCTGAATGGAAATATAATGTCCCAGGAATAAATCTACTTCTGTGAAGTTATCCAGCTATCGCTTTCATAAACCCATCGCAACGGAAAGTGGAAAAGGGGCTGCATATCTCAAAGTAGTATGCAGTACATGAATGAATAGTATAGTGAAACCAAGACGTTGTAGTGAACGTTTGTAAGCCATCTGCTCGTACCATCCAACAGCGACATAGGGAACTCTCCCCGTTTATGTGCACCTAGTTCAATATAGCACAAATAGTTAACTAGCTAGAAGAAAATTTAATACAGGCTTCAATACCTATCATGTGTATTATGATAACCGTTCGGTGATCCATTGCTTCCATGTTTCATGTCAGCATCTTGAAACAGTTCTTCTGCAAGGCATTATGTCAGGTGTGGTGAAGAGTTCGATTCGCGAACCGTGCCCTGGAGCGAGTACCATAGGGCTCAATTTGGTTGCCACATTTGCCCCAACACCGCGGTACGCTGACTGAGCACGAGGAGAGGCAAGAAGGGAAACTGAAAAACCCCGTATTTAAATAGCAGTACATTCGCACTGCATACGACCTGGCTTACATTTCGCTTTTCTCAACCAAAGAGATAAATGAAACAAATTTTTGACTCGCTGAAGAAATGTGTGAAATCTTATGGGACTTAACTGCTAACGTCATCAGTCCCTAAGCTTACACACTACTGAACCTAAATCACCCTAAGGACAAGCACACACACACCAGTGCCCGAGGGAGGACTCAAACCTCCGCCGAGACAAGCCGTACAGTCCATGACTGCAGCGCCTTAGACCGCCCTGCTAATCCCGCGCGGCCTCGCTGAAGACATAATATAATTTTTATCTAGTATAAACTTGTAATCTTTCCTCCTATCTACGTAATTATGTAGCTCTCAATTCGTTCGAGCAATCAATCATTCATGATATGAAACACAGTCATAGTTCAGTCACTCAAAATGATTCAGAAATTTTACTTGTTAGAATGAAATCAGGCGATGATTCTTCTTCTCTGGAGGCTCGTGCTTTACGGCAGTCTGCTGATCTGTACGAATAAAATGCCTCGTAATTTTTGGGAGCGTTGTATAATCAGTCGAGCAACCTGAACCTCACATCAAACGGATATTTGGCTCTGATGAAGTTTAACCTTCCGAAGAACTAATGGAGCTCTTGGATTATTAAATGCAGGTTCGTAGCCAGTCTTTCGGAAGTTCCCTTCTGATTAACAGCTACGCAATATATCGATGAATATCATCAATTCTCAAATGTCAAATACACACCTTTGGTATGAAGGAGCAATATATATTTCCCTTTTAATCGTACAATTTCGTCTCAGTTATCTTTTGTCATAAACCTCAATATTCAGATTACAATTCTTCAAACCAAGCTCAGGCTAAACGGCACGAAGACAATCTCGGAAGCTTTTTTCTAACAACCACCAGAGAGAGCACTACAAAGAATAATTATGCGCTCATGGCATAGCTATTGTATGAAACTACTTTTCGCATGGATTCTGCGAGTATGAAGATAGGAAATTAGTAAACGTCATTCAAGGATAGAATTGTATCAGAATTTATTCATCGAATATAAAGAGATACTACAATCGCCCCTCGCAGCGAGCAAAGTTAATGATAATACACTCTGCGAGCTAACAGAAAAAAATTTGTTCGGTTGTTTATTCAAAAGAGTAATATTTTGAATTAATAGAATTTTACTATAGAGAATATGGGTAACATGTTAAGACAGCAAGTTACGAGAATACCTAAGCTGTAGGTTTTACATGTACCGGGGTATACCCGCTTCCCGAGTACATAACCAGGGAAGATGTAGATTGGTGTAATTACGAAAAAGGTCTACCCATTTGGGAACTGGCCTTCACAGGGAAATCCTGGAAAACCCGGAAGAATAGACCCCAGCTCAGGTATTAAAGAAGATAGGAAAGCCTAAATCCAGGTATTTTGAAATATATAGAAGCTCCATAGACTAGATCGAAGGAAAAGTGCCTCATAGCCAAAAAAAATTATTTTACAATATTGATCAAAAAAATTTTCAAAATTCTTCTTTCGACGATGTAGCCGGCGATCTCGTTGTGAAGTCGATGGAACAGGAACACTCGGTACGGACAGCGGGTAGGCGACGTACAGCGTTTGGTGGAGGCAGTACGGAGGACAGGCGATGGCTTATGGTACAGGACAAAAGCTGGTAATGTGCCGTAGAAACAGCAAGATGATCTCAGGAACAGATGGTCAGGGACGTGAACATGGAACAGGTTTAAAGTGGAATAAGAAAAGGTTCTGACTGAATAAATCCCTGGAAGAGAGTGGATTAAGGCAACGAAGTCCATATTTCATCGTTGAACTCAAAATCGGAGTGGATTCTTATATTCTTCTATCTGTACTAGACTGGAACATCCATCAGTCCTGACAATCGCGAATTTTTTTGTAGTCCTCAATATCAGTTACAACTGCTGATTGTCCAAAATATTGCCAAATAGATTGTGGGCATTTAAATTTTGTTGTAGCTCATATCGAATGTATTCCTCTCAAAAAAAAATTTTTTTTATCTAATCTTCGTTTTGTTATAGTGCAGGTGGAAGTAGAGCATTGAATCTGTCCGAGATTTGCTTTCAATTACGAAATTATGGATAAAATTTAAGTTTACACCAGATGAAAAATTTTAAACATAGGCATATGACATTGACTCCACAAAAGGAATAATTTTTAGAAAAAATTCTCTGAAAAATTTTCATTATTCTTATAATTAATTGATTTATAGATCCACCTGCAAATATATATCATTAATGATGACGTATGTTCATTTAACAAATCAGCCACTCGCAGAATCTTCTTCATTCTCTCATGAACATTTATGGAAATATATTTCATCAATTATGTCCATAATATGAAACACACAACTGCTATCCTAAAATGTTAATTAATATTCTTAAATTAATTCTCCTGGTAGAGAAGGCATAATGAAAAATCTAAAAATTATAATAATTTTCTCTCGCGCAACCAGAGAGTTTCTCAATTGTTTGCAGCAGTGGCATTATCGACTGTTGCTCCATTTTACACTTCATTTGTTTTCTCCCGCGAACAGCGCACATTATACACACAGCGTATTTTCCTACATATCCCGCACTGTTCAAGTTTCACACGCATTTCTCACATAAGTGCCGTGTCTTGGGGAAATGTAGATGCACTTTCATTGTATATCACTATGGCTTCTGCTCATAGTCCACACTTAAAAACACTAGTAATTAACAAATTCTTCTACCTATCTTAAAATTTTGTGCTAAACTATCACAGGAGTAATCTCACTGTCTCTTAACCTACCACAGGAGTAATCTCACTGTCTATTAACCTATCACAGGAACAAACTCACTGTCTCTTATCCTCTAGACAACATAAACTTCTTGATATTTATATACACATTCGACTCATAGTCAAATTCCACTCTAAATTCTTCTCCATATTTGGTATCACAGATCTACGCTCATTCAAAAAATTTCTTAATATCATTATGCGGGAATAATCCCTTTATTCTTTTCGATTCGGGATATGCCAACAAGTATGATCCAGGATTTGGTATATTTACAATAACATACGGTCCGGTATAAATAAGATTCCATTTCTTTATGTTCTTCATCAGTTTCGAGGAATGGATGAGTCGCCTCAATAAAACCTTTTCTCCAAGATGAAATGTCTGAATCCGGTGAATCCGTTTATCATATGTCAATTTCCGTTGTAGTGCCTTTTTAGTTAAACTGATTTTAAATTCTGGTCTTCATACTTTTCTTCCGTTGCCTCCAGGTTTTGGAACGACTAAGAGCGGAGAACAATGTGGACTAGTTGATGGCTCAATCAAGTTCCATTCTAACATTCTATTTATCTCCCTTTGAACACATTGTTTTAAACGCCAGGGGATCGGATAGTGCGTGTAACAGTAAGTCTGATGTGGCTTCACTTGTAGGTGACAAATGTACCCTTTAATAATTCCTGGTTTCTCATCAAAATCTCTTCATATGGCTTTAACAAATAATGAAGCTGCTGCCTTTGTTCTCCGGTAAGCTGATTTGATTCACTAGCTTTTATCATTGTTGTTTGGTTAAAGTCCTCCTGTTGTATCAAATCCTTCGAAAGCTCCTTCCAACGACCGTTTGTAGTGTCAATTAATTGTATTATGGCGCCGCGACAATATTTCTCATGCACCGTCTCCTTTCTATTTAAATCCAGTGCTATCTCTTCTCCATTTAATCTAAATTTAGCTATTCCTTCCAAAAAATCAATCTGACAATCGTACTCCTGCATACTCCCAATACCAAGAATACAGTCCACTAATAACTTCTCCACTACAAGGAACGTGCATCTTATTGCTACATTTCCCATTTTCATCTCTAATTGTGTTTTTATTTTGACTTTGGGAGAGCGTGCTCCAACAGCTCCGGTGATTTTGCAGTTCTGTACCGGCAAAATTGGTATCTTCTTCTTCCTAATAATTCTCCGAAAAAGAGCGCCTGAGATGACATTGGCGGAAGCGGCGGTCTCTAATATCACATTCATTGGAACTTCCTCTATTTCAACAAATAATTCCGATACCGGAACACTCGATCTGTCATTATGACACTTTATTAAATCCTTTGTTAACTCTTTAGTCAACAGCTCATCATCATTATACCTTGACAATTGTAATTTTACTGTTTCGACCCTACTGACCGCTCCTCTGGGGCACGATGCGGTCATGTTTAGTTTGACTGATCGTTGGTCCGATTGGTATTTGTCTCTTCAGCTACTTCAGTGATTATCGGTTGTTGTGGTGAATTCTGTCTATATTGTCTTGCTTGATTCGTGTAATTATTGTTGTTGTTCTGCTGGTGTTGGTAGAACTGTCCTGTGTTGCCATACATTGGATTATATCGATTAAAATTCCTATTGTTCCTAAAATAGCCCCTCGCTGCACCATTACTAAAGTTTCCATTATGGTAATAATTGTTGTTTGCATTTTGTCCATTTCTAAGCCTCCTCGAAAAGTGTAGTTGGTTATGATTATTGTTACTGCTACCATTACTGCCATTCCCATTCGAGTTGCAGCTCGGAATCGCTTCTATTACATGACATTTCTCTTGCCCTTTTATTGTCCTCAATTATATCAATATGATCAAGCGTAGTCATAAATGACTCTATATCCTTTTCATTTATATATAACAGCTGATTCCTTATACTGGTGGGTAGTCTGGACTTGAGTATCCTAAGTATATCCGGCAAAGGAATCGGTACATCCCAATACAAAGATTTATTAATGTATTTCTCAAAATATCTCTTTAGAGATCCTCTACAAAATGAGAAAGGCTCAGGATATAATACTTCCTGCCTAAGTCTTTCTTGTATTCCAGCAGACCAATATTTTGCTAGAAAAGCCTGCTCATATTCTTTATAACATTTACAAGAAGATGTTTGTTCGGATGCCCACAATGCTCCTGATCCTTGTATATATCAAGATAGAAAACTAATCTTTTGCCATTCTGTCCAAGATCGTGGAAATAGACTTCTGAAACTTCGAATAAAGACTACACGATGAACATTCTTTTTGTCAGGGTTAAAAATTTGAAATTGTCTCTATTTAATCATCTTCTCCTCAACGGTGCTACGATTCCAAAAATCATCCTGTTCGTACCTTTCCCTGTGGCTATCCGTTATATCGAATCTAACTTGTGACGTTCCAGTTCTGTCTGCATCTGATCTTGACGTGGACGAAATGTCACGCGCAGATTGAGAATTTTGTTTCCTACTTCTCGCTGTTTCTAAATCCTCCGGTGAGAGATTTAGTGATCTTTCGATATTTTCTTTCCAACGCGAGAATTCTTCGCCAAGTTGTTCACGAACTTCCTTTAACCCTTTGTTGAAAAAATTCTCCTCGGAACTCTCCGAAATTGACTGTAAAGCTACTTTCACAGTTTCTTCTATCGTTTCCGAAGGAAAATTTTGCAGCTCTAATGTCATTTCTGAAAACTTTCCCGCAAGTACATTCATTCTATGTTCCACTGTCGTCTGTTTTTCCTTCACTTCGTCAAATTGCTTCTTTAGATTATCTTGGGATTCTATAATTTCTGGTATCGTAGCTATGGAACACTGTATGTCCTCTTGAGCTTGTATTACTTGAGGAAACAGTTCTACTTGTTTTGTATCGTGTCAGTTTTGACGGATACATATTCGGTTAGTTCCGCTTTTAATTTACTATTGTTTTCTTGGCATTGTTGGCGGACCTGCTCAATTTGAGCAATATGATTCTGTTCGGTCCTTTCTGCCTGTTCTTTTATTTCCTGTGTCTGGGTATTTAATCTCTGATCTAATTCAGTAAAGGTTGCTCTTAATTGATTTTGTAATTCTGTTTGATTTTCGGCTAATTGATTTTGGAGTTCATTTTGTATAGCGGATAAGTCTCGTTTTACCTCTGCTTGGCGTTCGGCTAATAGAGACAACTGTTGCAATAATAACAACTGATGTGTCAACAACACTCTGATCAGCTGTTATATGAATGTTTTCTGAAGCAGCGGGATTATTTATATTGCTACCGCTAGCCACAACAGTCTCAGAATTGCTATCCGTGGCCTTTGCTTATGCGCAAACAGCTGAAGGCTGTTGCACGTCTCGTTGCTGATTCAATGACATTTTAAATGCGGCTCTAGTCAATACCATTAAATAACTGTCAATATCAGGTTCTAATCACTAAATACAGTTTCAAATTTACTGTCGTAGACACACTTAACTTTCAAATTACTTCACAGATGGTATATAGTTCAATGTCCAGATACGAAAATCACACAATATACGTTTCTCCAATCTAACAACTATCTGGAAAAAAGTTCTTTCTAAATTGATTTCAAACTATATTAAGTACAGGATAAAAAAATTAGATTTCTCTGGCCTTGTTCTGTAGTCTCGGTGTTGTCCAATAGTTGACATCGTTTCTTGGTATCAGCAATCTTTCACTATGGGCACCGAATCTCTCTTCAGATTAGTTACCTCTCGTTCTCGTTGGTTTTCATGAAACAAAAAAATACATATATTATATGACAGTCCAAGAGAGTCCTGTCACGGTCGCCACTGTAATTTTTCCTCCTATCTACGTAATTATGTAGCTCTCAATTCGTTCGAGCAATCAATCATTCATGATATGAAACACAGTCATAGCTCAGTCACTCAAAATGATTCAGAAATTTTACTTGTTAGAATGAAATCAGGCGATGATTCTTCTTCTCTGGAGGCTCGTGCTTTGCAGCAGTCTGCTAATCTGTACAAATAAAACGCTTCGTAATTTTTGGGAGGGTTGTATAATCAGTCGAGCAACCTGAACCTCACATCAAACGGATATTTGGCTTTGATGAAGTTTAACCTTCCGAAGAACTAATGGAGCTCTTGGATTATTAAATGCAGGTTCGTAGCCAGTCTTTCGGAAGTTCTCTTCTGATTAACAACCACGCAATATATCGATGAATATCATCAATTCTCAAATGTCAAATACACACCTTTGGTATGAAGGAGCAATATATATTTCCCTTTTAATCGTACAATTTCGTCTCAGTTATCTTTTGTCATAAACCTCAATATTCAGATTACAATTCTTCAAACCAAGCTCAGGCTAATCGGCACGAAGACAATCTCGGAAGCTTTTTTCTAACAACCACCAGAGAGAGTACTACAAAGAACAATTATGCGCTCATGGCATAGCTATTGTATGAAACTACTTCTCGCATGGATTCTGCGAGTATGAAGATAGGAAATTAGTAAACGTCATTCAAGGATAGAATTGTATAAGAATTTATTCATCGAATATAAAGAGATATTACAAACTCACGGTACAGGAACAGAAGCAGATAATTCTACAGATTTTCGTTCTGAGCTTGCGACGTGATCAGAAAAACATCCTACACACGCACATATATTGGTCGAAATGTTGTAGCACTTTCGTAATGTCATTATGGAGACTTGGAACCTTTACGTGAGAATGTTGACGTCCTGGACAGAATTTGTCATTACAACGAGAATTACCTAGCATATCAAAACTGTTACGCCTCACATGCACAGGAGCGCTTTCAACTGAAACGACCAATGGTCTCGAAAACAGCTCGAAAACACATGTAAGATTGGCAGTCTCCTCTAAACGTTTAGGAAACTATTCTTGTAATTCTTCCAAGGCCACACTAAATTCTTCAAATCTCTCGTTCTCTTTGACGCCAGTGAGCTTAGGATATTGGACTGTATTAGCCAGAATGTGCGCCTTCTAGAAAGCGATTTCTTTTCAAATGCAAATAAGAATGAAGCTGTTTCGCAACTTGAAATATTTTACTGAGGGCAGTGTCTAGTCAAATTCACTTACAATGCGAAGTCTGCAATCCATTTCGGATCTTACAATTTTCTGTCCTTCACTCCTTTTTCCGTCATGAATACAACAACAGCTAGTTTTAAATTGAAAAATCGTTCCAGGCATGCCCCTTATATTAATAAAGGTACTTTTCAGTAATATATAAAGTCTCCATACTCTTCATTCAGTTCCATTGAAAACTATTGCAACAGACTGTGGAATAATGCGTGTGACTTTAGAAATTTTACTATTCGTACCACAGATTTCTTCACGTGCTCCACGCCTGCAAATTTAGCACGAAGTGCTTCTTGATGTACAGAACACTGAATGCCTTCTGTCGATCGTTGTCGGGATATCCGCGCTGTCTTGGGCGCCTTGCCACAGTTCGTGCGGCTCCCCTTGTCGGAGGTTCGAGTCCTCCCTCGGGCATGAATGTGTGTGTTGTCCTTAGCGTAAGTTAGACGAAGTAATGTGTAAGCCCAGGGACCCGTGACCTCAGCAGTTTGGTCCCATAGGGACTTACCACAAGTTTCCAATTTTGATTGTTATAAGTTTTTGCTCTTTAATTGCCAACTAAATATTTAAATTATTTCTGCATTGTACTTAAATGTAGTTTCATAGCAAATCTGCAGTACCCGTCGCTTTTGCGACTGCGTAATGTATACAGAGAATTCTCATCCCTGTGCACTGTCATTCCTATTAATTTTTAAAGATTTATGACGAAATATCCACTGATCCTGGTCCCGAGAACGTCCTTCATACCACAAACCAACAGTGAAGGATAAACAACGCCCGCATCTCGTGGTCGTGCGGTAGCGTTCTCGCTTCCCACGCCCGGGTTCCCGGGTTCGATTCCCGGCGGGGTCAGGGATTTTCTCTGCCTCGTGATGGCTGGGTGTTGTGTGCTGTCCTTAGGTTAGTTAGGTTTAAGTAGTTCTAAGTTCTAGGGGACTTATGACCACAGCAGTTGAGTCCCATAGTGCTCAGAGCCATTTGAACCATTTTTTTTTTTTTTTATAAACAACGGTGACACTAGGATTCTGGCGAAATGGAGAGAGTTGTCCCGATCGAGATGTCTCGCCGTTCCGATACTTCCGGGGTGGACCGTGCGGAGCTGAGACGGGCCGAGCGCCGGCAAGGATGGCCGAGCGGTTCTGGCGCTGCAGTCAGGAACCGCGCGACCGCTACGGTCGCAAGTTCGAATCCTGCCTCGGTGTGATGTCCTTAGGTTAGTTAGGTTTAAGTAGTTCTAAGTTCTAGGGGACTGATGACCTTAGAAGTTGAGTCCCATAGTGCTCAGAGCCATTTGAACAATTTGAACGGGCCTAGCCTTGGCCCGCTCGCGGGGCGCATACGCTGCAAGCGTGAAATTTGTCACGCCGTAGGCCATTAGATCATTAAGCTTCCGTTCTTGAAAAAGTTGAGGTCAAAGGTCACGACGCAGGAACCCTTTTCGGGCCAGCTGGAATCGTAAGAACACATTTGAGGCCAAGGAGGGTTTATACTCAGGTGATCGCGAACAAGACCGACAGTTTTCGGAGGTTATTCAAGTATACGTTCTGAGTATGTTGGTGTGAGTGACCTGAATTTTACCCCTGTTACCTTTGTTTTTTGTGAATATTCCTTCAAAACACTGAAAAAGCTTGTAACATGCAACAGCCAAAAATTACAGTACAAAACACAGATTAATGTAACAACCGTCAGATACGAAAGTTGAGTTATGTGGTTGGTGTCGGTTCGGGAGGATCTCAGTATTTCAGTATAGGGTTGTTGTGTCGCACTTGCATTGCATTATGTGAACCCACACGTGAGATGCATACCGGCCAACTCCTGTCCATACTGCCCAGTGTCTATGTTGACGTACAACTAACGCTGCTGGGAAAAATACCAAGACAGTCATACAGCAGTATTAAATGTAACCTCGTGGGTAACAGTAAACTGGACGCTACTGATGTCCGCAAGTGATCTGAGTGAACAGAACAAGGTTGTTTCCAAATAAGACACCCGGCGCTTACAATTCACATTTGCACTGTTGTGCAAATATCGTCAGTGGGTTTCGGTTTCACCCTGTACATCAGCCCCACAGTCGATTAAAACAATTACTGTTGCAGTTTCTGAATACCTATTAGGCAGCGGCCAACTTTGTCCACAATGGATCCTGCATTTTATTATAATGGCCCTGACAAGTATGTCGGAATGGTTGTAAGGTCACAGGTATCGATCTTGTACATAATATATCGAATCTGCCTTACTCATCTTTGTTCGGTTGTGGCAACACAGATGACGTAGGAATTCCCCTTTTACGAGCAGGACGAGGTTGTAACCCCTGCCGATTTCGGCCTCGGGAATGAGCCACTTCATTCTGAGCGTGCCTGCAGGTCAGCTCTCTGATGCATGCGATGTACGCACGTAATCGGGCATAGCAGCGAATTAAGTGAAGACTGGCTTTCATTTAGTGTTTTGGAAAGAACATTTGATAGTACGGCGACCGTATCTCTTTCTAAAAGCCATGACTGTCTCAGAAGATGGCGATTGTGACTATAATGTGAATGGTGATTGGGAAACGTAGGGATATTTTTCTTGACCCTAAAAATTTCAAAAAATGTTAAAATGTGTGTGAAATCTTATGGGACTTAACTGCTAAGGTCATCAGTCCCTAAGCTTACACACTACTTAACCCATGCCCGAGGGAGGACTCGAACCTCCGCCGGGACTAGCCGCACAGTCCATGACTGCACCGCCGCAGACCGCTCGGCTAATCCCACGCGGCCCTAAAAATTTAATTCAGAGTTCATTTCAACTTTGTGCAGTTTGAAGAAACTTGCCGTGAAAGGATATCAATGGTAACATTCGCTGATGACATTGCTACCCTCAGTGAAGGTGAAGAAGTAGTATAGGATCTGCTGAATGGAAATAATAGTCTAATGAGAACAGAATATAGATAGAGAGTATACCTTAGAAAGGCGAAGGTAATGAGAAGTAGCAGAAATGAGAACAGTGAGAAACTTAACATCAGAAGTGGTGATCACGAAGTGGATGGCGTTAAGGGGTTCTGTTACCTAGGCAGCAAAATAACCCATGACGTACGGAGCAAGGAGAACAAAAGGCAGACTAGCACTGGCACGAAGAGCATTCCAGGCCAAGAGAAGTCTGCTTGTATTGAATTAGGTCTTAATTTGAGGAAGAAATTTTTGAGAATGTACATTTGGAGCACGCCATTACTGTGGAAAAACCGAAAAAGAAGAGAGTCAATGTATTTGAGATGTGGTGCTACAGAAGAATTTTGAAAAGTAAATGGGCTGATAAGGTAATGAACGTCGAGGTTCTCCAGGGAATTCGCGAGGTAAGGAATATGTGGAAAATCCTAAGAAGAAGAAGGAACAGCATGGTAGGATACCTGTTAAGAATCAAGGAATAACCTCCATTGTACTAGGGGGAGTTGTAGAAGATAAAAACTGTAGGGGAAGATAGAGACTGAAAAACCTCCAGCAAATAATCGAGGACACAGATTGGAACTGCTGCTATGAGATTGGCACTGTAGAGGAATTCGTGGAGGGGATGCATCAAACCACTCAGAAGACGGATACTTGAAAAAAAAAAAGAACCTTTGTTTTTTGCGGAATAGGCGTCCGATGTAAACGTGACAATCATATTAGGGAAACTAATCCAGATCGTTTGAAGGCGCTGAAGATGTTCCGTTCCAATAACAAAACTGGAGTCTGATTTTACTCCCCGCAACACTAAATTAACTTTTTATTTTGTTGCATGGCATATCGATTGAAGTTTGCTTCAGTCGATCTGACAACGTTCAGACAGTCTCAAAAAAGAAGGGTGGAACAAAGGGATAAGTCAGCTACGCTCAAAGAGTAATTCAAGATACAACGTTCCTGTGTTCATTTTATGACCCTCGTTCTCTAATACTTTTCGGCCAATATTCGTTTTACGGCAGCTGAGAAGCACAATAGATAAAGTTCGCGACTCCCTAACAGTGACCACTCGAAACTTCGCACATTCTGAAAATCGTAAGCGTCCATGACTTGGGCTGCAGTTTCTCTCGACGGCGTTATCTCCATCGAGAGTAGGGAGCCAATAAAACCCGCCACAGTGGCAGGCTATGGTCAGAGACTTACAAATTTATAGTCTGATCCTCAAACCTCCGCTTGGAACTACGCTTCTGAAGTGTAATGGCAATGCAGAGAAAATCTGTGTTGCAAACGTCGAGGTAATATACGACAGTTTTTCAAAAGCACTTTTTGGTTTTGCACCGTGTTTTCGAAACCAGTATGAGATCCCCTGCTATACCCGCAGGACAGGACAGATAGTTTAATTTGTGGAAAGGGTCGAAAATGAGTGGATGTCAGTTGCACTCGAACATACTACTTTATTCATTTGGTAAACATTACAAGAGTAAAGAAAACATTAAAAACAGAGCAAGCCAAACATTAATTTTAGAACTTAATTCCCGGCTAAATGCGCCATTCAATCTAACGCCTCAAGGGCAAAACAACTTTAATTTAAAACCGGCTGAAAGCCAATAACTTAAGACTCAAAAACAGGAATTTGAATTTTAAAAGGCAGAAGGCCTTATCCTAAAATTTCTTTAAATCAGGCTGAAGGCTCAAACAGTCTCACGCCTTAAGGGCAAAACAACTTTAATTTAAAATCGGCTAGAAGCCATACATAAACATACAACAAGAAAAAATAAGAAAAGGCAGCACATCAAATGGCGCTCGCAAGTTTCCAAGGGTCGGCCTGGAATTCAAACACTAACGCTCGCTTAGGTGAGACAGGCAGTCGGCCCAACAATTCTCAACCCGACGGCAACCCAACCGACAGACAGTCAACGGACCAAGCGATAGTATAACTTCCGCCCCATCTGACCAGCAGACAACAGGGAGTTCAATGGAACAACGCAGAAGGTATCGGCGTCCACAACTAATTACACATTCAGTTATCAAACAACACGCCATGCTGGACAGCCACAACACGACGAGGAAAATACACTGTTACGTCAACGCCCACGGCAGGTAAACGAAACGTCAATGGCCACAAGGCAGAAGATTGCGCTGGTGCACTTCAATTCAAAAATAATCAAGTTAAACTCCACAGGAGGGCAGATAGAATTTCGCCAACCTGAAAACACACATTGTTGCTCGCAGGAATGCCACAACAGCCCACAACGAAATTCAAACGACACTATGTGAACAGTTGGGGCTGGCTGGTAGATTAAGTAAAGACCCAACTTCCTTGTCTAGGATCGGTGAGCCACGGATCTCGTAGCAATGGGACCAGCACCACACACTCCGACCGCGCGTGGACGCCGCCAGTGGCTCCGGCCAGACACGCGCCACGGAGACTTCCTCGCTGCTCCATGCCAACCGACCAACTGCCCGCACACGGCACAGCCAGAGACTATAAGCTCGAGGCCAGAGATACTACAAGGGTGTGAATATCGATACACGCTGCTTCTGCGACTCGTGGAGAGAGAGGATAACAGCATAATCGCGATAACCTTGGAAGACTAATCACAGAATAGTAACCAAGGTTTAATGCAAAGCATAATACGAGCCAGCCACGGCTCACAGTAATATTCTCTGTAGATATAAACTGCTTTTGCTAAGAAAAATAACCAAAAGCCTCATTCAAATACTGCAATCACATTCACTGCGAAAAACCTCTGTCTAGCTTACGGAACTTTCAGATTCCATATTTTTCTTAGGCTGGAGATAAAATTATGAATTTATTTCAACAGAAATACACTACCATTATGATAAGTATTGTTGCTTTTATGCTATATTTAATTTTTTTTTTTTAATTCGCGGTCTTCCCTCTTAGTTAAGCTGTTAGAAGATGTGTCATGCGGTGTACCTACTACGCCCTACAGCCTCTTTCTTTTGTGTATTCTGCTATCTGTCTACAGCCACAGTCATTCCCCTCTGTTTTTCTTTTTAGTGTCAAAACAATAGCTCTAGATTGCTGTTAACTGTGTAAGGGGTCCGAGCAGATGTAATTTCGATGTATTGCTCATGCGCTGCCTGCGATATGCAAGGTCTCTGACCAGAGAGCAGTGTTGACTGCAGTAGGAACTGTGTAGCTGTAGCAGTAAGTTGTTGCTAGTCTGCAGTCTGCTCTGGTCTGGTGTATCGTGTTGGGTGGCCTGGTCGCGGTGCAGCGATGCCGGAGCCTGAGTATTATTGTATAAGGTAAAAAGCAGCCTTGCGCATATGTAGTAATGTTATCTCAGTCCCATGTAAACGTTTTAAAATGTCCTAATAATAATCTTTCTCATACAAAGTAATTTTTTAACAACCATTCATTTCACTTTAAAGAATTTACTAATTTCTCCAATCCATGATCACCCCTATTATTGCAAAAGAAAAATCAGTTGTTTCCCTTTCATAAATGACAAATCTATCGGCCAGCATTGCACACGGCTGTGCCATTAAAATTTATTGTAAGAGCAGATATATATGCGTTATCCGGCGACTTCATTGAGGTAAGAATTTTTCTCTTTTTTTATTCAGAATGATCTTTCAGGGCCATGACGCAGCACTGCTGACGTCCAAAATTTACCAGGTTAAATTCACAGTCAATTATTGAAAAATTATAAATGAGCGACAATTTAATTGAGAGGTTAGTTACATTGTATTATTACCAGGTTACGGAAATTATTTTGTTGGGACGTTACACTGAATGCGAACGACATAATTATAATTTTTACTGTTGAGAGGTTTGGGAATTTTTCTGTTTTGAGGTTACATGAAATGTGAATGAATTTTGTGGGGAGGTTACACTAAATTAGAATATTATTCATTTTATTTATGTAATAAATTTTGTGGGGAGGTTACACTTGGCGACAACCGGCCAGGATTGTATTTTTCTTTGTGAATTTCCGAGAAGTAGTCATATATCTGCTCTTATTTACTTAAATGTAGTTTGCATCTGGCGCAACGCATTTACTAATTTGTTACTCTTTCTTTCACAGATCATCGGCAATTTATTGCTCTTTGTTGTAATTGTGTTTGTTCCATTTCGCTTCGTCTTTGTTTTATTTTGTGCTTAATTTTGATTTGTGGGAAAACGCCGCGAAAAACTGTTAACAGTACATCGCGATGTGCAATGAGTGAAAAAGCCGACTCGAATAATTTGACCGATAATACTAGCGACACTCAGTGTAATAGTGATAATCCCCTAATTACAGATAATCAGTGCCTGCCGATCACTAGTATTGAGTTAAATTCTAATGATGAGCAAACAAATTCAATTATGTCCACAGTAAATGCAACAATTGATGACGCGGCACGTTCTGATACAAAAAACGCTGCCCAGTTTGACATACCCGGTTTGCAAAATTTGCATTGTGTAGAGATAAACTTTTCCCACGAAGATGTAGTCAGAATACGTCAGATTTATTTGATTCCGAGGTAGTGACCAACAGAGCACATCCAATTTGCAAACCTTTTCAAGAATCAGAGAATGACCAAATGGTTACACAAAACGTAACACATGTAGATACACCATCACACAGTACAGAGAATAGAGCCGCTAATTTTGGCTGGGATCAAGTTATGGCATTATTACTACAACTTAATGAAAGTTTCAAACAGCGGAATGAAATACTAGATAACCATTTCAAACAACTTAATGAAAAATACGACAAACTTAATGAATCGTACAAACAACGTAATGAAAAATTTGACAACCATTTCAAACAACTTAATGAAAAACTAGACAACAATTATAAACAACTTAATGAATAGTGCAAACAATTTAATGAAAGTTTCAAACAGTCGAACGAAAAACACGACAACCTTAATGAACAGAACAAACAACTTAGTGAACAGATTACAGCCGTTTCCGTGCAACGTTTTGACACTAAAGAACAATTACGTGAGGAAAGTAAGGCTTATGCTAGGAACAGTAGTGAAGAAATTAGATCTGTCGTACAAGAATTAAGTAGTACACGTGTACCCACAACGAAATTACTTTGAGATGAAAGTAGTGCAGTCACTGAACAATGTTCTGAAAAAGCAACACAGTTACGCGACGAGTTTAAATTAATGTCAGCAGAAGTTTCACGCACTCTGGATACGGAAGTCGACAAGAAATTTGAAGAACAGACCAGCCAGATGGACGAACGTTTTAAAGTGACAGAAATGAAAAATGTTTCAGTCACTAACACGTCACAGCATGCGCCACGTTCCGAACATTTGTCACACCCACACAGCCAGTATATCTTAAGTAATTTACAGAGACCATGAGACTTAGAATCCGAAAAGACACAGACAAACAGATTCTCATGCAATCCTGAACCTGCTAAGACATACAGAGACGATAATTTTTATTACAAACACTTTCTATCCATGAGAAAATTTAAGGTATTTAAAAATGACAGAGCACAGGTACACGCTTTGGACTGGATACGACAATTTGCTTTTGCATTTCCACCAGCTTGGCCTGTAATGCAGAAACTAGCATTGGACTGGATACAACAATTTGTTTTTGAATTTTTACCGGCATTGCCTGGAACACAGAAACTAAAATTTATTTGCAGCGCGTAAGAGACCTCAGGGGATTCATTACGCTTCGATGAATATGTGCCGTAGCGTGCACAGGGCCCCGAGCCGTAGTAGTGCTGTTTCCTCTTTAGTTTTCTGCACTGCTGCCTTCTCTTTTACTATCCTTTATATCTATCAAAACAACTCTTCAACTATCGATATATCTAGGATTAAGAATGAATAATGAAAACCTGATATGACAAATTTTACCGAAAGTGACAGTTTTCTTTAGACACTCCCGAAATGACAACTACCGCCGTAATTTTAATACCAGATAAAATTGTAATCATCAGTATGTACAAAATTTTCAGCAATCGCAGACACATTTTGGTAACAATAGAGGTTTTTCCCCACAATAGCAACAAAACCAACCGGTTAGCATACCTAACCAACAATGTAATGCGCAAGGTCAACCAAGCTTTAATGTTTCGCCGCCTACCGAAAACACACCATCTCAACTCATATCGCAATGCACCGTATAGAAATGACTATCATGACAGACGTAAAAGTAATGAGCACAATTTTCAGCGTACGTTTAATAACAGTCGGTCTTACCAACAGCAAAATCATCCGCAACAACAGATTATCATGAATGAACCAGACAGTCGGTATCATCCCGAACATAATACGTCAGGAAGAAATAACAGAACAGTACAAATAGTTGAAATACCACAGCATCCTATCGCGAATAGCCGCACGTCAGAAAGAATTTGACTAGATACAGTACAGGTTGCATTCTGCAGCAACGCAAGCAATACTTTTGATACACAGAATCTTGTACACGAAAATGTTATTACTTTTGACGACATCCGAGACACACTTTTGCATGAAAAACCAGTTATTCAAAAAACCGTTTCACACCCTGTCATTGAAGTAAAGATTGGATCATCCAGATTTTCAGCAGTAATCGATTCTGGATCACCTATGTCAGTTATAAATGAAGAAACTTTCAATGAATGTAACAAAGAGAATACCTATCCTACGTTACCATTAGGCAAAACTAACGTAAAAGGAGTAGATGTAAAGTTACAGACACACTTATCATTTTGTATTGCAGGTCATACGTTTCACTCAAATTTTTGGATTGTTCCCTTATTGACAACAGACGTTATTTTAGGTACGAATTTTCTGGTACAACATGGTGCAATTATTGACTTTCAAAATTCGTATTTAATGTTAAAGGATGAAAATGTACAACTGGCATTAGAATTTCAGCACTCTTTATCTGCAGAAGAACAAACAATTAATCGAACAGAGGTCATTTCTGCATCATGTAGCATAGACTGTCATTCCACATTGTTCACAGATACGTACGTACTCAACTATAATACTCCAGACGAAGCCGACTATGACGTTATACAGATGATTTCTGATAAAGTTAAACAGAGCAATGCAAATACAGACGACGAACGTACTCAACTACACAAAATTCTTTTACAGCAAGCTCCAGTTTTTGACAACGTCCCTCGTACTATGTCCGGATTTATGTATAAATTTCAAGTTAAACAGCACGACACGTTTAAAGCCAAACATTATCCTATTCCATACATTCACAGAGATCAAGTTAAGAAAGAATTGCAAGCTATGCTTGACCAAGGTATTATTGAACCGGCAGTTAGTCCGTACAAAAACCCGCTCCATATTGTTAAGAAAAAGGATGGTTCACTTCCCCTCGCACTTGATTCGCGTCACATCAACGACATTATTATTAATGAAACAGATCGCCCTCAAACACTAGAAGAACTTCTACAGAAATTTCATGGTACTGCTATTTATTCCACATTAGATTTGAAATCGGGATTTTGGCAAATCCAGCTCCATCCGAACTGCAGAAAGTACACACCTTTTCTCTGTTTTGGTGACTGTTATCAATTTTGTAAATTACCGTTCGGTTTAACTATTTCTTCAGCAGCATTTATTCGCGGTTTGAATGCTATACTTCCGACAGAACCTAAAGACAGAATCACAACGTATGTAGACGACATTCTTATTGCAGAAGCTAACTGGTCTGAACACAATTTGATTCTTGAAGTGACATTACTGTTCCTACGCCGAAGAAACAACTACGCAGCCTTTTGGGTTTAATTAACTTTTTTCGTAAATTTACTCATTACTCTGCTTTAGACACCCCTACATTATGTCAATTGACGGGTAAAAACACTATTTGGTCCTGGGATAGCCAAGTGCAGTCTGAATTTGTCAATGTGAAACAAGCTTTGTTGAATGCACCACTTTTATCACATCCAGATCTTACTAGAAATTTTTCCATTGCCACCGACAGTTCTAACACCGTTTTAGGCATACACATTTTTCAGGAAATTGAAGAAGATGGTTCTACAGTAATTAAAAACATCGCCTTTGCGAGTCGCATTCTGTCACCTGCTGGACGCAACTATTCTGTTACTGAACTTGAAACATTATGTGTTGTATCGGCATTTACGAGATTTCGACATTTTCTTTATGGAAGACATACGACCGTTTACATAGATCATAGAGCTATCCAGTTTTTACTTTCAGCAAAATTTATACATGACAGGTTACGCAGATGGAAACTTTATTTACAGGAATTTAATTTTACAATTGCTCACATTCCCGGCACACAAAATGTTGTAGCAGACGCACTATCCCGTTCTCTCAGCAACAATCAGTAAGACATCGCAACCAACTTCTGCCAAGCAAATTTTAGCGTCATGTATATTCAACAAGTTGCATTTGAAAATTTCATTTCGGCGTAATTACGAGATATAGCACAAGAGCAGAGTAAAGACAACGTATGGAAAGAAATTAAACACCTTTGGGAAGATAGGAATAATGTTACCATCAGAAACCATTACACTGTACGCAATAACATTCTGTTTCGCCGCTCTCACCCTGACAGCAGCAACTGGTTACTATGCATTCCTGACGAACTGGTTAACAAATTAATTTGGTATCTCATTTAAGTTACGCACATTACGGAGCCAGAAAATGTTTTCTTATACTGAGACAGAACTGTTATTTTGCCAACATTATTCATATTATTTATGTGATAAATTTTGTGGGGAGGTTACAACTGACATTTCCCTCTTCTGGGGACGCCGTTGCATAATAAAGTTGTTGTCTACTTTTCCATTGTATTTTATACTTAAGGCTAATCATCTGTTTTATCAGCATACAGAACCGCGCGTTTTCAGTCCCAGTATTTCCAGTTTTGTCCCAGTCTACATTTTATTCACATACAATTCTGAGCTACAGCAATACATTATCATAATTTTCTTCTCGGTTCTAAGCCCATATTTCGCACTTTTATTAAAAATGATTTCTTAGCATGTACCTCTCTGTTACTAATATCCGTTCTACTGGGGTATGTATCACACAAGTTTTACATAAAAAGCTAGCGACATTGTCTTATAAGGATTTGGGTGCTAGTTGGAGTCTTGAACTGGGCATGGATGTGAGTTTCAAAAATATTACATACATCGTTATTATCTGCATGATGGTCATCATCATCATCATCAGAAGCAGAAATTTCGCAAACACTACTGGATAAAGGACTCTTGTACAAATGCACATGTCTTGCACTTGTAATATCTTATGCCTCCACGAGAGCAAGTTCCGTATCCGGAATGCCAGCAGCCATGATCAATGCGCTGCTGTTGTTTGCTCATTTCTGTGTCTTCACACATGCACGTGCTGTTGACCTGAGATGTAGACCAGCATCCAGGAAGCTTCGGCAGTTTAACACACTGTCGCCTGACAATAGATGGATACTGGTCATCGCCCTATCCTATTCTTTTCCACAACGACACGCAAATGCCACGCTCCAGAAGACAGCGCCGCGTAGCTGTATTTAAACGATTGCAACATGACTGGCACAGCTGGGCAACGCATGGCACCTGTCGTGTGTCAGCTGTCGCTGTAAGTCTTCTGTCGCAGCCCTGGAGTCTTGACCGTGATTCTGCTGTCACCGGTCCACGAGCCACAGGCCTCCGCCTGTATGTGTAGACCAGGCAGCCACTGTGTCACCAGCTGCTCTGAATTTTCTGATAGACGTTAGCAAAGAAGAATGACCATAATAGGAAGAGTTAGAGGTACGATAAGTTACTACAGATTTTATTAGTGCATGGAGGGCTGAAATGAGCATGTAGTTGAAAAGTTGCTCGATTCTGTGATCACAGACTAGCTCTACTGTCTCATATAGCTCAGGATTTTAGTTGGAGTCTTTACTTGGGCATGGATGTGAGTTTCAAAAATATTACGTATATCATCACTATCTGCATCTTGTTCACAACCATCATCATCATCAGCAACAGCAGCAGTAATTTCACAAACATTACTGTGGAAAGGTCTCCTTCAGAAATTCATACTTCTTACTATCAGTGCATGTGCTGAATCTGAAACGCCAGCAGCCGCAGTCAGTTCCCTGCTGACAGAAGAGCCCCCCTCTTGGTGCCCGTTTCTGTGCCGTCACACTTCTACATCCTGATGAACTGGGACGCTGACCAGCCTCCAGGAACCTTCAGCAGTTTGACGCAGATTTCTGTATATCCATCCTTCTGACTGGGAGTTTGAGGAACACCTACAGCCCTCATTACGGTGTTATTTCTTATATGGCAACCAGTTTCGGTGTTTCAGATCTTCAGATCTTCACTATCGCTGAGAGGGTTAACTCCAATTGTAAACAGCCTTCCATCAATGGCCAAAACCAGTTGACAGATGTTGGTTCAAATGGTTCAAATAGCTCTGAGCACTATGGGACTTAACATCTTAGGTCATCAGTCCCATAGAACTTAGAACTACTTAAACCTAACTAACCTAAAGACATCACACACATCCATGCCTGAGGCAGGATTCGAACCTGCGACCGTAGCAGTCCCGCGGTTCCGGACTGCAGCGCCTAGAACCGCACGGCTGACAGATGTTGGCCAGTGGTGGAATCGTATATACGATTGGAGTTAACCCCAGTTAAGGCCTGAAGGTTGTGTACCGAAGCACCGAAACTGGTAGCCATGTAATAATAAATAGCATCGTAGGGACTCCTGTAGATGTTCCATTTTATTACTTAATTTGATTGTCACCTGTCAAAAGATGGACGCCAGTGATTGGCCCTTTTTAATCCATTTCCACGGTGACACACAGACGCCACGCTTCTGGAAGTCAGCACCGAGAAGCTGCATTTACACCACGGCTCGTCTGAGTACTTCATGATCGACGTGGCAATGTACATGTTGTATGTAAATTGTCGCTAAAATCTACTGACACAGTCCTGAAGTCATCATCGCGACTCTGCCGCCACGAGACCACGATCCGTAGACCCTCGCCTATCTATCCAGGTTGGGCAGCCACCTTGCCGTCAGTTGCTTGCACCTGCTTTTCAGCACCAGTCCAGACTTCGATCTAGGCACCATCGCCCTGCCCCAAAGTACAAGATGTTGTTGGGCTGCTCCTCACTATACTGCAGCTAAGCCATGTGTGGTGCCCACGCCACCACAGTGGAGTGGAGTCAGCTCGCCGAGTTGCCATGCCACTACGTAAGCAGCCCGCATCCGAGGCCTACGAGAAAGACAGGCTGCGGCGCGTACATCACGAAGGTAGTACTGCGCTCGCTCGCTCGCTCTAAGCACCAGACGAACTATGCTTCTACACCTGTTAACTCGTAACTAGGCGTGTCCGTACAAACGAAAACTGAATCTTCTACTGGAATCAGCTATTATACAGGGTGTTATAAAAAGGTACGGCCAAACTTTCAGGAAACATTCCTCACACACAAATAAAGAAAAGATGTTATGTGGACATGTGTCCGGAAACGCTTAATTTCCATGTTAGAGCTCATTTTAGTTTCGTCAGTATGTACTGTACTTCCTCGATTCACCGCCAGTTGGCCAAATTGAAGGAAGGTAAAGTTGACTTCGGTGCTTGTGTTGACATGCGACTCATTGCTCTACAGTACTAGCATCAAGCACATCACTACGTAGCATCAACAGCTTAGTGTTCATCACGAACATGGTTTTGCAGTCAGTGGAATGTTTACAAATGCGGAGTTGGCAGATGCCCATTTGATGTGTGGATTAGCACGGGCAATAGCCGTGGCGCGGCACGTTTGTATCGAGACAGACTTCCAGAACGAAGGTGTCCCGACAGGAAGACGTTCGAAGCAATTGATCGGCATCTTAGGGATCACGGAACATTCCAGCCTATGACTCGCGACTGGGGAAGACCTAGAACGACGATGACACCTGCAATGTACGAGGCAATTCTTCGTGCAGTTGACGATAACCCTAATGTTAGCGTCAGAGAAATTGCTGCTGTACAAGGTAACGCTGACCACGTCACTGTATGTAGAGTGCTACGGGAGAACCAGTTGTTTCCGTACCATGTACAGCGTGTGCAGTCACTATCAGCAGCTGATTGGCCTCCACGGGTACACTTCTGCGAATGGTTCATCCAACAATGTGTCAGTCCTCATTTCAGTGCAAATGTTCTCTTTACGGATGAGGCTTCATTCCAACGTGATCAATTTGTAAATTTTCACAATCAACATGTGTGGGCTGACGAGAATCCGCACGCAATTGTGCAATCACGTCATCAACACAGATTTTCTGTGAACGTTTGGACAGGCATTGTTGGTGATGTCTTGATTGGGCCCCATGTTCTTCCACCTACGCTCAATGGAGCACGTTATCATGATTTCATACGGGATACTCTACCTGTGCTGCTAGAACGTGTGCCTTTACAAGTACGACACAACATATGGTTCATGGACGATGGAGCTCCTGCACATTTCAGTCGAAGTGTTCGTACGCTTCTGAAAAACAGATTCGGTGACCGATGGATTGGTAGAGGCGGACCAATTCCATGGCCTCCACGTCCTGACCTCAACCCTCTTGACTTTCGTTTATGGGGGCATTTGAAAACTCTTGTCTACACAACCCCGGTACCAAATGTAGAGACTCTTCGTGCTCGTATTGTGGACGGCTGTGATACAATACGCCATTCTCCTGCGCTGCATTAGCGCATCATGGATTCCATGCGACGGAGGGTGGATGCATGTATCCTCGCTAACGGAGGACATTTTGAACATTTCCTGTAACAAAGGGTTTGAAGTCACGCTGGTTCGTTTTGTTGCTGTGTGTTTCCATTCCATGATTAATGTGTTTTGAAGAGAAGTAATAAAATGAGCTCTAACATGGAAAGTAAGCGTTTCCGGACACATGTCCACATAACATATTTTCTTTCTTTGTGTGTGAGGAATGTTTCCTGAAAGTTTGGCCGTACCTTTTTGTAACACCCTGTAGAATCTTACTGTTAGTACTATAATGATGGGAAGTCTATGGGCCAATTTATAATTTGTGATGGCTCCACTGGCCTACAATAAAATAAAATCATGCTAAAATGATTATCAGTTGCATAAGGCACCACTTCCAGCATGTAATGAGTACTGTTAAGCCGAAGAGACTAAATGCTATAAACAAGCAGTTATACCATTTATATCGAGTATTGATCTTAAGTCAAATTTTGCTGTAGTACTGTTAATCAATAAGACTTCATAATAGCAGATTCCAGTGGAAGATCCAATTCTCGTTCAGTACTTACACGTCCAGCTGCGAGTTAACAGGTTAAGAAGCGTGTTTTGTCGGCTGAGCTGAGTGAGCGAGTTCAGGACTACCTTCGTGACGTACGCGCCACGGCCTGTCTTTCTCGTGGGTCTCGCCCACATCCCTGTGCCTCTCTCTGTTGCTACGCCTGCTGCTGCAAATCCAGAATATTACGTGAAGATTTAATCGCTCTTAAACGATTGTACAGCTTATGTGACGTAATTTAGAACCTGTTTGTGATCTTCCTCATGCCTGTACGCAGTCACTTCTGACCAGTTACATGGTGGAGTCAAGTTTGATAAGGTAATAAAGAAGTAATAAAGAATCAATTGTATCCTCACCACAACCTGCTTCTGTTGTGCACCTGTATCAAGTCTTCAGCAGAGAACGACGTCAACAACAAGCTAACCTCTCTCTCCATTACAATTGGTGCCCCCAGGTCTGCTGAAGATGAAGAAGGACAGTCAGAAGACAGCATCCGGTGCCACGGTTCTGTAGAAGTACTTTCGTGAAGAGGGAAGAGAAGTGATGAAAGTGCTACAGAATCGTCTCAGACAGCAATATGTATCCTTTGGGTTGATCTTTCCCTACATTGATCTGCGGTGTTGGGGTTAAATATTGTTGTAGATTCTTGAAAGGACTCAGGACCGAAAAGTTAACTCCTGTAATATGCACCCAATACAGTTTACCTAGATACTACACTCCATTCATCGAGGAACACGCCATGGCTTTGCCATTAAAAAAGGCATTATACCAGCCAGCGCAGAAAGTGTGCTTGGCTCAGGCGTGTAAGCCAGGGGTATCACGAAAACTCCAGTAATTTCTTAAGGATTTGCCAGAATAGGCATGAACATTTTATTGGAAATAGTAATTGTATAAATTACAGGTTTTAATGTGGGTAAATACGATAAAAGTACTATGTATATCAGTAATTAAAGACAGCAATAATGTAAGGTTTGAAGTTGTGGAATACTTGGAGATGTTATCTGGAAAATGTGACACCCATGGAAAATAGTTAACAGGTACAACTTAGTTCATTCGATACGTTGAAGCCATGGAACAATGCCAATAATTATAGCAAGAATAGAGAGTCGCAACGGTATTGTTTGGTTGGGTTTTACTGTCTTCACGTAATGTGATATTTTCTCAAAACAGCAAAAGCATGACTGTGATATGGTTGTCACGTGTGGCGTCAACAGTTAAATTACTCCAGATCTCGACGAACATCACTTTCAAGAAATTTTTTGTTTTCGCAAAAGATTTCCACTAATGTAGAAGATTATCTTTAGGCCTATGTCACCATAATAAGCAATTTCATAATTTGTTGTAACTATTTCTGAATAAAAAAAAGAAGCAATGTTGATCATAGTGTCAGATCGACCAACAACAGATGACTAAACGAAAGAAGTGACGTAGTGGGAAAGTCTGTCACATGTGAAAGTAAAGAAATTAAAGGGATTCTTTTCTATTCTACGACACAGGTACGGCTGATGAAGTGCCTGCAGTCAGGGAAAATTATGGGGTTACTGTGCAGCAAATGTGGGGCTGATATAGTGCCGGAAGCTGAGAAATTACAGGATTATTGTACAGCATAGGTGGGGCTGGTATAGCGCGTGTAGTTGAGTCAGTGGTATTGGAAAGCTCTTGAAGCAGGGCGAGTCAATAAGTCCCTCCAAGCGACAGGAAATATTAAATAAATGATTAGTAAAGAGTGAAAAGGGTACTAAGTTATGGATGTTCAGATAGGTACCCCATTCAAAGTGTCTTGAAAGGCGGCCAAACCGAGGTCGTAAATAAACTTTTCCAAATTGCTAATGTTTAAGAACAGAGCAAAAGGACAGTGCACAAACTGCAATGTTCACGTGGACCAGTATCGTCAACAATACAGCAATGCACGAACCATTCTGTTCACATGGGTCAGATTTGTTCCCCATAGTTTGAGATAAGATTTGGGCCACAGTATACGTATTTTCCTTGTTAGTTTTTAATGGTAAATAGTAAGTTACCAGTATAAACATGAAGAAGATGATATGGAGATGAGGAAATAAGAGAATATGAGATCGTAGTGCTGGGAAGTCACCCGACAACTGTCCTTTGCCACATAGTGGAGCCAAAAGTTACTCACCAATGAGAAATAATTTGACGAAGGACAAAGTGAATCATGAAAAAAAGACCTCTGTGTAGATCCAAGGAATAATGAAGTTGGCCAGGACAAAATAACACTCTTAGTGAAGGTGTAAATGTAGGTGTAAATGGTTGTAAATAAACCAGTATCTGAGTTTTAGCACAAACCGAAGGTTGGGTTTTTTCACAGAGGGAAGGAGTTGCGACAGCTTAACCCACAGGCAGTGCACGTGCCATATCTGGAACGCAAGCAGCTGTGATCAACGTCCTTCTGGCACAAGCATCCCCTCATCATACGCCCACTTACGTGTTGTCACACTTCTATGTCTCAGTCACAAGGGACATTGACCACCTCCCAGGAAATTTCGGCAGTTGGACAATCTGTCACCTGATAACATGCTGATTCTCCTCACCGACCCTGTTCTGAACTTTTCCGTGGTTTCACACAAGCGCCATCCTTCCACAAAATCAGCTCAAAGTAGCTGCATTTGAACACAATACATCATGATCAGCAGGGTCATGATCAGCATGGCAGTGCCACACACAATATATGCTTTGTGTCAGTAGTCGCTACGAGTCTACTACACTGCCCTGGAGTCCATGCGGTAACTCTGTCACTGCGAGGTCACAATCGACAGACGTCTGCTTACCTGCCCAGCCCATGCAGCCATCGCGCCGGTAGCTGCTCGCCCCTGCTCCGCAGCGTTGGTCCAGACTTCGACTGTCGACAACGCTGTCACCATGTCGCTGGGACGCTTCGACCTGTCGGAAAGTGCAACGCTCTGTTGTCCTCCTCCATATTGCACCACAGCTAATCCACGTGCTATGTCAGCGCCGCTCCCTTCGCTGAGCCAACTACCACTACGCACGCAGCTCGTATCCGTGAGCCTCTGGCAGTTGTTACATCTGCAGCTACAACGCCCAGGTGTTGTGTGAAGACTGAAATGCACTCGTACGACTGCACAAGGTAGGTAGAGTAATCACAGACTTGTCTGTTTTCATCCGCTGCTGCCACTTATGACCAGTTACATGGTGGGGTCAAGTCTGATAAATTAATACAGAAGTAATTGTATCCTTGCCAGGACCATACATCTAAGGCAGGGAAGCAAACTCTCTCTTCCAATTATGTAGCCGCTACCTGTGCACATTTAGAACGCTGTACACATTTACATTGTTCCAGCAAGTTTTACAAAGTCGTCAGTTCGCCTACCAGATACATTGCGGTCACAGCTTAAAAATAATGAATAGATTATCGAAGGAATCTGTAGATACCAGGACAATAAATAACACAGTGAGTAGTTCCGTTAAGAAGGAATAGCAAGATGTATAAACTGTGTCATTCTAACAAAATACTGAAAGTGGATGTATTTGATAAAATGAATATAAGCGTCGGTTATTCCGTTTTCAGGTTATGTTACAAGGACAGCTTTTCTCTTGAATGAATTGTACAAAAAATAACATTCCAAACTTACACTACTGAGCCGTGTATCGACTCGTGCTACACCTTGTGTTTAAATTGCATTGGTTTTCCTTTTCTTCCCCTGACATGTTTGTTTGATATGTTGACTGTCATTAAGTGGTTGCTTAGATGTCTTTTCCTTCTGCTATCGATATCTGCGTTTTGCTTCCGGGGATGTTCTATGGAAGTGCGATCTTTGACCGGTGGTAACTTCATGTGGTGGCTCGGAAGTAGGGGCGTGCTCTCAGAGAGTCTGGTGGACACGGGAGGGCAGTGTGGCTCGCCAGCGCTGACCAGGCGTGGTCGGTTGTACCGAGTCGCCACGTGATGTATGTCGGTTGTGTGTGACGAGCGGGTGGAGTTGACGGAAGACTCCCCACGGGTTGGTTGTATACAGAATCGCCCCACGAGTAGTTGCTGTTCATTTCACTTTGGTGGGACGTTAACAAGCTTCTTTAAGTCCTCCGTTTCAACACTGGAGTTTAAAAGGAGACACCTAACATGAAGTAGCGGTCGCTACCCGTCAACGTTGCAGAGAAGACGTGAACTCTGGTGACAGAGTGTGTTGTCGCGTGACCGTGGCGTGTTGGGTACGCTGGCGACGCGTGCGCGGTCGGGTGTGTGGATCCTTGCAATCGGAGGTCGTGTACTGCCTGTTCGAGCATAATTGCAAGTTAATTTAATGGAAGTTTTAACCATTAAGTAATAAGTTTGAGTAACCAGTGCCTCTTCTGCCTTGTAGCCTCCGGCGATCGGGTTTCCTGTCTCCGGCACCGGTGTAATTGAAGACAGTGATCTTTCCTCCTCCTGTCGTTACTGCCCGATGGGAGGTGTAGTTTTGGCAGTTTAATTGTTTCGCTATTCTGTCGTGTGTTGTGAGTAAATTCATGCTTCTTGTTGGTTGATCATGTGGTCGCTCATTCAGGACTGTGTGGTGTAATGTTTCCTTACACGAGGTTAGCTCTAATTCTGTCAGGAAGTTAAGCCATCTTATTACAAGTTTTCGCTAGCTAAAAGTCGGTGCAGTCACCAGCCTGAGAGTGGCAATTGTGTTTGCGGGCGTATTTAAATTGGTCAGTATTCTGCCTAACCTGAGCATCCCTGACTGGGTGACTTGTGGCCGCCTTACACGGGTCCGTCATATCTGTTATGTTCTAATGATATTCCAGGACACTTCTGTTTAAAAACTTTTTTAAATTCCTCCATTCCTTTATTGCCATTAATCGTGTTTGCTGAGACCTTTGTTTTTTTTTTAATGGCGGTGTTGGTAGCTTCACTACCTCACCGTACTTTATTAACAAAGTTCTGTATTTACTTTAGTAGCCTGTTTTCTAATGTTCTTTAAATGTTTAAACTGTTGAATTGCTATAAATTACCTGATTGCCGTTAGAGGCGTGTTTTGAAAGGCTGTTATTGCCGTACTGTTAGCTTCTGTGTTTAAAAAAAATTAAACTGTTGTATTACTATAAATGACTTGATTGCTGTTTTTAAAAGAAATTTTTAAACAGTTGCATTGCTGTAAATTACTTGATTGCCGTTAGCGGCGTGTTTTGAAAGGTTGTTGATTGCCGTGCTGTTACTTCTATTTTTTTAAAGAATTTTTTTAAATTGTTGTATTGCTATAAATGATTGGATTGCCGTTAGCGGCGTGTTTAAAAGGTTGTTTATTGCCGTACTGCTAGTTTCTGTAAGATATGAATGAAACATTTGTGTGAGAAAATCTCAACTCGACAGTAAACTACTAGAAATTTGGCCCCTTTTCCCAACTTGTGGTGTGGCTTGTAGTAACCGTAACCAAGATCGCTACAAAGGTCTACATTTTTAATTTAATGCGATTTTGAACTGTAGCTGAACTGTAGTTTATCAACCAATAAAACCAAAATAAAATATATTTTGTCACTTTGTAGGAACATTGTATAAATCTGGTTAAATTATAAAACCTGCCATTTTCTTATGCTTTCATTTGTGAACAACCAAAACAGTGTTGTTTGGTATCAATGTATTTGCTGTTTAAGATGGAATGTTTTACAGTATCCAGAGTCATTGGTTGTCCTAGAAATTATTTTCATTGAGAATACAGAAACCGCAAAGACCTCAGCATACAAAGTACGAAAGACGAGACACTATGCTTAAAGTATAAATTCAAAAATGGCTACTTTGGTCCTACGTATCGTTACAAAATTACCAAAAAGAAAATATAAATACAAACTGAGAGAATATTGCATGTGACATACAAGAGAAAAGGTAATTATATCACATGTCAGGTACTACGTTTTAGGACCTTTTATGATGGGAAGGATAAGATTTGCCTACCCAAACAATTATTTGCGCCAGTGTTTCAGTACTTCCACCAGTCCCTGTGTGGGAAGCATTTGCGATGTATAAGACTGTCACAGACATTAAAGAATATTTGACTTCGCCTTTCCTGAACAGTGATATTAAAGTTTGGTGTGGAAGTGTGATGACTGTTTCTACGTCAGGGCTGTTTGTACTCAGGCTGGTGAGCTTCATTCTGATCAGACTGAACATTTGATGGAGAAGGTCTTTATCGGCTATCTGTGTCCCCTACCTGAACCAAGGGGGTCATAGTTACGTTCTGGTCATTGTAGATTCTATCACCCGTTTTGTTTCACCCCTTCCAAGTCAGGATTGTAACAGTGGCAACATGTTGCGATTACTCACTCAAATATTTTCTGTGTTTGGGGCCCTAAAATTTTAGTGACTGATTATGCCCCATCGTTTAGGTTTCGTGAATTTAGAAAATTTTGTTTTGGTAGAGGGATTAAGCATGTCACAACCACTCTTTATCACCCGCTGCCCTCATTTGTGGAAAGCGTCAACTGCATTCTCAAGGCCGCCCTAATTGATTACCGCCGAAAGCTCAGACCAAGTAGGATTAGTCTCTGCCATGGTTAAGCTTCATCATTAATAGTGCCCTGCACGAATCCCACCGGATTACATCATCTAAATCGATATTCCTTTTTGCCATAAATTCACCATCGTCCAACTTGTGGTCCATTAATTATCTACTTGCCGCCGATAATAACCTGAAGACAATTCTCAATAATTGGGAGGTTGCCCGTAACATCCGGTTAGCGCACCAGCGGGAAGTGGCACGAATAATAAAGGCAGGCATCCTGTGTCGTTGGTGTTTTAGAGTTTCGTTTTCCTAATCCTCGTAGGCGGACAACCAAGGGACTGACAAGTTCACATCAAAGATGTTGCTGAGAACTTAAGGCCCATAACGGGTGGTTCGGGTGGCGTCCCTAGTAAACAGTATCAGCCAGTATCTTTCCTGCTGAAAGTTACTTCGGGCTTAGATAGGTCATCTCAAGTGTGCCGGGGAAGACCAAGATGGTGGGAACCAGGCAAGACTAGGTCGGCCGACCCCTCCCCGTGCTGTCTCATCTTAATGAAGGAGGTTTCACTGTGCGCACAAATCTTCTGACAAGGCGCCGGCGTTTGGTTGATCGAGTGTCGTTTCGTGATTTTGGCCAGGTGATTTGCTGAGTCGAGAAGCTGCCGAAAACGCTGACATAGCTCACATAGCATGAGCGTAGTTGAGTTGTGTTTACATCTGGAGACAGTGTGGAGCCCCGTAGTAGTGTGTTGGGTGGTGTCCGGCGTTGCTGATATCGGCCGAGCAAGGTCACAAGGTGGCGGCTAATACTGGAATAGGCGGTTCTAGAACCATGGCCGTCACGTCGGACAGCCGTTTGAAATTGCGCAGACGGCGGCTGAGTGTTAATTTGCCGATCATGTTACGGATTGGACCTTCTGGTGAGCATCCCAGCGTCTCCCCATTAAGCATATTTTGATATTTTTGTCACAAAGACACTTATGTTAGAATTAAGTGGCTTGCCACGAGTTTTGGTACTGAATTGTAACTTGAAACTGTGTCATGGACCGAGCACTGTAAATCGCAAGTGATTTTAGATTCTTTGAATAATTGTCTTGCCTAAGTTACCTGAAAAATTTAACTAGTAAAAGTTCTTGTTGTGCTGCCAAAACTTACTTCTATGGAGCGTCACAATATTGTTCATTAAGACAGTCTAATTTTGTTGTTTATTCAACCAGAAAATCTTTTACTATTGGTTACTATGTTTTAAATTTCTTTGATACAAGTTTTGGAGCAGCCACCAAATGTGTATTTCTGAATACTTTTAAATTTTCAAACGGTCTCATAGGCTGAAATACGGCTGGTAAGGTAGTGTGCTGACCACATGCCCCGCATCCTGTGACGCCTGTGGGGTGACGATGACACGGCGGCCGGTCGGTACCTTTGAGCATTCATGGCCTGTTTGGGTGGGGTCTAGTTTAGTTTTTTAAATTTTCTAATCTTCATTTAATTTCACTTAATGATTCCTTCATTTATTTGAAAAATTATTTCAACCTATCGGAATTTAATTGAATCCCTGCCTTACTGTAAAGTTTAAATCAGCCGCTCCTGTTGATCTCTGAAGTTTGAATAATCTTTGTGAGCCGTGATAAAATTTGCTGTTTTGAAGAACGCGCCGCAGCGCGTTGTATGAAGCAGTCGCCCTTCGTTTCTGGCGGTGGCGCCGCTGTGGCAATCGCAGCTTTGGTGTCTCCCTCTGGTGGGAAGGCGGAAAGGTTACCTGTTCACGTGCATTTAAGGGGCGCTATCAGCTCGGTAGTGGGGCATTCGGGGTGAGGCTACGTCAGTCTGGGCGAGTCTGCTCAGTTGGTCAGCCGGATCAGTGTGGGGCAGGCAGTGTCTCTGTCGTCCGGAGTGCTAGTATGTGTTAGGCCGCCAGTCTGCTCGAGTTTGTTCAGACAATGGACATTGGCGGTTGGATTGCTCGATAGGTCGGTGTCTTCCCGGGGCAGGGATGTCGGTTAGCCTGAGGGCGTGTTTCCTCTTCAGGGGTGGGTCCGACCGAGTGTATCGCTTAGTCAATGTCGGTCTGTCGTCTGGAGTGCCATGATGTCTGTCGTTCGGATCGACCTTTAAGGCCGGCTGGATCGATCAGTCGGTCGGTCGTGCCCTGAGACAAGATGACTTGTCCGTCTTGAGCGTCGGCGCATGCGAGGTCGCCACGTGGCAGCCAGTGGGCCGCGCCGTTTAGCGAGGGGTAGTGGCTTCGCGGCCGACACGAGAGCAACAGGAGTCAACCCACGACATCGGTCTGGCCGGCGCGAGCTGCGACGCCGTCAGACGGGAGACCGGCGCGCCTTCCTGCGTCCGCTGAAGCGGCTGGCAGCGGACGGTTCGGGAGAGCGTTTTGGAGGTGCTGCGCCAGGTCTTCGCCAGACATCGCTGTTTATTATAAGTTAAGTGATTGCTGATATGTTGTTTCATTTACTTGTTAAATTCTACTTGTTTTCTTGGTCAGTCTCTCGTCCCCAGCTTGCTCGCCTGTATTTAGTCCGCATTTGTTAGGCTGTTAGTGTGTGTCTGTCTGTCTGTCTGTCTGTCTGCCGTACGTTAATAGCTGCTTCTGTCATGTTTGTCGGATTCGGTGTTAACGAATTTATAGAATTAAGGTGTAAAGGCCGAATTCCTGAAATATGTATTTATCTTGCCTATCATCTTGCGAGGCGGTATATGTGTAATGTTGAGCATGTTGTCCATTTTATCTAAGTCTGAGTTTCATGGGTTTTGCTTAAATAGTCATTTTTATAAAGTTGCCACCCTTCCACCGTAAGAGTCCTTTTAGAAACAAATTGCACTTTCGACGGCAAATAATTTCTTAGTGTGAGTGTTTGTACCATTACCATCCCTCTTACGGGGTGCATAGTTAATGCGTTTGTGTGAGTTGTTAAAATTTTTAGTTTAAAGTAATCTGGTGTGTTAGATTTGCACCAGTGTAGTCTTTCAGAGGTTGTTGTGAGAGGTCGTGACTACGACCGTGTTGAAAGGGAGCGGCAAGCTTCTCAACCCGAAGGCTCATACTGTCAATATTGTTCTTTCTGCCTCTAAATAAAATTAAAACTTGATATTTCGAGGGTGCTTTTATGCTTATAAATTTTAAATCTGTTTTTGAAAAGGCTTTTATGAAAAAAATCCCATTTGTTAAAGGTCATTTCATTTTCATCAGTTACTCCCTGGCAACTACTTCCACGCTCACCTAGAGTGATTAAATATGTTAAAGATTTTGAAAGTAAATTCACGGTTCACTTTGTTTGGAGTAACAAATACAATTAAATTTTGTTAAGCACTGATGGCTGCGAGTCGTGTGTCATGCAAACTTGTTTGTTCGTCGATGTCTGTAATTTGTCAGGATAATAGTTACTTTCATAAATTCATATTGCGTACTAGATTGTTTCATTTGGGCACTAGCACTGCATCGCTCCAACCTAGCTGCCTACCACCAGAGAAATATTTAAATTTCTACGTAAATGTTATGAAAGATAATGAATTCTTGCAAAAACTCAATTACTTTGTTTTGTTTAATCCCCAATCACGTTTCACCACTGTTGTGGCATGTTTAGTGGGCTTCTTAAATATGTGCATACAGATGTTATTTAGGTTAGAAGTACGTTTACATCATATTTCGTTGTTGTTTATATTAGATATGTACTTACTCTTTTTTTACTGTTTTTGTCGCTTGTGGCTGCCGACAGAAATGAATCAGACTTATATTAACACAAGTTGTCATGATTTTAGGCCAACGCCTGAACAGAATCTTTTTATCAAGAAATGACCTCTAAGCTATGTATTCCGTTAAAATAGTAGTTTTTGCCCTTTTTTGACGCTTACCTTTGCTATAGTTGACCTGAGCTGTATGTTTTTATTTGCCAGCTAAATGAGTAGTTACTGCTCTTTTTTTGTGTGAAGTGACCTGTGGAGATTTTCTGCAAGTATGCGAACAGAGCTTAAAACTCTGTAATACACTCGGTGAGTTACGTAAGAAATAACACAACTTTTCTTTCTTGAACTGTTACACATATCGAAACGCGAATTTAGATCAATGTTAAAGCGTTGAGGGGCACCATTTTTTTTTTTGGTTGGCTAACGTTTTTAGCTCTAGTATCAACGGATATACTGAAGCAAGTAGGCTTTTTAAATAGAACCGTATACTAACTGCATTCGATAGCTCCTGAGAAGACAATTACACTGATGCAGCGTTTCTTAAAGTTGACGTCGAAACCTCTCGAAAAAAATCGAGAAATGTTCTAGAATTTGAGAGCACAGTTACCGGAATCAGCGTTAGCGGTGCAAACACCGCCAAGCAGAGCTCTGAGTACTGTCACAATGTCAACACATAAGCTGTTTACTTGTGTGCAGTGCAAGCCACTCACTTCTGCTTCAACAGTCGTTGTGTGCTGACAGGTACACCAATGACCAGAAGTTGGGTATACTACTTTTATATGGTGAATGTAAAAGAAATGATGTAAAAAAGTACAATGGTCTAGGGCTACCTATCTGAATCACAAATGTCCGCCGCACCAGGCAGCAGCAAGAATTACTAAGATGCTAGCGCGGATAGACTGCATGAATGTAAAAAAGAGGACAAGAAAGAAGACAGCAACTGACAGAGAACACGAAGAAGCAGTTCTGGCTATGACCCTAATGAATCCGGAAGGTGGTACGATAAATATTGCCAAGGAATACAGAATCGGCCAGCAAGTGTCATTCACATCCTGCATTGAAAGAATTTATATCCCTTTCATCTGTCACCACACCAGGCACTTGAGGACCGTGACTTAGAACCTCATACAGAATTTTGAAGGTTTGCCCTTCAGCAAGTGAGAGACTACCCTACGTTTTTCCAACGTGTGCTCTTTTCCGATGTAGCAACGTTTAAGAACGACGCTAATGTAAATTTACATAATATACACTGCTGGGCAGCGGAAAATACACACTGGCTTCGTCAGGTGTAACAACGGCCGCGGAACATGTATGTGCGGTGTGGCATTATAGGAAATTATATTATGGAACCGTACTTCATCTCAGGTGTCTTGAATACGTCCGCACACTTTCTGACGAATATTCTGCCAGTTGTTCTAGAAAAGGCACCAATGGATATTCGACAGTGCAAGTGGCTGCAACACGACGGTTGCCTAGCTCACTCCTGTGTTGCAAACGCAAATAGTGAATGAGAACTTTGCTGAACGTTTGATAGGACGAAGTTCTGTTGTCAAATTGCCTGCGAGATCCCCAGATCTTACTCCTCTTGACTAATTTCTTTTGGGAGCACTCAAAGCTGCAGTCTATGACTCCAACTACGCCAGATCATATGTGTCGTCGAATCACCAGTGCGCACTCTACCACATCATCCAATGTAATTACGTATGTTCATCGTTCTTACGAACGGCGATTGCAACTGTGCCTTTCAGTCCATAGTCAACAGCTTGAACACGTGCTTAAATAAAGTATACAGTTATTTTTTTAAGAAAAATATTATGTGATTTGGTGGTTACCAAATCATTGTTAATATATTGTTCATTTCATTTACGTGTGTACGAAATTGCGTTGCAGTGTCAAATAAGTCGATAGTGTGTACCGAACATAGCTGGCAACACTGCCATTACGCGGCGGTCGCCATCAGCATGAAGGGTGGTCACCAAAGTATTTTTATTAAAATGGTTAGAGGAGTTTAGGTAGAATCAGTTGTCGACAGCATGTATTTTACGTTTAAGAAACATGCAGTCACATACAGGAAAGGAGAGAGAAATCTTCCTTCTAACATTTAGATATTTAATACAGTAGTTGCTTTTCACAACGTACAAAAACTCTTTATTTTTGAAGAATGAACAGCTGATTTCCGTTTCAGCACACGTCAATCTGGGAAGATGCACAAATGTGAAACAGTTTTCCTAAGCCGTTTATGATTCGCTGTGTCGTATTTGCATATACCATATTCGTAGGTGAACCTGTATGTAGGTCGTAAGTTTGATCAAGAGGAAATAAACCTATATTCTGGTAGCACAGGCCAACCTTACGGTATGCAACACCCTCTTGGCAGTGTTTGGAGTCACCATGCTCTCACATTCTGGAACATTTCTCGTTTTTTTACGACGCGTTTCAACGACAACATTACTGCAATTGACATCTCAAGTGCCATCGAATGCAGCTACAGAAAGTATACGGTTCCATTTAAAATAATGAACTTACTTCAATATCTCAGTTGATACTAGCGCTAAAAACATTAACTAAGCAGAAACATACGTGACCCTAGACGCTCTAACATTCGTGTTTCGATATGTGAAACCGTTCAGGAAATAAAACGAGTGTTATTTCTTACGTGACTCATCCTGTGTTTTAGTTTTTTATGCAATATAGTCTGTTTTGAAACCCAGGTAACCGGCTACAGGTAAACAGTAAATTAATACACAGTCACGTCGACTGCCTTTCGCTGTGGAGGCTGCGTCTTGACATTTTTCGGGTGTTCGGGAACTTACTTCCCGTTTAACCCTCTTCATCAGACCGATTATAAATTAAGCGTGAGGAGCTACGTAACCTGCATTTACTGCTCATATGCAATAAAGCAAAAGGAACGGCAACATGTTAGCTATCTAGAATGCTCGCCATCAAAATTATCACGTGAGTACAGATTGCAAAGAAACAGAATTATGTTTCCAAAGTAAAATTTTCTCTCTGCAGTGTAGTAGGCAATGACGAACTTTCCTGGAAGATTGAAACTGGGTGCCAGACCGAGACTCGAACTTGGAGCCTTTGGCTTTGGGGCAACTGCTCCACTGACTGAGCTACCCATGCAAGACTCAGCAGTGCTGCTCACACCTGTACTTCCACCAGTACATCGTCTCCTATCTTTCGAACTATATTTATTTTCCAGAATGAGATTTTCACTCTGCAGCGGAGTGTGCGCTGATATGAAACTTCCTGGCAGATTAAAACTGTGTGCCGGACCGAGACTCGAACTCGGGACCATTGCCTTTCACGGGCAAGTGCTCTACCAACTGAGCTACCCAAGCACGACTCACGCCCCCTCCTCACAGCTGTACTTCTGCCAGTATCTCGTCTCCGCGGTATCCTTTCTTTCAGGAGTGCTAGTTCTGCAGGGTTCGCAGGAGAGCTTCTGTAAAGTTTGGAAGGTGGGAGACGAGATACTGGCAGAAGTAAAGCTATGAGGACGGGGCGCGAGTCGTGCTTCGGTAGTTCAGTTGGTAGACAACTTGCCCGTGAAAGGCAAAGGTCCCGAGTTCGAGTCTCGGTCTGGCACACAGTTTTACTCTGCCAGGAAGTTTCATATTTATTTTATGTACATACTGTAGTAGCAAGAATTCATTATTACATTTATAAATGATTTAGGGGTATACAGGCTGCAAAATTTAAGTAAACAGACCTGCCAGCTCTGGCAGCAACGATGGATTTAAGTCAGTTTGGGGCAGAGACAAACTGGTCTTCAAGCTATATCATTCCATACTGCTTACACTATTGATAGAATTCATCAATCACGCAAGTGACGATTGATCAGGAATCCATGACCAGATGTATTCAGTGTGTAAAACATATGGAAAATAGGCTGATCATGCCAGCAGCAGAACGCCTTAGTAGTGGGACAAACTTCGTTCTGGCATGCTTTCGTTATGAAATTGATATGCAAATTAATTAAATTGTGACAGCTGATGGATTTATGACCATAAACTATAGTCCAGATAAAGGTTTTGATGTAACCCCTCCCCTACCCATCTCCTTAACCTATTGTTCTGCTAAGTGGTTTACAACTCCTGGGAATAATCTGTCCTTCCAAGAAACTTTCCCACCCCTCCCCCTCCACCACCCTCTCCTCTCTCCTCCCTATCTCCTCCCTCCCTCTCTCCTCCCTCTTTCCAACACAGGCATAATTTCAGGCCTGAGTTATTCCAATAGCCCCCTTCCACCCTGTCAATTTGATGGACTAACTAATGAAATACATAAATTAACTATCCCTTCTCCCTCTGATAAATACCTTTCCCCATATTGAAATTAGTGGGTCTTTGCTGGAGAGAAAGGATCTCAAGACAGGAAATTCAATTATGTATTATTTATTTATTACATATTGTTAATTAATAAAATATTGTTTGCAAAGGTTGGATCTCCCTTGCTCATCATTCTCTGGTGTAATTGAAGATGTAAAATATATCAAAAAGAAATGATTAAACCAATTGATTTTTTCTAACCATACAAGGAATACCATCACGAAATCGATAGTAACACTACTCACCACACGTAATTACACAGTTAAAAACCTTCCAACAGTAAACCACGCGCTGTCCACTGTCCGCTGGTCCACATCATATGCTGGCTGGCCACCTTGCATATTCCTGCATGCGCAAGCCAGGAGATAGGCCCGCACACAGTACCCGCTCGTGTTGTGTGCAGACTGGAAGTCACGATAATCCCATGAACAAAAGCTTCATGTGGCGGCAACCCTTTGATATTTGATACCTGTGAAGCCACTTCCACTCCCTTTCAAGTGGCCACTTCCTGTCGTGTGCCACTGCTGAACCTACATGGAACATCGGTTGCAGTCAGACCACACTGCAAACAAAGCAGTGTTAAGGGGGAAATCCCCAAGCCTTCCTTTGTGGGGCACCAGCGCACATGGTAACTCCTTCTAAGGCAAATGCTTGACTGGGAATCGATCTACAAATACTGCTGAAGGCAACAAATTGACTAATTTCCAGTCATGTGAAAGTTGTAACCTCCCCCTCACTTATCGACCTTAACGACAGTAAAAAATTAAACCGCGTGTACCTAATGGAAATTTGGGAAAAGCAATCGTCACCGAAGTTAATCTGTCGGTAAAGAGGGAGCAAAGGGTTACATCTAAATGAAAGGAAAAATGCCAATGAGACTGGTGGAAATTAATTTTGAAAAGGGGTAAAGTTAATAAAGAAAGTAAATGTGCGGCCGTTACTTTAACAATTAATTAGCGGTAATTAGATATTTGAGATTTGGGAGAAATTACGGTCGCCAGTCCCAAGGACAATTACTATAGTAACTGAAAAAGAAAGGTTATTACACATATAATTAGCACTAGAAGCGTGGCAACTGAAGGTTGACACGTGTAGTGTGAAAACTGAAAGTTTGTCAGAAGTAATAAATTTCGATACACTCTGACTTAATTTAGCAAAAGAATTAATAAAACCGGAGAATCGAAAGTTAATTTAGTGACTGAAGTTAATAGTGAGCTTTCTTTCTGAAGCACATCGAAGTTCAGTAAAATACGGTTAGTCTTGGACTACCTCAACAATCATTTCAAAAGCTACTTGAATCTACGCAATTTAGAAATAAGAGATTTAACTTTGAACTTGAATTAAATGATTCTGAACAATTAACAATAGTGAAATTTAGAACGTACCAAGCTTAGCTGCAGTCACAGGTAAGCTAAAATATGGTAACAAAACTCGCACTCTTAATTTGTGCTTGTGTAATCTAAATATTGTAGCCAGCTATGAATACCTTAACTGAACTTCGAAATTAAAGCAGTGAAATCGAAATTGAATTTCAACGACACTCGGGTTCATTCCGGAAAAGGAAGGGAACCTGCTTGGTAATGCAATTGGAACAATGGGCAACAAACGTTCATGCTAAGTTGCTGTAATTTTGTGATGCAACAATTTTAAAAGTTTGAAAAGCTGAGGTCTGCCATACAGTTCTAAAACTTTACGTGCTTCCAGTCTTCCTTGTTGATTGAAGGTTTGAAGCCGTCGATCGAGAAGGTGGCGACAGTCACTCATTGTCGGCCGTCGCTGTTGCAGAAGCTGGATGTTGGCGCGCCTTCTTCTCGACACGGTCACCAGACGAAACGGGCTCTTGATGCGCGCCAGCTAATGCTTCCCGTCCGCGACACCGTGTCAGAAACTATCATAGCAAGTCGAGCGCAATTACATGCTGCCCAACCCTGAAAGCGCGGCAGCTCGCGGGAGCGTCACACAACACACCTGCTCCACTGCACTACCCCAGCCAGACCCCTCTCTGCTCTGCCCGCGCTCCACGCGGCAGAGTTCACTACTCAAGATCCTAAACACTTAGGTTCTCCACACGACCTATCGATGTATTCGTTCGATAGCATAGTTTTCCCTAGGCCAGACCCAGCGTATAAATACAAATAATATTCACAAAATAAACCAATTATAAATCGACATAAATGCATATATATATATATATATATATATATATATATATATATACATATACAAATAGTAAAACAACTACACTATACAGACACAGAAATGTTATATCTTCAGGTAACAAAATAAGGAAAAAATTTGCAGTGCAATATATGGAAATAGGATGTGCATTTCCGAGTAAGGAGTAGCCCACGAATCTCAACTGCAGTCAGTCTCTGGAAGAAGAATCATGAAGAGTCAACAGCAGCCAAGATCCTCATCTACCTATCCATAGCAGAAGCATGAAATTAAGTACTCATTACATGTCATTGCTACTATTACCACAAGTAGCGGTGCCTCCACATTCTTTTTGTCAAGTTCCCTTTCTTTGTTCAACTTCAAGTCATTCACTATGGATTATTTGTTCAGCGATCTCTTGTATGTCTGGACTAGCAGCGATATTCAGCGTTTCTGGATCAGCAGTAGGTACCATTGTCTGGTCAGGACCTACAGCAAACTCTGGCTTGCTAGGACCATCAGTGGTAGCAGCACCGTCAGATCCTGTAGTGCACCTGACCAGCGTGTTGTAGCAGGACAACGAGCTGCTATTATCCATCACACTTATTGATTTGTGGAATGAAGACACCTATCCAGTCCCTGAATCTCGGAAAAACTGTGCTAGGAGCCTTAAGCCATGTGTGCAAGTCAGTACAGATCTCCGACATATGCACAGTCCCAGAACATTTTGGTGTTACTGTAAAGACAGTATTGATATGGTTGATGAGAAGGTACAGACTCCTCTTAGTACTGTACTGCTTTTCGCTTCAACTTATAATTTAACAGCTATCGTTTCAAAGCGCTTGAATATTGGTATAGAAGCGTCAGTGGTCACTGACTGGCGTGTTGTGTCAGAGATTGAAAGTGCATCGAAAAGTGTTAAAGAACGATTCACAAAGCTAGAATGGGAAGAGTTGGGTCTGTCAGAACACTATATCAACCAACAGATGACATCTGGGTATCCTCCATCTCCGAACATTCGCTCTGGTGGCCTAACGCTATCTATAATGTCATTGTACAATGGCATGACATCTGCAACACTCCACCATCACAAACTTGTTCAGCCTACAGATGGTGCTATCCCTTGTAATCGGAAGACTGAATGGTGTGAGTTCATACTCCATATATATATTGTGCATGCAGATGATTTAAAGCAATGTATCAATATGGTGTCGAGAGAACAAGCTAAAGGAACACCCATCAGTTTGAGAGAAATACATGCTGAATTTAGCAAATACAAGATACAGTTATTCAGGAAATACTGTAAAAAATGGATCTGTTTTCTGTTGTTGATATAATGCAATCTGTGTTGTCATTGCTGACATGTAACTAAACTATATAAAGGGTGAGTCGTTACCTATTGTCACCTAGAATAACTCCAAAAATATGATAGTAGCTGAAAAGTTTGTGGGACAAATGTTGCATGGGACAACAGGGGCCATAACATGAGGTTTGGTTTATTGTTGCTAGGTTGTGTCGTGTGAGAGTACAAACTTTGTTTTTTTAAATGGGACGCTATAGTTCGGTAATTACTTTCTGATAGCGGCTATCGCGACGAATCCAATAATGTGTAACAGTAAGGCATTTGAAGGTCAACAAAGGTCAAAAATGTAGCATGAACGTCCATTTACAGAAGGTTTTCAAACTGATGACCATTGGTATCAATGCAGTGCTGCAATCTTCTTATCATGGATTGATTGGTATTACTTATCACTTCAGCCCTTATCAAAACACATGCTCTGACAATTCTCTCTCATATATCGTGCAAATAGTAAATATACGCCGAATACGGCGTGCTACTGACATGTAAACACTATTCGACGGTTTCGCAGTACAACACTAATAGGAATGGTAAGACTAGTATCGTCGAATCAAGAGAATACGAATGATGCATTCCTTCGAAGAACAAGTCAGTATGCTTCTCATTTACGGAGAATGCCAACTAAATTCAGTGACAGCTAGGGACTTATACACTGAAAGATATCCTCAACGTACTCGCTCTACAAGTTGTACATTTAAGTATGTGTGTAATGAATTGAGAACAACTGGATCTTTAACGCATCGGTAACACATCTGGATAAAGGAAAGTAACTAACGAGGAAACGTAAATTGGTACTCTTGCCACTGTGGTTCGAGATCCTTGTGTTAGTTCACGTCAAATCGCAAGGGAATCTGGTATGAGCGATAGTAATGTTGTTCATGTTCTGCATCTCCATAAATATCATCCTTACCATATCAGTCTTCACCAAAAATTAACTGGTACAGATTGTATGTGTCGCATTTAATTCAGCCGATGGGCTCAACTTCAGATTCGGAGATATGACACATTTATTAATTTGATTTTATTTACTGACGAGGCTACATTCACAAACCATCGAAATGGTAATTTGTGTAACATGCATTTTTGGGCAACTGAAAATGCATATTGGCTGCAGCAAGCTGCACACCAAAAACCGTGGTCGATAAATGTATGGTGTGTGATTCTGGAGGATAGAATTATAGGCCCCTATTTCATCGAAGGAAATCCTAATAGTAGGAAGTACACCACATTCCTACAAGAAACATTAGGTCTGTTATTGGAAGAAATACCTTTAGGAACAAGAAACAGAATGTGGTATCAACACGATGATGTCTGGCACATTTTTCGCTGATGGCTAGGAATGAGTTGCAGAGACAATTCCCAAATTGTTGGATTAGATGCGGAGGAGATGTGTTGTGACCGGCTCGTTCACCAGATTTGACGCCTCTGGATTTTTCTTATAGGTATTCGTAAAATACATTGTTTATAAAGACGTTCCAACTACACCTGATGTTATGCAAGAGAGAATTGTCAGAGCATGTGCTTTAATAAGTGACAATGTCATAAGGAATACCACTCTTTCCATGATAAGATTGCAGCATTGCATTGATACCAATGGTCATCACTTCGAACACCTTCCATAAATGGACATTCATGTCACCTTTGAAGACCTTACTGCTAACATCATTGGATTCGATAGCCACTATCAGAGAATAAGTATCAAACTATAGCAGCCCATTTAAAAAACAAAGTTGACCTTCATGTCTCTGAAGCGACCCCACATAGCAACGAAAAACCAACTTCATATTATGGCCCCAATTGTCCCATGCAACATTTGTCCCACAACCTTTCAGTTCCTTCATACTTTGGGAGTTATTCTTGGTGGCAATAGTTATGTGCTCACCCTGAGTAATCGGAAATATTTTTTTCTCATTTAACTACCCCTTCATTGTATAATGTTAGGTGTAGCCATTTTAGTTTACTCGGTAAGGAGACTGCGCTATAGTGGCTACATATACTATTATTATTACAAGCTTTCATTTTTCTACAAAAACCCATTTCACATCAAAACCTGATGTAGTCGGTATCATGCTCACATAGGTGAAGCTGTAGGACCTTATTGTAAGTGACTGGTCCTGTGATGGTGTGGAAAAGACTGGAAGAAGAAGAAGAAGAATGTGGTATTCCTACCCAATAACATAAGAGCAATAACTGTAGGTCCACCCAACTGTGGCAAGACAGATGTTCTCACATGTCACTATTAGCACACCTGGATGGAATTCGCTTTGAGCATGTGTATGTATTTTCAAAACATCTGTTTCAATCCAAATACCAGCTACTGCAAAAGATACTGCAGGGTGCTGATGGTGTAGCTTACATGACATTTAATCAAAGGAGTCAAATTCCCCCACAGAAAAAGTAAAGCCATCTATATCTACTGTCATTTAGTTTTCTTGATTTATCAATAAAAACTTTACAAAATCATTAAATCACTGAATGACATGTCAGTTCCTACATGCACCTGGTAAATGTCTTTTACATTCAAGCTGTCTTGACTGAAAGCTATAATCATATTCGCATTACCCCACAACAAATATTTTGGGATTTTGGGATATGTCTGACACAAATAAAATATGTCCACACCCATACAACGACCAAAGCTGAAATATCGTACAATTTGATCTTGGTTTTCCTCACCAACATCGTCAGTTATGAACACTGTGTTTGGCTTTACTTTTTCTTGTCCGGGAATTTGACTGCTTTGACTGAATGTCATGTAAGTTACGCCATCAACACCTTGCAGTATCTTTTGCAGTAGCTGGTGCTTGGATTAAAACAGCTCTTTTGAAAATACACATACATGCTCAAAGCGTTTGTGTGTGTAGTTACGAAAAAATTAATATGCTAATATACAACACACCAGGACAAGTTCTCCAGTATGTTAGGCACTCAACCCAAGAGGATAGGTGTGCATAGACAGAGAAGGCGTCAGTTCATAGATGAAAAATTTCAGTCTCTCAGATGGAAAGTTAAGGAGCTAGAGACGTATGCCCAGACCCATCTGAGAGTGATCAGTGAATTATAAGCGTGAACTATAAATGTACACCTGCACCATCCTGGGAAAGAAAGTAGACGAGTTAGGTGTAAAAGTTGATGAAACTGAAAAGAAAATACATGATTTAGCTGTACCGGTCGAACGAAATGTATATAAGGTCCATTCTGTGAAGCAGCCCGCTTAGTATATAGCAAGATGTCAACTAAGCATAAGGTTGTCACTGCATGGAAGGCCACTGGAGAGAAGTCACGGTTGCAAAAGGTTGGGACATTTGGATTGAGAGCAGCCACTGTGAGAATCGTTTAAGCCAATTATTGAATCTCTCGATGAACTCTCAGGGATATTACGCAAAGACAATGATGACACTATTTCCAGTTTCATTAACTGTCACAGGGAGGCTAGGCTAGACAAAATATTGGGTGCAGTGGTGAAAAACCATGATGTTGGGCACGCAGCCTATAACTTTAAATGAAAAACAGTACAGATAGGGGATGAGGAATTACAAAGAACAGCAGGGCTATTGAACCTCATTTTCCTAAAACCCTCAAAAACAGTAAAATTTTCACCCAAAGACTTGGAGATGTATGGTGAAATACTGCAATTGACTGGTGTACATAGGAAAGCAAGAAACGAATGCAGTGCGAAATACATAGACATTATATAGCCATTATTATTAGACGATCGGTATAGCAGAATGGGCGAAAGGTATAAGACCAAAGTCCACAACGTGCAGCGTGACACTTCACAACAGAACAGCAAGGTGATAACACATGCAACGACGAGTTTTTAAGTCAGTGGGTCTGAAACCACACAATGACATCATTCGTTATAACCATCCAGTGGAATAAGACGAGTTATTATATGGCAGGAATACTTCATGCATAAGCATTATGCATCAACCAAATTTAAGAAGGATGATGAAATTGGAATTTTAATCCAACACCAAGACGCTTTAACCCTCCCATGCAGGAGCTTCCCTTCATGCATAAGCATTATGCATCAACCAAATAAAAGAAGGATGATGAAATTGGAATTTTAATCCAACACCAAGACGCTTTAACCCTCCCATGCAGGAGCTTCATATATCTTGATGGATCATTTACGAAAAGGGGTGGTACTGCTACCATGGCACCGAACCTTACACATTATGCTTTAGCATTCCTGTATTGTGAGATATGATATGAACTTAACAGGGTCGAGACTGACCATACACGCAATGTAGGCATAAACATCAACTCTTAGAATGTCTCCGATTCTGCCTCGGATCTGAGAGATTTAGAAAATGCTGGATTGTGTCGTTGACGAGCCAGTGGTTAGAACAGTGAAAGATTACAAGAGATTTACTCCGTGTATATCTTTAAAATTGTTTATGTGATACTTTGAGGATATGCAGCGAACTGTTCTGAATGCTAATCAGGAAGTTTCTCTGGTTCGGAGTGCAACGGATAACAACTCATAACATTCAAGGAGCTCAAGAGGAGAACTAGATCACGACCATTAAAATAATATGTAAAGTGCCACACATCAAAGTATCGGATGAGCAGTGTATGAAGCTTTTAAAAGTTCTGAATGTTGGTGTATTTCTACCGTTATCTTCCAGTTCATGTGAAGGTTTAGAGTACCCAATGCTACAATCCGCAGGCAGGCAAACGTGGTCTACTAAAATCTCCGCTCAGCTGGAGATATCCAGGTTCATCATACTTGCGTTTCAGACCAATATAAGATGGAATGTAGCAAATGATTCCACTAAATTTGATAATTTTAATTTAACTAATGCCAGAGTCTATCTGAAATCATAATTCTACGTGTATGATAATTGACACCTGCAGTGGGATGAAAATGTATACAGTCCAGCATCTGAAATGTCTGCAAGGTTCTGTGGTGCATACTATGAAGAGGAGTGATGGCTATTCAGTCCACGGAAATTCAAGCAGCCGGCGTGAATCATCGTAATAGACTGCTCAAAACAGATCGAGATAGTTAAATCTGGACCTATAGATATACGAACTGAATTTGAATGTTCAGCAAATTTCCTGGAACACACAGCAGCGTATGATCTGGTTCAACAAGATCGTGTGACTAACTATTGCCCACTCACTGGTGTTGTGCAGCGAGCTGTATAAATTAACAGGTGGTGCACCATACCCAGAGCATTCCACAGAGGTACCTCAACGTGTGAACATCATTGCAGACCCTCAGTGTTTCTGTGATGATGAGTGTAGGCAGTTTATATTTAAAGGTGATGCATTTGTAGTGTACACAGAAGATGCTGGGATAATAGGGAAATTCTCAGCATAAATTCTAGGATGTGGAGTGTGCTCAATAACGGAGGAACACAAACTGGTTAACACATTTCCACCATGTAATTCATTTAATGATCCTGCCACACTCTCTAAAGCTATGGCGACGTCGCATCGAATACTAGACCATATGGATACCATCATCTACGTGAAGGGGAAGGAGAAGGTCGCATGGATGTGTCGAATCTTCAAGTTTGCATCTGTTGAAGACCTGGAATTCTACAGGTGTCCTGCTCTCCATCGACTCAAGAAGATGTGTGAAAATAGTGTTACTGTCTTGTTATGAAAATGTAGAATTACTGTTAAGCTGGATGAGAAATAAATGAGTTTTCACCTCACGACCAGGGTATGATTTCTTTTCACCTGTTCCCACTTTGATAGTATACAGTATTGTCCAGATATTTTGTCTGTTGTTTTCTTCAAGTACAGGAGATGTAATTCTTTTCACCCATTCCCGCTTTGATAGTATACAGTACTGTCCAGATATTTTGTTTGTTGTTTTCTTCAAGTACAGGAGATGTAATTTTAAACACATTTTCTATTCTTTGGATGAGGGCGCGGTCACATGCTTCCTATTCGCATAAGATAATACATGCTGCATGATAAGTGTAACACCATCAATTATTCTACATATTTTGTTATCTTGTACCTTACACTTCACCTCCTTAACGGCACCCATCTTCATAAAAACTAATGCCAATTGTGTCATTCAAGTTCTTTATATACGTTTGTAGGGTAGGGCTTTGTGAAATAACAACAAAAACATACGATTATGCATTTTTCATTTATTCACTTTACATAGATGCAATCTGGTTGAGAGGTGACATGAGCCCCCGCTCATATTTCTTAGTCTGAGTAATTCGATCTTCCTCTCTAATTGCATGCTGTGAAAAGTCGCTACTCCTTCATACGCGTACTTCCCATGCAGCATCTCTCGTCACCTGAGTGGTCCAGTAACAGGCGGGCTCTGCTGATCTTGAAAGGGTTAAGCCGACGGGTGTGAGGGAGTCGAGTGAATGCTTTCCAGACGCCGACATTGTCATAATAGTGGCGGAGACACGCCCGCAGGGGACTGAAGGAGCGGCTGGGCAAGAGGTTCCGTTACTTCGCAGAAACTTAGCGAAAACACTTTCTGGCAGGCTACCAGCGAGGCGAGGGAATGACTTGTCTACCCAGGCAGTCTTGGCGGGAAAATTCCCGCGTTTTCTGCAAAATCGTAACTTTGATTGGCTTGCTCAGGGCATAGCTCCGTGACGTAGCAAGATCGGCGCAGAAATTGGCGCCAAGAATCTCCATTGGTGGAATGGTAGTGCTTCGGCAATAGAGTGGAATTTTCCTCTGGTTTTCGAGTTGCTGATCGGAACGTTTAACCACGGTCACTGTCGTGGGGGTGGGAATGTTCTGTGTTCAGCTTGTACGGGTGCTCTTGAGAGGGTCGGCTCTCGCCTTTCGGTCGGAGTAGGTTACAAGACTGAGCTCTCGCTGCTCTGGACAGCCTGCCTTCCGTTGGCTATCTAATATACTTTTATTTAATTGTAACTATTTGACGAAGTTGCTGAAGTTTCGACTTCAACATAACTTTCCGAGTACAGTTGGCAATTGAGCGTTCTGCGAACAAGCGGCCTATGTTGTATGTCTTGAGCAGTTTTGGCTAGAGTTGACTGTATCGGAGTTACTGTGTGACTTCGCTTGTTAAAATCAATCACTGTACCGTCAGTGATTGTGTGGCGAGCCTTCTTCATCTCCGTCAGAGGCGCATTTGTATTGCTAGGAAGTCTTTAGTCTGGAGGTACGCCAGATTGAGTCCGTGCAGTTAAGAAGACAGGTTGGTAATGTACGTCCACAGCACCGGCAAAGCAGGCAATTTTGCTAGGTGATAATCAGAGCACAGCAGAGCGTGCCTGTTCGTTTTTTCTAACTTTGTTCTGTCTTGGGTGTTCATTGTCTGAGTTCTCACTACTGTAGCAGCAATTAATGTTGGGTTGGCTGTGTGTCTCTCTTAAGATTTGAGTTGCAAGGAATTGGCTCCACATACCACTTCGTCATAAACGTCACAATGTAGTTTAGGGACAACTTCACCTTCACAGCATTTATTTCAGTATCCAATTTGAGCCAATATGATGTACTGTAAATGTTTCATGTGTTTTGTTTATTACTTTGAGTTTAGTCATAATAAATCATATTGTTATTTTGGACAGAACTTTCGTTCTGTTAATCGGTAGAGCAACCCTATCATTTCTCACTACGCTAATGAAACTTTCCATTATTTAACTTATTTATCAAATTAAATTATTGCAGGTGCCAAATTCTGTTCTACTCCGCTTGCAGTGTCGATTACAGTCAGTTCGCGTTTCTTTTTAATCCATGTGCAACAGCAAAAGTCGGAGTTAGAATGGGGGGAGGGGGGGGGCTTAGAGCATCATTTACATATGTAGATTCTAGAAGAATTTAATTTTACATACACTGCTAGCCCCGGCACCTCGCATGGTTTTTGAGATAGAGCTCAGTTCTTGACATACAATTCAGTTCTTGTGGTACAGATCAGTTCTTTGATATTTCAGTGCATAAATACTCTCAACTTACACGCTATTACTAACAACAAGGAAAAAAGAAGAATGTCTATCAACAGTGACACTGGTTGAGAAAATTTTAACAATTTTTTCCAGAAGCACTGGTAGAGAATATTTTACAATTTTTATAAATCTCTCCTAAAAACTAATGCAGAGATACTTTTTCACTACAGCTAAATTCCACAGTCCCACTAGGTTGAAAAGTAATTGTGACGTACTGTGAACCATATGCTCTTCAAAACTAATCAGTCTCGGACAGCCAGAAGCAGGTGAAAGTTAGAAACCATTCTGTTTACATAACACACATGGTGCATAGATATACACTGAAGAGCCAAAGAAACTGGTACACCTGATTAATATCATGTAGGACCCCCGCCAGAACGCAGAAGTGTCGCAACCCGATGTGGCATGGACTCGACTAATGTCTGAAGTAGTACTGGAGGGAACTAACACAATAAATCCTGCAGGGCTGTCCATAAATCCATAAGAGTACGGTGGGGTGGAGATCTCTTATTAAAAACACGTTACGAGGCATTCCAGTTATGCTCAATAACGTTCATATCTGGGGAGAGTGATGCCCAGCGGAAATGTTCAAACTCACAAGAGTGTTCCTAAAGCTACTCTGTAGCAATTCTTGCCGCGTGGGGTGTTGCATTGTCCTGCCGGAATTGTCCAAGTTTATCGGAATATGAAATGGACATTAATGGATGTAGGTGATCACACAGGGTGCTTACATACGTGTCACCTGTCAAAATCGTATCTAGACGTATGAGAGTTCCCAAATCACTCCAACTGCACACGCTCAACACCATTACAGAGCCTCCACCAGCTTGAACAATCCCCTGGCGACATGCAGGGTCCATTGATTCATGAGGTTGTCTCCATACCCGCACACGTCCATCCTCACGATACAAATTAGAAACGAGACTCATCCGACAAGGCAACATGTTTCCAATCATTAACAGTCCAATGTCAGTGTTGAGGGTCCCAGGCGAGGCGTAAAGCTTTGCGTCAAGCAGACATCAAGAGTACACGAGTGGGCTTTCAGCTCCAAAAGCCCACATCGATGATGTTTCGTTGAATGGTTCGCACACTGATACTTGTTGATGGCACAGCACTGAAATCTGCAGCACTGAAATCTGGAAGGGTTGCACTGCCGTCACGTTGAACGTTTCTCTTCAGTCGTCTATGGTCCCGTTTTTTCAGGATCTTTTTCCAGCTGCAGCAATGTTAGAGATTAGTTGTTTTAGTGGGTTCCTCATATTCATGGTTCACTCGTGAAACGGTCGTACCGGAAAATCTTCCACATCATCGCTTCCTCGGAGATGCTGTATCCATAGCTCTTGCGCAGACTATAACACCACGTTTAAACTCACTGCCCTATGAAACATGGACCTTGCTGTTGGTGGAGAGGCTTGCATGCCTCAGCAATACAGACAACCAACCGTACTGTAGGTGCAACCGCAACGGGGGGTGGGGGGGTGGGGGGGGAGGGGGGGTGTATGGCCAAACAAACGTGTGGTTCCTGAGAAGAGGGGCAGCAGACTTTTCAGTAGTTACAGGGGCCACAGTCTGGGTGATTAACCAAAACGGCGTTGCTGTGATGGTACTACGAATGGCTGGAAGCAAAGGCAAACAACAGCCGAATTTTCCCAAGGGCATCCAGCTTTACTACATGGTTAAATGATGATGGCTTCCTCTTGAGTAAAATATTCTTAAGGTGAAATAGTCCCCCACTCGGATCTCCGGGTGGGGACTACTCAGGAGGACGTCGTTACCAGGAGAAACAAATCTGGCCTTCTACGGAGTAAAGTGTGGAATGTCTGATCCCTTAATTGGGCAGGTAGGTTAGAAAATTTAAAAAGGGAAATGGGTAGGTTAAAGTTAGATATAGTGGGAATTAGTGAAGTTCGGTGGTCGCGCGGGATTAGCCGAGCGGTCAAAGGCGCTGCAGTCATGGGCTGTGCGGCTAGTCCCGGCGGAGGTTCGAGTCCTCTCTCGGGCATGGGAGTGTGTGTTTATCCTTAGGATAATTTAGGTTAAGTAGTGTGTAAGCTTAGGGACTGATGACCTTAGCAGCTAAGTCCCATAAGATTTCACCTACATTTGAACATTTGAAGTTCGGTGGCAGGAGGAACAAGACTTCCGGTCAGGTGAATACTGGGCTATAAACACAAAATCAAATATATAGATTGTGTAATGGTAAGACAGAAATTTAGGTACCAGGTTTGAGACTAAAGTTGAAGAAACTACAAAGAGGTGGGAATTTAAGAAGATGGGACCTGGATAAACTGAAAGAATCATAGGTTGTAGAGCGTTTGAGAGAAGGTATTAGGGAACGATTGACAGGAACAGATGAAAGAAATAAAGTAGAACAAGAATGGGTAGCCTTCAGAGATAAAACAGTAGGTTTTAGGAAATAGTAGGTTTAATAATGAATAATAAATAGGAGCACAGTCAGCTACTACGAACAGCGCAGTGAACGCATTATTGTAGCCAATATAGACACGAAGCCCACACCTGCCACAGTAGTACAAGTTTATATGCCAACTAGCTCCGCAGATGATGAAGCGATTGAAGAAATGAGTGATGACATAAAAGAAATTATTCAGATAGTGAAGGGAGAAGAAAACCTAATAGTCATGGGGGACTGGAATTCGATAGTAGGAAAAGGAAAAGAAGGGCAAATGGTAGGAGAATATAAAATGGAGATAAGGAATGAAAGAGGAAGCCACCTGACAGAATTTTGCACAGAGCATAGCTTGATTGTAGCTAACACTTGGTTCAAGAATCATGAAAGAAGGTTGTATACGTCGAAGAGGCATGGAGACACTGGAAGGTTTCATATAGATTGTGTAATGGTAAAACAGAGATTTAGGAACCAGGTTTTAAATTGTAAGACATTTCCAGGGGCAGATGTGGACTCTGACTACAATCTATTGGTTATGAACTGTAGATTAAAAGTAAAAAAACTGCAAAGAGGTGGGAAATTAAGAAGATGGGACCTGGATACACTGAAAGAACCAGAGGTGGTAGAGCGTTTCAGAGAAGACATTAGGGAACGATTGACAGGAATAGATAAAAGAAATAAAGTAGAACAAGAATGGGTAGCTGGCCGTGCGGTTAAAGGCGCTGCAGTCTGGAACCGCAGGACCGCTACGGTCGCAGGTTCGAATCCTGCCTCGGGCATGGATGTTTGTGATGTCCTTAGGTTAGTTAGGTTTAACTAGTTCTAAGTTCTAGGGGACTAATGACCTCAGAAGTTGAGTCCCATAGTGCTCAGAGCCAAGAATGGGTAGCCTTGAGAAATGAAATAGTGAAGGCAGCAGAGGATCAGGTAGGTAAAAATCCGAGGGCTGGTACAAATCCTTGGGTGACAGAAGGGATATTGAATGTAACTGATGGAAGGAGGAAATATAAAAAATGCAGTAAATGAAGAATACGAACGTCTCAAAAATGTGATCGACAGGAAGTGCAAAATGGCTAAGCAGGGATGGCTAGATGACAAACGTAAGAATGTAGAGACATATATCACTAGGGGTAAGACAGATACTGCATACAGGAAAATTAAAGAGACCCTTGGAGAAAAAAGAACCACTTGTATGAATATCAAGAGTTCAGAAGGAAACCCATTTCTAAGCAAAGAATGGAAAGCAGAAAGAGGGACGGAGTATATAGAGGGTCTATACAAGAGTGATGTACTTAAGGGCAATATTATGGAAATGGAAGAGGACATAAGTGAAGATGAAATGGGAGATATGATACTGCATGAAGAATTTAACAGAGCACTGAAAGACCTAAGTCGAAACAAGGCCCCAGGAGTAGACAACATTCAATTAGAACTACTGACAGCCTTGGGAGAGCCAGCCATGACAAAACTCTAGCATCTGGAGAGAAAGACGTAGGAGACAGGCGACATACGCTCAGATTTCAAGAAGAATATAATAATTCCAATCCCAAAGAATGCAGGCGTTGACAGGTGTGAAAATTACCGAACTGTCAGCTTAATAAGTCACGGCTGTGAAATACTAACTCGAATTCTTTACAGACGAATGGAAAAACTGGTAGAATCCGACCATGGGGAAGATCAGTATGGGTTCTGTAGAAATGTTGGAACACGTGAGGCAATACTGACCCTACCGCTTACCTTGGAATATAGATTAAGGAAAGGCAAACCTAAGTTTCTAGCATTTGTAGGCTTAGAGAAAGCTTTTGACAATGTTGACTGGAATAGTCTCTTTCAAATTCTGAATGTTGCGGCGGACAGATATAGGGAGCGAAATGCTGTTTAAAATTTGTACATAAAGGAGATGGCAGTTATAAGAGTCGAGGAGTATGAAGAGGAAGCAGTGATTGGGAAGGGAGTGAGACTAGGTTGTAGCCTATCCCCGATATTGCTCAACCTGTATATTGATAAAGCAGTAAAGGAAACAAAAGAAAAATTTGGAGTAGGAATTAAAATCCATGGAGAAAAAGTAAAAACTTCGAAGGTTTGCCGATGACATTGTAATTCTGTCAGAGACAGCAAAGGACCTGGAAGAACAGTTGAACAGAATGGACAGTGTCCTCAAAGGAGGATATAAGATGAAAATTAACAAAATCAAAACGAGGATAATGGAATGTAGTCTAATTAACTCAGGTGATGCTGAGGGAATTAGGTTAAGAAATGAGACACTTAAAGTAATATACCGGTATGACTTCTGCTATTTGGGGAGCAAAATAACTGATGGTTGTCGGAGTAGAGAGGATATAAAATGTAAACAAGCAATGTCAAGAAAAGTGTTTTTGAAGAAGAGAAATTTGTTAACATCGAGTATAGAAGTCTTCTCTAAAAGTATTTGTATGGAGTATACACTCCACATAAATACATCCATGTATGCATGTGAAACATGGACGATAAATAGTTTAGACAAGAAAATAATACAAGCTTTCGAAACGTGGTGCTGCAGAAGAACGCTGAAGCTTAGATGCGTAGGTCACGTAACTAATGAAGAGGTACTGAATAGAATTGGGGAGAAGAGTAATTTGTGGCACAACTTGACTAGAAGATGGAATCGCTTGGTAGAACACGTTCTGAGGCATCAAGGTATCACCAATTTAGTGTTGGAGGGAAGTGCGGAATGTAAAAATCGTAGAGGGAGACCAAGAGGTGAATACACTAAGCAGATTCAGAAGCATGCATGGTGCAATAGTTACTTGGAGATGAAGAAGCTTATACAGGATAGAGTAGCACGGATAGCTGCATCAAACCAGTCTCTGGACTGAAGACCACAACAACAATACACAGTGCACATATGCTGTGTAGGAATAAATAAATATGCATATAGTTTTTTGTTTGGTTACTTTTTTTCACAGATTGTGTGCATATACATACAATCATAAAGAAACATATATATTCTTGTTTATGATGTACACGTGTATAGAGTACACATAAATAAGCAAATATTTACGTAATATACAACATACCAACAGACACACATAAAATTACAGGGAGACAATTATTGAACTACATGAAATAAAATAGTCATAACTTCTGAACACTTTGCGTTAGGATGTCAAACTGCACGGCTTGCTGCAGGACATGATGAGCATTAGTACGATTTGGTTTAGCAACAAAGTCCACTGTTATGTGGATAGGTACGTCAATAAGCAAAACTGGCGCATTTGGGGGACTGAGTGTTCCGGTGTAACGATTAGCACCGGAACGAAGATCAAGAAAGGTACAGCAGAGACGGCTGACGTCATCACGACAGAGCGGCAGCTACACGAAGAGAATAAACGCGACGCGCCCCCTAGCCTCGGCCACTGTAGTAGACCTGCACTAGAAGAGCCACGGTGATATTAACAATAGCATTGACTTATGAACTTACGTGATTAGCTTCCATGGAATTTGTATCTCTCAAAGGACATTGATTATTTGCATGTCGCCAACTGCTTGCGACCCATCATGTAGAAACGAAAGTAAAATATTGTCAATTCATTTACTGTTTCAAACTCCATTAATATAATTTGCTTGTATGTTGCCTAGATACCTGAGAAAACAGCTTCCTAGGCACACTATAAGAGATGAATGGGCAGGATCGCACATCGGTGATGAGTTATCAGAAGAACTCAGTGCCTGGCAGCTACGGACGTTTCTGTTACGTTTGCTGGTGCCTTAATTCTCTCTTGTCTTTTCCTTGCAGGGGTGTTTACTTGCTTTACCGGTCTCTTTCGCTAATCAATGTTTTCAGATGGGCGTTGCAGAAATTTTCTTTGCTTTTGTACTTCTTTTTCTTGCTTGCCTTGTCTGTTTCTTGCACTTGTCTCTTCCAAAATGCCCATCCTACTTACCCGCGCCCTGCTCAGGCGCCACAGCTGTAAGCGTAAGATGTGACACAACTAACGCAGATGTTTCAGTTGCAGACGCAGCAAATATCTATGTTGCTCAACACGGTGCAGCACCGACTGGCCAACGCTGCACGTCCGACGGAACAAGCACCACCTACAGCGCCATCTACTGCTATACCCCTCTTTTCGACAGTTTCATGAACAAGAGGAGGAATGGCTTCAGTGGTTACAACACATACTTGCTAATAGCGTATCAGGTACTGTGTTCAGGTTAACTTAGAAGTTGTTTCATAAAGCCACTCTGAGTGAACTTGCTTATGAGCAGGTGGTAGATTTTCTAACAAACTATTATGACCAACAAGTGCAAGTCATAACAGCTAGGTATCAATTCTGTAACGGCAACAAATGGTCAGAACAAATCTACTGCGAGTGGGTAACAGACTTACACATTATGACAAGAAAATGCAAATTCAAATGTGCTTGTGGTGCTTTATAGTCAGATGTTATGTTGCATGATATGATCCTGTACAATGTACCTGGCGTCAAACTCAGAGAACAGATTTTGAAGCAGTTAGATCCATCTTTTCAGCAAGTAGTGCAAATAGGAGATTACTACGATTCAGGTGCACTGTCGGGTGACAAATGTGAGCAGCCAGCTATTTGCCGGTCGAGCAGAGAATTTTTGTGGTGGAGCGGACTGATTTTCCGCACATGCGTGACACTGTGACGTCATCTGTTTTAATTGGGCGTCCATACTCTGCCAAGTACAGTGTCAACGCACTAACAGTTTGGTACGAACAATCCCCCAGTGTCCTTGGTGAAGTAACAGCAACGTTTCTTTTTCTAAAGCTTTAGGGATCAACACACGTGACTGTCCACTGTCTTTTTGAACAAGAATCACACGTTTCTGTACATCGAGGCTACACCGACGTGCAGAGTAGCGGCGCACTGCACAGTTCTTTATGCTACGCAAGGAATGAGGCCAAAATATGCGAATGTACACTACTGGCCATTAAAATTGCTACACCAAGAAGAAATGCAGATGATAAACGGGTATTCATTGGACAAATATATTATACTAGAACTGACATGTGATTACAGTTTCACCCAATTTGGGTGCATAGATCCTGAGAAATCAGTACCCAGAATAACCACCTCTGGCCGTAATAACGGCTTTGACGTGTAACCAATGGCACCCCATACCATCACGCCAGGTGATACGCCAGTATGGCGATGACGAATACAGGCTTCCAATTGCGTTCATCGCGATATCGTCAAACACGGATGAGACCATCATGATGCTGTAAACAGAACCTGGATTTATCCGAAAAAAATGTCGTTTTGCCATTCGTGCACCCAGGTGCGTCGTTGAGTACACCATCGCAGGCGCTCCTGTCTGTGACGCAGCGTCAAGGGTAACCGCAGCCATGGTCTCCGAGCTGATAGTCCATGGTGCTGCAAACGTCGTCAAACTGTTCGTGCAGATGGTTGTTGTCTTGCAAACGTCCCCATTTCTTGACTCAGGGATCGAGACGTGGCTGCACGAACCGTTACAGCCATGCGGATATGCCTGTCATCTGGACTGCTAGTGAAACGAGGCCCTTGGGATCCAGCACGGCGTTCCGTATTACTCTCCTGAACCCACCGATTTCACATTCTGCTAACAGTCGTTCGATCTCGACCAACGCGAGCAGCAGCGTCGCGATACGATAAACCGCAATCGCGATAGGCTACAATCTGACCTTTATCAAAGTCGGAAACGTGATGGTACGCATTTCTCCTCCTTACACGACGCATCACAACAACGTTTCAAAAAAAATGGTTCAAATGGCTCTGAGAACTATGGGACTTAACTGCTGAGGTCGTCAGTCCCCTAGAACTTCTGAAACCTAACTAACCTAAGGACATCACACACATCCATGCCCGAGGCAGGATTCGAACCTGCGACCGCAGCGGTCGCGCGATTCCAGACTGTAGCGCCTAGAACCGCTCGGCCACTCCGACCGGCAACAACGTTTCACCAGGCAACGCGGTCAACCGATGTTTGCGTATGAGAAATCGGTTGGAAACTTTCTTCATGTCAGCACGTTGTAGGTGTCGCCACCGGCGCCAACCTTGTGTGAATGCTCTGAAAAACTAATCATTTGCATATCACAGCATCTCCTTCCTGTCGGTTAAATTTAGCGTCTGTAGCACGCCATCTTCGTGGTGTAGCAATTTTAACGCCAGTAGTGTATGTTAGCAAAATGTTCAAATCTAAATCAGCTACTGTGGCCTGTGCACTTTTCCTGTAGTTCAGCGGAAAAGATTGAAGCAATTCAGAATCCTGAGCATCTATGTGACAACAAGATGCAGCAGAAGTGTCAAAATCTGTATCAGGCCAATCGGAAGATATGAGAGTGCGTCCGCATTACCATGTTGAGCTGTCGGACGATACACAGTCTCGTACTGGTAGTGAGATACCAACAGAGCCCATCTTTGCAATTTTTCGGCACTTCGTACTAGAACCGGTTTCGTCGGATGAAACAAGGACTGCAAAGGCTTGTGATCCGTTACTAAGTAGAATTTTCTGCCATACAAATAGTGGTAGAATTTGGTGACACGATACAATGTCTCTTTCTCTATTTGTGTATAGTTACACTGAGTTTTGGACAACATTTTCGATGCAAAAGCAACATGACTTTCTTTATCTCTAATTCTGTGCGAAAGCACTGGGCCGATTTCGTAAGAGAAAGCGTCAACTTGCTAGACGACTGGTTTGTCAGGCTCAAAGTGAAATAAGCAACGATCGCTGAGCAGCAAAGCATCTTTAAGTTTTTGAAAAACTACTTCGCACTCATCTGTCCAAAGGGAAAATTTTTGCGACGCACGCGATGCAATGGAGCCGCAATTTGCGCAACATTCGGTATGAACCGAATGTAATAGTTCATTTTCGCTGAGACTGACTGCAACTCTGTGACATTACGACCAACTGGCAAATCGAGTATGGCTAACGAATACGACTGTACAGGATGTACACCTTGACTGTTTACGACAAGATGGTGCAACGCTGGTTTAAAAAAAATCACTCTTGTCCAATCTGCACTTCAGTCCTGCATCAGAAACACTCGAAACAAAGCACGTTAATTGCAATATGTGCTTCAGGTTTATGACCTGCTACGACAATATCGTACAAGTAGTTTGAACAGTTTTGTACTTGCGCAGTCGGCTATTCCAAATACTGTTGGAAAATGGCGGCTGCGGAAGCACTGCCGAAAGACAAAGGCAAATATTTAAACAAGCCCAAATGAGTATTTACTACACACACTTTTTGAGATTCTTCATCGAACTGTATTTGAAGGTAAGCGCCGTGCAAATCAATTTTTGATATGTAGCGACCATCGCCTAATTTGTCCATGAAATCCTCTGGACGTGCCAATGGGTAAGTATCAGTCACAGTTTGTGGGTGGACTTAAAATGGTTCAAATGGCTCTGAGCACCATGGGACTCAACATCTGGCGTCATCAGTCCCCTAGAACTTAGAACTACTTAAACCTAACTAACCTAAGGACATCACACACATCCATGCCCGAGGCAGGATTCGAACCTGCGACCGTAGCGGTCACGCGGTTCCAGACTGAAGCGCCTAGAACCGCACGGCCACTAGCTGCCGGCGGGTGGACTTAAAGTCAACACGGAGGCTTTGAGAGGAAAACCAGTGGACTTACCCACTGACTAGCTGATACGGACGCAATAACTCCGCTATCTTGCAATTCTTTAGGTTCAGCCGCGACTTGGTCCCGTAATGCAGTGCAACAGTTTTGGCCCGGCATAAATTCGGCGGAGTATCGTCTTTCACAGTAATACGTGCAACAAAATTGTTAGCCTTGCCTAAACTTTCAGTAAAGAGTTCCGGGAATTCTATTAGCAAGCTAGCTGGATTTTGCATGTAATGCAGACACTGACAACACATTGTCCTGAATGTTAAAGCCAAACAAATCAAAAGAATCAAGACCAAATATGTTCTCATAATCGCATGATTATAGCACTGTAAAAGTCACTGTTCGCGTATGCGACCGATAGATGGCAGGCAAAATACACTTTCCGAGAATGTGAATGTCTTGTCCATTATAAGCCGTGAGTTGTATGCTGGTTTTACACACGAGAGGGGAGCCCAACAGTTCATATGTGTGACGATTTAGCAATGTGACAGAGGCACCTGTGTCCAACTGAAAGCTTCCCAAAAAGAAGTAAATGAACAAAAAGTTTGTTTGACTGGTGTATCACTGAAGAAACTGCTAATGTGCCAGTTTTCCTAATGCCTGTTGCAGTCTTTGAATATACTGCATTAATGACATGGGCCTTGTGACTAGAGTTTTGTGAGTGTGCCGAATTCTTATGTTTGTTCCATTTCAAACATATGGATTGTACATGTCCTTTTCCACCACAAGTGTAACACTGAGCTTGTTGGGAGGGGCAGTCTTGACGGTTGTGCCGTGAACAATACTGAGGGCAAGACTTAATTCTGTTCACTTGTGTAGCCGCCTGTTTAGCGAACTGTTTACGTGGTGTGGAGCATTGTTTACCCGTCGTGGCTAGCGCAAGCTGCCGCTGAATGGGGAAATCGAAGTCGTAGGCACCATGACAACGTGTGCAAATAGACTTTGCGGAACCTTTTTTTGGAACACTCGTTGGTTGATTGGAGTTGACCAAAATAGCAAGCTTCCTTTTGCTTTGCCTCGCGTTCTGTCGTCCACACCAACGAGATGGACCATCGCCGGCGGAATTGCTTCACTGCCGTCCGCAGCTCGTGGTCGTGCGGTAGCGTTCTCGCTTCCCGCGCCCGGGTTCCCGGGTTCGATTCCCGGCGGGGTCAGGGATTTTCTCTGCCTCGTGATGACTGGGTGTTGTGTGCTGCCCTTAGGTTAGTTAGGTTTAAGTAGTTCTAGGGGACTGATGACCATAGATGTTAAGTCCCATAGTGCTCAGAGCCATTTGAACCTTCTTTTTCTTCACTGCCGCCGCCATCGGACCGCAAGTCTTGTCTTTTACAGGGCATTTAGCGGCAGCAGACGGTGGGCGTGATGCGAGATCGTCTGTCGATTGGGCGCTTGCATGTATCTTATTTATGTGCACGATGATCTTTCAGTGTCTCTTCCCCCAGATTCACGGATCCCGATGACAGCGCGGCCACAGCAGCCGCCAGAGGGTGTCATCACGACACCGCGGGTCGACCCCGTGGAGACGGAGCCTTCGCCTCCTCCTCCTCCTCCTCTCGTCCTACCCATGGAGCTGGACTCACCCACACCGCAGCAGTCGCCGACTTCCTCATATAGTTAATGGAATCAGGAGGTGGACGCATACCCTTCTGGTCGTTTACCGGGAAACATTTCCGACAGAGCGAAGGCCGCATGGCGGGGTACGACCGGAAGCTTGACGTCCCACGCAGCCGCAGCTTCCGGTCCGGCACTGCGCCCACACCCCTGCCTTCCCCGCCGTTGTTGCACTCCCTACACGATGACGGTCCGTAGCTGTGGAGGGAAGGGGGGGGGGGGAGTGAGGAATGTTCCGGCGTAACAGCAAGCGCTGGCACGAAGGTCAGCAACGATACAGCAGAGGGAGCTGTGAGACGACGTCAGCCAATAGCACGCTGACTAGGACGCCACCACGACAGGAGCGGCATCTACACGAAGAGAATATAAGCTACGCCCAGCCTAGCCCCTGCCGCACTAGTAGACCCGCACTAGAAGAGCCGCAATGATTTCTTGGAATTTTTATCTATCAAAGTCCATTGATTATTTGCATGTCACCAACTGCTGGCGACCCATCACGTAGAAACGAAACTTAAGTATTGTCAATTAAATTACTGCAATAAACTGCATTAATGTTATTTGCTTATATGTTGTCTAGTTATTCCAGAAGACAGCTTCCTAGACATAGGAGACGAGCGGGCAGGATCCCACACTGAGAATCCGCATTTCGCTATCGAGAAGTCTTATCACCCTTAACTATTATAACAAATAGTAAATGCGGCATAGAATGGCGGAGAGAGGTCCAAAGGGATCTGCAGCAGATCATCATGAAAATCTCGAAGACCGCACTGAGTGCAGTAATAACATCGCAAATGTAAAATTTGAGGAAAAAGCATCGCGCTCACCTGGTAAAATAAATTTGCAGAACAACAGAAGAAGAAACATTCTGAGAGGATGAAGAGTTTTGTGAAGCAAAGAACAAAAACGCCCTGAGATGAAATTATGAATCCCAGTTCAATCGCTCTTCTAAAGGGGAATAATCGTTATAATAATAATAAAAACTGTGACATTACTTACATTTTATGACAAAAATTGCTGTGATACTGTGTCACTACTCGTGAAAAGCCTTTAAGTCTTTGTGAGGGTCAAGACCTTTGTCTCTCCCCGTTCTTTCATAGACCAACCTATAAGTTCCAGGATAAGGTATTTTTGCAATAATATAGGGCCCTCACGGAATATAATTCCTTGATGGTGTGCAGAACGGTACGTGAAGGTTTTGGAAGATGACTTCGTCCCCCTTATCCAAAGTGACACAGATTTCGACAATATGTGGTTCATGCAAGACGGAGATCGACCCCATCGAAGCAGGAGAGTGTTTGATGTCCTGGAGGAGTACTTTGGTGACCACATTCTGGCTCTGTGATACCAAGAAGCAACCGACATGGACCTCGGTTGGCCGCCATATTCTACGGATCTGAACACATACTACTCCTTTTTGTGAGGCTATATTAAAGGTAAGGTGTACAGTAATTACCGCAGAACCATTGCTGAGCTGAAAACAGTGGTTCAGAAGGTTATTGACAACTTCGATGTTCCGACACTTCATCGGGTCAATCAGAATTTCGCTATTCGTCTGTACATCATCACCAATGATGACAGGCATATCGAGCATGTCATAATCTAAATCTGAATATCTGTAGTCAGTTTACATGTTCAATAAAGAGTGTGCACGCCGCAGTTTGTAACTAATTTCTATTTTTTTTCATATAGTTCAATAACTGTCACCCTGCACTTACACTATGATAAAAGGGTCATATTATTCTGCAGGTACACATTCACTATCTCCCACTAATCCTCTCCCTGCCGCTCAATCAGACTCCCCACCCCTTCTCTCGCTACAAGTGAGTGGTGTATGAGACAGTTTCAGTCTCCTCACCGAATATGAATCTTTTATCACCACGAAGTGACAGACCGATTTGAAAGTTCAGCACAGTGTACATCTTGTGTTCTCTACATCGAATATTAGTTTGCTGTACCGAACGCAGCGGTTGCGGTGCTGTACCTCGAACACCGTTGTACGGGCATCGCAAATAGTCTTTGATAAAGAGGGCTCTCGATGCCATAGAACGCACACCCTTAGACCACCTCTGGTTGGCACCTTTCAGTGTGTGATACGCATACATTTTTGATCATAGGCCAACAAACTCCACAGTCGGCAATCGATTCGCCTCGTCTTTCATAAGGCTGATAAACTTCTTGTTCTGTGGAGCAATACCATACGGATTATCAGTTGTGTATGGCGATGTGTCGAATTTATTACCATGGTATCTTGTTATTTTCCCAACAGATGAAGTTATCTGTAACCATATGAAGTAATTAATGATCTGCGAAATGAGTTCTCTGAAACTCATAACGAAAGTGAGAGGTGTAGAAATGGTTCAAATGGCTCTGAGCACTATGGGACTCAACTGCTGAGGTCATTAGTCCCCTAGAACTTAGAACTAGTTAAACCTAACTAACCTAAGGACATCACAAACATCCATGCCCGAGGCAGGATTCGAACCTGCGACCGTAGCGGTCTTGGAGGTGTAGAATTTGGATAGGTGTAGTGCGCATATCCCCACATAAATAGGTTTTGTAAACTGTATTGTAGTCTTTGCCATCTGCACAGCAACAAAGTTCTTATTGAACATGGCGACCCATTTAAAATTTGACCATGCGAAACATTTTCTTATGCCCCAGAGCCCATCTCATCTGGTTAGAATCATAATTTCACGTCATTCCCTCAGAATCTCCATTGTTTCGCCGAAAATTGAATTATTCATTAATTTATAAAAATCTTTTTCCGAGTCACACATCGCAGAAGCTCTCGGTCAATAGATACATTCGACCAAGGGGACTGCTTCAAGGAGATAGCCCAGGTGCTTCTAATCAGCTTCATCCCCAAGTTGAGACCTTGCTGGTCATTAGGATAATGAATAATATATCTCCACTAATTCCCCTGCATTGTCATCAATTTTCGGGTGGAGCCTCCTCGCGGAACTAGTTGCTCTGGACACAGCTGCAAATCGGCGGGCGCATCATGCAAACTAATAGCCTACGTGAGTTCTGCCTCCTCGACATAACCCATATCAGAATCAGCAACCATATCCTCGATTTTTCCACCAATCCCTTGCATTCCTCTTCGGGCGCCTATCGAAACTCACTAATCGGCAGCTATTGTTACACGGCATGCCTATGTAAGTTATTCTCATCCAGGTACATGCTGTATCTTGAATCAAGGGATGCATTGAACCTGTCATTCAAGCGTGCGTTGTTTCCCTTGGCGCGTCTATGCGTCCGTCATTCAAAAAGACGTATGGTAGCATCGGTCAATAAGTCAATGGTGCACTTCTGTTTTCTTGAGCATTGTATCACAAGACAATCCAGGTGTCACGAAATAAAAGTCGAGATCCAGAGAATATGTGGTCATGCATAGACTCCGGAATTTCTCGAATACATCCGCAAGCAAGTGGACATCTGTGTCCATGGAAAAGCCTTGCGTGCTCTCCTAAACTGGTGATCTGAATTGATGCCGGACGTTCACGGCATGCTCACACCCTGCAGCCATTATGGCAACGCTTTCGAGGTTGCTGGAGATTGCAGTTGTGTAAGGTGGCTCGGTTTCGTTGATTTTACTATACTATCCAGATACTCATATGGGAAAATACACTTCCTATTGACAAGTTGAAACTTTTCCTCACTGGGAAATTCAGCTCAAGTGATACGCACATCCTCCTGAGGTAGATTTTCGACAAGTTTCTGGAGTGGTGCCTGCATGAAACATAGCTTGTCAAGGAAGTGGAGAATGAAATATATTTCTCAACGTCTCAGGCAGGACATTGACCTGATCATTCTGCATGCCGAAATCAGTCAAGTGGTCAACAAGAAAGTGAGCGTCCTACCCGCTTAAATTATGAAAGCAAACGGCTGTGCGCCTTGGTAGCCAGTACTTCAAATTGCACGTATTGTGGTCTCCACCACGTAATTTCCATGTAAGATGAAAGCGGTTCCTATGAGGAGTTTCCGCTTTTCTATCCAATGGCAGATCACAAATATGAAATCAACTGCGTTATTGTACAAATCTTTATTTTCCTTCGACTCGGGCATGGGAACGTTATCGCTGTAAAGCTTATCAACCTCCCATGAAAATTTTTCGAGCTCAGTCAACAGCAAAACTACAGGATTATCCGTGACATAAGATTTGTATTAGTTTAGACTTGAATCATTGGATGATTCAATTTAGTACACTGCCACTTATGGTATGTTTTTTTCTGTAAATTGGTATTTGAGACCATAGAGTCGCTTTCACAACAGGTCACAGGAGCGAGGAGGCATTCAGAGTCAGCATACACTACAAAAGGGCGTCTCTCCTGACGGTGCGCATTTTTCAACTTTTGAATTTGTTTTCCTCAGTAGGCATAAAAACTGGGTCCTTATAAGCGCCATCTACTAGATGCGCTGCTAATAACTTGTCTAAGGAAAAATAATTCAGACATCTTAAGCAAATATGCTTTGCACCATGACCAGTTCTCAGCTGGGAGGAAAGGAGTCGGGACATGTCTTTGATCCAAACATAATAATAATTGCTTTTCTCCTTATTTTTCTCATTGGAGAATAAGAGCATGCTTATATGCATCTTACGCTCACTGGCAAATTTTGAGAAATGGAAGGGCTCGACGAGTATATGCTTGCTTTGCTCATCTGAGTTGCTTTTCTTCTCCACGCCATAAACATGAGCCAACATTCCGGTATTCCGCTTCTCAAATTAATGTATGTCCATTATGTTGACGAGGAACTCGATATCGTCAGAATTATAACACTTATGAATGTGAATACCGCCGGCCGGAGTGGCCGAGCGGTTCTAGGCGCTTCAGTCTGTAACCGCGCGACCGCTACGCTCGCAGGTTCGAATCCTGCCTCGGGCATGGATGTATGTGATGTCCTTAGGTTGGTTAGGTTTAAGTAGTTCTAAGTTCTAGGGGACTGATAACCTCAGATGTTAAGTCCCATAGTGCTCAGAGCCATTTGAACCAACGTCAATACCTACGGCGTATTGAGATGCAGCCAGCGGATTTTTCTCATAATTTCTTCACAAGCCATGATTGTCATGGAAGACAAACCTGATCGGTTATTTTCGACATTAATTTCCCTAAGAAACTTGGTATAGATGAACCCTCCATATACTCGATCATAGACATGAGTATGGATGTCCAGGCGTAGCATTCGGTGAGTACCTTAGCTGACCCTCTAACTTCCACCTCGGAAAACCGGACCAGTATAGCTTTCAAGATGGATTCACAAAACCACTCAGCGATTGATTTGCTCTGCGTTATCACGCCATTTTCTCACAAATATAATGAAGACTTGTCTCTTCAACAGCAGAGGTGATTCTGGGGGGGGGGGGGGTTCGACAGTTTGATGCACAGCACTGCACCACATTTAATGGCTGAATACCGCACATCATCAATGAACTTGAGGAACTCAATTCCTATGTTAGGAAGGCATACTCTTAGAAACCCAAACAGGGTAGCGGTACCCTTCTTCACGATTCTCAATCCTTGTGAACGAGATTCGCCCCTCAAAGGCGTCTGTCATCATCAAGTATTGTAACTGCGGTATGGTGTCACTGACCTGATGTCCTTCACTAGTCACAGGATTACTACAACAACTACTACTAACTAGATGACGAAGCTGCTTGCAGTGAGGCGTTGAGGGGTATGTGCCATACCTTGCGAGATCTGCAAGGATGAGAAAGTGGAGGAGGAGGAGAAGCTGTGGTATTGGGCCAGTGCAAGCAGCCTGTCTGCAGTAGCCCTGACCCACTTGCCGGAGGGAAGGTGGTCCATGGATGCCAGAGAGGAGCTGGTGTGTGGGGGAGGGGGGGGGGAGGCAGAACAGTGGTGGAGGTAGAGGCGGGGGCAGCGGCAGCGGCAACTGTGGCTTCTCCTGTGGCGACTAGTGCCACCCTCACCAGGCACCGCTTTGGCAAAGCATGCTTCACCAGCTGCGGATTGCGTGAACAGTAGTGCTGTAGAGAAAGAGAATACTAAACACAACTAAGTATAGCACTCCAGATGTCGCCAGCTGCTGCTGCAAGCAAAGAAACAATGCTGGTTCTTTGTAAGTTGAATGAGTACATGCATTACCTATTTCGCTATGGCTCCTTGGCATCTCTCAGGTTATCTACCAACAAAGGTCTTCCTCCATCTCCACCACCCACTGTGGCATATTGTCCTTCCCTGAATTGGGGAAGGGCCATCTGCCTATCTCACTGATATCAGCTAAAACAATATATTAAGTTTTAATAATAAAAGCATGTAAACATCCAAAAAAGTACAAGAAAAAAATTTTTTAGGATATGCACTTAACACGATACCTGTTACCTTCCACTGGGAAATCGTCTACTATAACAATGAATATTATGCACCATATTACATATACGATATAATTTTTGCCAAACAGCAATTCATTACTACAAAGGAGAAAAATATATACACTACTTACAATACTGATGCTGCTGCTGCTGTTACTGGCTTTCAGTAGCCAACTCAACAATTATTTTTTCGCCATATACTGAAACAGTAAGACAACATGTATTCAATACTACATAATTCTTATTGGAGAAGTTACAGTTAGCGATTTTGATCTTTGAAATCATTATGACAGCAAAGACTTATTAACTGCTATAAATAACACCAGCATATCATGCATACTAAGAAAAGTATATGTACTACTTAGGATGCTGTAGCTGCTGTTGCTGCCACTATTGCACCTCACCATTCATTTCATCCACAATCTAGTGGATGTGCGCTGAAGCAATAAGACGAAATGTATTTTATATCACTACTATGGAATCCTTAGTGAAAGGAAAATTTGCAGTTGCGCATTTTAATATTACCATATTAGGTAATTCCCATTGCCCTGGACATTTTCCACCACTGGCATTACTGCTGCTTGATGCCACTGATCACTTCGGTTTTCCAAATAAAAACTGGTAGCATGTACACGAGCAAGAAGACGACCTGAGACGCCAGCAACCGATGGCAGAGTGAGGATAGAGGTGGAGGGGGTAGGGTTCATATAGACTACACCTGTGCCTGCTAATTTGGTAGGAATCATTCAGATTGCAGTATTCTGAGGGGGATGAAAATCTCCATCTACATGTTTATGGTTCATGCACAAACGGGAACTTGAAAGAGGGCAGAGGTGGCTTCCCAGGTATCAAATTTCCAACGGTTGCTGCCACCTGGAGTTTTTGTTCGGGGATTAACACGCTTCCAGTTTGCGTGCCACAAAAGCCAGCGTTGTGTGCGGGGTGTCTTCTGGCACGCATGTGCGGGAATACACGGAGCGGCCGGCATTCGGTTCGGCTCAGCAGATGGTGGACAACAAATGCTTCCCGACTGGGAGTGTAATTACGTGCGGTGAGTGATGTTGATGTCAATTTAGTGATGATATACCTTGCCTGAACGGAAAAAAGCGATCTACTTAATTACTTCTTTTCGATGTATTTTGTGAGACTTGCATCTTCGAATAAAGCAGAGAATGATGAGCAAGAGAGATCCAACTCCTGCAAACTTATAAATAAACACTACATCCTTTCCTAGGTAATTGAATTTTCTGTTGCGAGATCCTTCTTCTTAGGCAAAGACCACCAATTTCCAGGTGGGGGAGGTGAGAGGGGATGGGGGTTTTACCAGAGGGGGAGGGATACATTAATTGATCGAGTAATTAACCGATTTAATTAATTAGTCAATCATATTGAGGGAATTGCAGGGGGCTGTCAGCGAGGGTGAGGAGACAGGGCTGGAGGAGGAGTTGGGGAAGGGGTGGGGGGAGGGTTTCTTGGCAGGATGGGTTATCCCCAGGGGGCTGTAAACCACTTAGCAGAACAACAGGTTAAGGGAAGGTGGAAGCGAAGGGGTTACACGAAAAACCACTTAGCAGCACAATAAGTTAAGGCCATAAATCAATCATCTGTCAGAATTTAATTAATTTACGTATCAATTTGATACTGAAATTTCTCGCACTACTCGCCTGCTGCGTTAAAGTAGGCCAGAATAACATGGGTAACATCACTGAAAACAGGGCACAGTGACCAGTCCTAACACATTCGACGCATACTAATAATGCCTGCTGATCGAATCACAGGCTATGCAAACCTCAGATGGTCATATTGTGTACCCATGGCACCTCATAGACTCACAAATGCTGGCGCCATATGACGATGACAAATGCAGTATGATAGTTTGTTCTCCTCTGCTGTATGCAGAACTGTGACCCAGTTCCACTTCTGTGCACAAGTGTTGTCCTTTGGCACACCACTGTCAGCGTGTCTCTCTCCACTGAAGCGTCGAGGAAACACACAACAATGGATGCCTCGACATTATGTGGCGCTCCTAAAACGTCCTTTCGTTGACACTTATCTCGCCATGAAAAAGCCCATTTCCTATCTCAAAGAAAGTGAAAGGGCATTTGGAACCTGCACTTCCGAGCACCCTGTTGCGCGCTTGTCGATTGGAGTACTGAGATCCTGCACGGTGTGGAGTATGGCCTTGCTGAAACAATCGATCCATGTTTGCATGACAGTCATTGAATCACGTGATAGGAGCAATATTGAGGAATGGTGTATCGCAGACGCAATAGCCCACAACCCTCCTACTGTTGAATTCCGACAATAAAGGCTCGCTTTTCTCCACCTTCCATGGGGCCTTTAATTATTCTCTGACAAACGACCAGTACTCAGACGCGCTTTTCTCAAAGAGGAAACGCTGCAAAATCGCTCCTTACACCCAGACTATAGCTGGCGTTACTCCTACCTACATTGTGCGGTTGCATTGTAATGGTAATACGTAATCCAGTCACATTAATGTGACCACCCCTATGTTCGACGTCAACAAGCAATAAACGCTCACAGACGGTAAGTGGCAGGTAGCAGCACTAGCAGTGGGGGAAATTGGAAAACCACAATATTTTTGCATTTATGGCAGTTTCTTGTCTACAATTTTTTCCGCACTGTCCTACAATTAATAGCACTTAGATCCATCTTCTAGAGCGTTAATTCTCCTACAATTTGAACTGGTTAAAATATTTTTGCAGATGTAGAGCTCGAAAGGAACGAAAAACTTGTTAAACTATTTAAAAACTTCCAACGTGCAACTTCAGAGTTACAGTTTTTCAACATTTACAGAAGCATGGCGGTAGGTGCCTCGAATTATCGATATTTGTCAGTCCTAAAAGCCCCCCCCCCCTTATCAGTGAGATGTTCATTGCTGCTTGGGTTGCAGAGTTGGGTGGCCAGTGGAGGTGCAGTTCTCGGGGCTCCCAAAGGTGCTGGTAAACCTCCACTCTCCTCTCATCTCCATCCACCTCTGCCCGGGCTGTTGTTGAAAACAGAACTTCTTCAACGTCGTCCTACTGTTGAACTACGGATTTTGTACTTCTGCATGTATACCCAAATCATAACCCTTATTAAAACTAAATGGAACTCGAATTCGAACCTGCACATTGGCTTTGTCCAAGAGATGATTCCATACTTCAATGCAGCAGGTCATTTGAATAATCAAACAATGAAGGCTTCCATGAACGTATGTTTCAGCTGCCGAGAATTCTTCCGGGTTGTACGGCCTTGGTCCATGGAACTCTTCTATCCCTGACGTTTCGTCCAAAGCTACGTTGGACATCTTCGGAGGTGCTCCTGGTTGTGCTGAGTCTTGCCGACTGACGAGTCGGACGTCAAAGAACGGCCTAAATACCGTGGAAAGTGTGCGTGGTCTGGATTTCACGTGATATCAGATATAAACCTTGTCGAGGATAAAATATAACTATCGATTATAGTACGTCAAAGATAAAAACTTCTCATCGATTCTGTAGCGCCACAGTCCATATATCACTGAATTTCATACCTTCTTCTTTTCTGTTAAAATTATCCCCATGTTTATATATTTCGATGGCTTTTCTATATAGCCGTGGATAATAGTTCATCACAGAATATAAAACTTCAGTTTCCGAAAATTTCACTACGTGATCACCCGACTGAAGAGCATATTCCGCCACGGCTGACTTGTCTGTTTTCCCTAGTCGGCAAAGACTTTTATGTTCCTTCAACTGTGTATTCACACTTCTCTTTGTAGATCCAATGTAGACCCTACCACATGTACACGCAATCTTGTATACACCACTAGCAGACAGAGAGGGACGCTTATCCTTAACGGAACGAAGTGCTTGGCCTATTTTCTTAGTTGGTCTGAAAATCGGTCGAACGTTATGTTTCCTTAAACTCTTGCCGATTTGATATGTTACTTTTTTGATGAAGGGTAATGAAACCGTGTTCTTCTATCGCTATGTCCTATCGTTCTCCTTAGGCCTCCCGTTATTCGGTCGCAAAACTGTATTTCTTACTAGAATACCCATTCTTACCAGAAACCTGCTTTAGATGTTTTAACACGGCAGCCAGGTATTCCGGCGCACAAATCCTTTTAGTTCTGTCCACTAGACTTTTAATTACACCTCTCTTCTGTTGTGTATGATGATTGGAATCTTTATGCAAGTATCTGTCGGTATGTGTAACCTTCCGAAAGACTTTATGTTTCAGCTGCCATCAGTCTGTCTCCTAACGAAGACATCCAAGAAGGATATTGCATTGTCTTTCTCCATTTCCACTTTCCTTGGTATTTAGGCCGTTCTTCTACGTCCGACTCGTCCGTCGGTAAGACTCACCACAACCAGGAGCACCTCCGAAGGTGTTCAACGTAGCTTTGGACGAAACGCCAGGGATAGAAGAGTTCCATGGACCAAGGCCGTACAACCCGGAAGAATCCTCGGCATTTGAATAATGCCAGGACTGGACATCTGCACTACCAGGAACGATCAGCTTAAACGATGAAATAGGTGCTAAGTTAGTTTACAAGTTCAGGGTAGAAGCCTTGACTATTCGTCGTGCTGAAAAATTCTGGTTGGCCATCACATCAGACATAGCCATCGCGTAGCTTCCAAAAACGTCAGAGAAGAATGAAGGAGTGCTGACTCATGGTCACAGGAGAATGGACAGTCTGTTGTCTCGGCCGACTTTCGGTATGAAATGCCTCCAAACATTTGAACAAAGGGAGGTGTTCATTGAGTGACATTCAGGAACATCTGAACATGTAACAAGAAATAATTCTGTTATTGAGAAAATAAGTGCATGGTTGTCTGAAAATACACCGCTCATTGAGACTAACGATATAGTGTCGCTTAGAGTGTGTGACGCTGCATAAATCCCCTTTGGGCAAAGGAAGAGGAAAGTGAGGACTATTTACCTGAAAAACTCTTCTACGTCTGACTTACTTGGTGTTTTCAAGCAGATATGAAGCGACGTTCACTCATCCTAAAGCGGGGGAAATGTTTATTGTGACATTCTACGGTAGAGACAAAATTACAGATGCTCTGAAAGACTTCCACTATAAATCATTCTCTGAATCTGCGACAATGCTCAATTTCCAACTTGCGAGCCTCTTGCCTGTCATAGACGATACCCAATACCGATCTTTTCGTACACTACCTGCAAATGCAGATACGACTGTGTAATTGAAAGATTGGTTCCATCAGCTTGAGACCGGAAACTAACAAGAAGATAAGTGCTTCCGACAACAACAACGAAAATCGTATCTGCGGACTACTTACTGAGAAAAAAAGGGGTTGTCGCCCTGCATGCTAGAATTCTCTCGAACCAGACATCAACAGAGCGAATGCTGAGGGGGAATTGTGACGAGTGGAAAATGTGAAGTGACGACAACATCGCGGTGGAGGAAAAACCTGATACCCAATTTGACATGCCATTTGAAGCAAGTGGATAAATGGAAATTTTTATAATTCAATAATTGTGTTTAACTATGGAGTTATGTACCCATACCGCATAAGGTGCCATTGAAGGCGGTGGAGAGGGAAAGGGAGGGGGGGAGGGGTTTTCACACGTTGAAAATCAGAATCACCTAATATGTTGTTTTTTTTTGCCATTTTTACGCAGCCATAGCAGGAATGAGCATTAGATTGAAGGCAGTGTGTGGGTGAGTTACTGTTGTTGTTAAATGTTGATCATTAGAGGCACCTCTCACTAACTGCCCTTTCTGCGGTTTATTAATGATTTGAGAATTTTTTTGTATCTTTGAATTTCCTATCTTGTGCAAAAAGCAGGAAATTTATTGCTCTACAAGAAGGGTCCAAATTTCATGTCAGCATGTAGATTAGCTCAGTGACGATTCAAAAATTGAGGAAATGGCTTTAAAGAAAATGTCCGCACCTGTTTCACTCGTCTTTCTATTTAAAAACACGACCGGTTTCGGCGTACAAGGCCGTTGTCTAGTAGTATAATGCCCAGTCAGTAATGTGACCACGGGTCAAAAGCCTGTATAATCACATTTTGCAGTGTGGGCAGGTACGAGACGCGCAGGAAGAGAGTCAGTTAAACTATGAATGGTACCAACAGGGATGTGGAGCTACGTCGACTCCACTGTCGTGACCAGGTGCTTTGGGTTTCTTGGTTGAGTATCCATGGCGCGAACAGACTGATCGAGGTGATCCCACACATTCTCAGTTGAGTTAAAATCAGAGGAGTTTGGTGCTCTTCAAACTACGCACGAACGCTGCTAGCTGTGTGACACGTTGCATTGTCCTGGTGATAAATGCCATCGTGCTGAGGAGAAAGAAACTGCATGTAGATGTGTACATGATCCCCAAGGATAATTGCGTACTTATGATGATCGATTGAGGTTTCCAGAATGACGAGATCACCCAGGGAATGCCACGAAAACATTCCCCAGGCCATAGCAGTACCTCTTCCGACCTGGATCATTCCGACAATTGTTGCAAAGCCGTACAAAGAACGTGATTCATCTGCAAAGGATTCCTGTCGCCGCTATATGTACGTTCAGTTGCGGTACTCGCGTGCAAATTCCAGTCTTTCTCGCCAATGAGCAGCAATTAGCGTGGGTGCACGAACCAGGTGTCTGCTGCGGAGGCCCCTACGCAGCAGTGTTTCCTGACCGGTCGTTGAGCAGACACTATTGGTAGGCTCTTGGTCCATCTGGGTAGTCAGCTGCTCAACAGCTGCCGTCTGTTCCTCTGCGTACATCTTCACAGCACTCGTTCATCCCTGTCACTTATAATAGCCCTTGGATCACTACAGTTGCCCTGATTCCGGTTTTGAATAGCGCCATTTTGCGACTCGCATCATACCGTAACCACAGTAGCACACAACCAGCTTGCCAACTTAGCCTTCCTGGAAATGCTTTCACTCGTGGTCGAAGGCAAACTACCACGGGTCCCTCCAACATGCTTTTTATATCCTCCGCTGCAAGTGGTGCCACCTGCCGTCTGCGAGTGGTTATTGCACGTTGGCGTCGAATGTTTACGGTGGTCAATTTAATGTGACTGAACCGTGTACAGAGGAGCGTATATATCAGTAGTCCTGTAAGGACACATTCTAAACACGCCTTTGGTTTATAATAAGTGAATGCTATGTTTTCATTGTGTGCACGATTTCACTTAGCGTGCATAACGCAGTTTGAACCCGGAAACATGCAAGGAAACATGCTATTACTCACCAAGGATTTAGACTTTAGAAGAATAGCTGCCATCAGTATTTCTAAAATATTCCAATGAGGTAGGCAGGGGACCTCTACGTTAGAATATACAACAGCTATTCCTGTGATTGTATTTATTGGAATCACTTTTGCACGTGATGGGTCATTACAACGCACAAGAGCGATCTCAGGTATCGTCTGTTCAGATAAGAGGATCCTGGTATTAACTTTCTCAAATAACAGAAAAATTTAAAAGATCAATAATATCACAAAATTCAGGCTAGTTAGTTATTTTAACTAAGGCAAAGACTCTCTGGCAGAAAACTCTCCTAATGTCGAGCTGAACAGTGTTACCGGCTCTAATAAATTTTATTCTTTTCCCACAAATGTTAACCAAACGTGGCCATCGAGCACACGAAGGAAATACTTTAATTTCGGGAAATACTACAAGGAGAGATCTTCCTACTTTGAGCTTCGTACCTGTGGTGTGCGTACTGTAGGACCTTCAGTACACACACCATCAGATTATTTGACTTGTCGCTCTAACGAAGTAGGTGAGTGTCAGCAATATGTCTCGTGGTCTTATCGTGGCGTGTTTATCTTCTGCCGTTAGGTCAGACGATAGAAATGCCACTTGCACACTTGGAGTAGCAGATTGACGGTGACCAACTTTAAACAGAACTTGATTAATTTTCACACACATTTATTAAAATAATAACAAGCATAAAAATTACTTAACTTGGTTCTGGATGCAATTTACAATTGACATTCTGAAGTTCCTTTCGTATTGGTACGTTAATCTTATTCTCACATATATCTCTGATACTTGACAAAAGTGTCTATACATTTGTCTTCATGGCTATGTACAGGAATATGGTAATCTTATTAGGTGCAGACTGAAGCTTGACTACAGACTGGTACAGACAAATGTAGAACTCGTACAGACTGGTAAAGACTAATGCAGACTGGTACAGACTGGTGCAGACAAATGCAGACTGACTAATCGGAGATCTGCACACTCTTTATAATACATCGCGCGTTCATGCATCACTGCGCGAGTGTGATCCGCGAGGAGAAAAGGTTCTACGTTAGCAGCAATCTCATTGGCTGCGTTACATATTAATACGCGGATCGGCGGAAGCAGAATTTGGTCCGTCTCTATGGCAGCGCCATCTCGTAGTGCCGAGACGGACGAGCGCTGCGCCTGCGATGTTGTGCTTAGCAGGGCGCGCTCTAGTGGGAAAGTTGTGTATGCGCTGACTACGCATAACTATGTACACAACAGTACCACTGGTGTAAAAACTAGCTTGTGACATGGCAAAAACATTTAATGGCGTGCTGCGTTGCACAGCGTCGTCGTCTTGGCTGCTGCCGTGTGTCGCCGGATCTGTAAATCTATCATAATCCTATATTGAGCCTGGTTGATTCTATATCGGCAAATTTGTTCTATGTTTTCGTGAAGCGATAAACGTTAACTTCATCCTAGTCTACTTTTAATGGCTAAGAACACGCGCAAGGCTGGCGCGCCGTGTGTTGTTCTGCCCTCTCTATTCTCTCAAGAATTTTATTGGCTCTCTTCGTTTTCCGCTCATGAGATCTACAAAAATAATTCAGTCAGCTCTTGACTGAATATTGGAGCCGGGTGAACAAATTGTTCACACCAATATATCTTCTTTCACCGTCGTTACGTGAGAGAGGGATGCTCTCTGACCACACTCGACAACGTCTCAAGGGAAAGTGCCTGTCATGCTGGGCAGTTACGCGTCTTTTTAGCCTTGCTTCCCTTCCCTCTGCACTGGGATTGGACACTGGATGGAACAACCAGTGGCAGTCGCTCCTTCATTTCTAGTAGCCATAGCTGCCCAATCAGCAAATGCCGGCCGGTGTGGCCGAGCGGTTCTAGGCGCTACAGTTTGGAAGTGCGCGACCGCTACGGTCGCAGGTTCGATTCCCGCCTCGGGCATGGATGTGTGTGATGTCTTTAGGTTAGTTAGGTTTAAGTAGTTCTAAGTTCTAGGGGACTGATGACCTCAGAAGTTAAGTCCCATAGTGCTCAGAGCCATTTTTGAACCATTTGAACCAATCAGCAAATGGCTTAACAAGTACATTGTCGTATAATTGGCTGACTTTCAAGTGAACAGCCTGGTCTGTTGCCCCCTTTATCAACACTCCATCATCCACAAGAGTGGTAAGTCACGTCCTCACGCACCGCTCACGTGATATACTATTCTTTCCCCAGTTCTCTACTCTATCTGTCACCTGTGCTTGTCCTTGACTAGGCTGCGACTCCGCAGGCTATTGTGTCACAGCATGGCTAATTAAAACTACCTTCCCCTCCAGTGATAATTCCATCCTATTTATGTTGTTGTTGTTGTGGTCTTCTGTCCTGAGACTGGTTTGATGCAGCTCTCCATGCTACTCTATCCTGTGCAAGCTTCTTCATCTCCCAGTACTTACTGCAACCTACGTCCTTCTGAATCTGCTTAGTGTATTCAGCACTTGGTCTCCCTCCATGATTTTTACCCTCCACACTGCCCTCCAATGCTAAATTTGTGATCCCTTGATGCCTCAAAACATGTCCTACCAACCGATCCCTTCTTTTAGTCAAGTTGTGCCACAAACTCCTCTTCTCCCCAATTCTGTTCAATACCTCCTCATTAGTTATGTGATCTACTCATCTAATCTTCATCATTCTTCGGTAGCACCACATTTCGAAAGCTTCTATTCTCTTCTTTTCCAAACTATTTATCGTCCATGTTTCACTTCCATACATGGCTACACTCCATACAAATACTTTCAGAAACGACTTCCTGACACTTAAATCTATACTCGATGTTAACAAATTTCTCTTCTTCAGAAACGCTTTTCTTGCCATTTCCAGTCTACATTTTATATCCTCTCTACTTCGACCATCATCAGTTATTTTGCTCCCCAAAAAGCAAAACTCCTTTACTACTTTAAGTGTCTCATTTCCTAATCTAATTCCCTCAGCATAACCCGACTTCATTCCATTATTCTCGTTTTGCTTTTGTTCATGTTCATCTTATATCCTCCTTTCAAGACACTGTCCATTCCATTCAAGTGCTCTTCCAAGTCCTTTGCTGTCTCTGACAGAATTACAATGTCATCGGCGAACCTCAAAGTATTTACTTCTTCTCCATGGATTTTAATACCTATTCTAAATTTTTCTTTTGTTTCCTTTACTGCTTGCTCACTATACAGATTGAATAACATCGGGGACAGGCTATAACCCTGTCTCACTCCCTTCCCAACCACTGCTTCCCTTTCATGTCCCTCGGCTCATATAACTGCCATCTGCTTTCTGTACAAATTGTAAATAGTATTCCAGTCGACATTGTCAAAAGCTTTCTCTAAGTCTACAAATGCTAGAAACGTAGGTTTCCCTTTCCTTAATCTTTCTTGTAAGATAAGTCGTAAGGTCAGAATTGCCTCAAGTGTTCCAATATTTCTACGGAATCCAAACTGATCTTCCACACGGTTGGCTTCTACTAGTTTTTCCATTCATCTGTGAAGAATTCGAGTTAGTATTTTGCAGCTGTGGCCTATTAAATTGATTGTTCGATAATTTTCACATCTGTCAAGACCTGCTTTCTTTGGGATTGGAATTATTATATTCTTCTTGAAGTCTGAGGGTATTTCGCCTGTCTTATACTTCTTACTCACCAGATGGTAGAGTTTTGTCAGGACTGGCTCTCCCAAGGCCGTCAGTAGTTCTAATGGATGTTGTCTACTCCCGGGGCCTTGTTTCGACTCAGGTCTTTCAGTGCTCTGTCAAACTCTTCACGCACTATCATATATCCCATTTCATCTTCATCTACATCTTCTTCCATTTCCAGAATATTGTCCTCAAGTACGTCGCCCTTGTATAGACCCTCCATATACTCCTTCCACCTTTCTGCTTTCCCTTCTTTGCTTAGAACTGGGTTTCCATCTGAGCTCTTGATATTCATACAAGTGGTTCTCTTTTGTCCAAAGGTCTCTTTAATTTTCCTGTAGGCAGTATCTATCTTACCCCTAGTGAGCTAAGCCTCTACATCCTTATATTTCTCCTCTAGCCATCCCTGCTTAGCCATTTTGCACTTCCTGTCGATCTCATTTTTGAGACGTTTGTATTTCTTTTTACCTACTTCATATACTGCATTTTTATATTTTTTCCTTTCATCAATTAAATTCAATATTTCTTCTGTTACCCAAGGATTTCTACTAGCCCTCGTCTTTTTACCTACTTCATCCTCTGCTGCCTTCACTACTTCAGTCCACATCTGCCCCTGGAAATGTCTTACAGTTTAATACCTGGTTCCTGAATCTTTGTCTTACCATTATATAATCTATCTGATACCTTCTAGTATTTCCAGGATTCTTCCATGTGTACAACCTTTTTCTATGATTCTTGAACCAAGTGTTAGCTATGATTAAGTTATGCTCTGTGCAAAATTCTACCAGACGGCTTCCTCTTTCATTTCTTTCCCCCAATCCGTATTCACCTACTATGTTTCCTTCTTTCCCTTTTCCTACTCCCGAATTCCAGTCACCCACGACTATTAAATTTTCGTCTCCCTTCACTTCCTGAATAATTTCTCTTATCTCATCATACATTTCATCAATTTCTTCATCGTCTGCAGAGCTAGTTGGCATATAAACTTGTACTACTGTAGTAGGCAATGGCTTCTTGTCTACCTTGGCCACAATAATGCGTTCAGTATGCTGTTGGTAGTAGCTTACCCGCACTCCTATTTTCCTATTCATTATTTAAGCTACTCCTGCATTACCCCTATTTGATTTTGTATTTAGAACCCCGTATTCACCTGACCAAAAGTCTTGTTCCTGCTGCCACCGAACTTCGCTAATTCCCACTATATCTAACTTTAACCTATCCATTTCCCTTTTTAAGTTTTCTAACGTACCTGCGCGATTAAGGGATCTGACATTCCACGCTCCGATCCGCAGAACGCCAGTTTTCTTTCTCCTGATAACGACGTCCTCTTGAGTATTCCCCGCCCGGAGATCCGAATGGGGGACTATTTTACCTCCGGAATATTTTACCCAAGAGGACGCCATCATCATTTAACCATACAGTAAAGCTGCATGCCCTCGGGAAAAATTACGGCTGTAGTTTCCCCTTGCTTTCAGCCGTTCGGAATACCAGCACAGCAAGGCCGTTTTGATTAATGTTGCAAGGCCAGGTCAGTCAATCATCCAGACTGTTGCCCCTGCAACTACTGAAAAGGCTGCTGCCCCTCTTCAGGAACCACACGTTTGTCTGGCCTCTCAAAAGATACCCCTCCGTTGTGGTTGCACCTACGGTACGGCCATCTTGTATCGCTGAGGCACGCAAGCCTCCCTACCAACGGCAAGGTCCATGGCTCATGAGGGGCGGGGGGGGGGGGGTGGTTGCTATTTATAGCTAACTTAAACATGGAGATTTACGTATATTAAATCTCAAACGAGTGAAATATGCACAAAAAAGCGCATCTCATGTTGCAAACAGTGTCTGGCAACACTATAAACGACACGTAAAACTGAGGCCCCCGACATGTAAGGCGTCCAACGCTCCGACGCCTAACAACATTAACGGCACAACAGTATAGAGAAAAGTAGAAAAAGAAGAAAAAGGAAGAAAAAGAGGAAAGATGCCAAACTTTCGAGATTTTTTTTCATATCTTCCAAAGATAGCACAGGTTTCCCAAGATAGAAAATTTTGATTCTGCACTACAATACACCTATATACCACATAAATAATATTCGGAATATTTGGGCCTTTTGTAAATTCCAGTGTACCTACCGACTGGACTATAAGCTAGCTCCGTTCCACGGCGAAGCATTTTCTTTCCTTGGAGAAACAGCGAGAACCAAGGCCGCATAGGCCACCGAGCCTGCAGGGGGAACGCCACTTCTCGTCCTCGGCCTCAAGCTGTGCCCGCCGGTGGGGAGAGTGGAGTGTTGTGCTTTACGGCCACATCAGCCGCAGCTTAAGCTCGGCCGGCACTGCCGTCTCGGCGTTCGTTGCGAACGGCTGGCGAAGGCGAGGCGAGCAGCGCCACAGCCTCTGCCGCCTTCTAATTGGGAACCCGAGCGCCGCCTCCGCCGGAAATGAGCCAGAAAGGCGGCGCGGCGCAGCCTCGATTGATTTAGCGGGCGGTCGCCTCTTAATTTCATCTCTCTACTTTGCGTAGAATCGACGAGGGAAGCGAAGTAATTTCTGGACCTGCGACGCACCGACAGAGGAAAAATTGTGGCTTTGTACCAAACTTTCATTCATACCTGAAAATTGAAATGTCTCTTCGTGTTGTTACAGATCAGAATCGACTGTCAATTTTCTACGTCTGCGTTAAATTAATTACCCTAGGATCAGAATTACTGTGGCGTATAGAATAACATTGTTATGGAAAGTAATGAAGAAATACACTTCATCGGTTCAGAGCTATTATTCATTTCACATTCCATTTATTTGAACCTGACTGTCCACTGCGAGATTTCTTCACTTCATCTTTTTTGTATTCATGAACTGTACTTGGTCTCTGTTGTGTTGTAAGTAGGCTGTTTAAATTTTTATGTTGGTACAGCCACGTAGCGCTCTGTATGAAAATCACTGACTGTGCTGTGTGCAATCTGTGGCTGGTTGGCATTGTTGGAATATTCGCTACTGCAGTGCTGGGCAGTTGAATGTAAACAGCGCGTAGCGTTGAGCAGTTGGAGGTGTGCCGCCGGCAGTGGTGGATGTGGGAAAGAGAGATGGCAGAGTTTTGAGAGCGGACGATCTGGACGTGTGTCCGTCAGAAAAACGAAATTGGTAGGACTGGGTGTCATGAACTGGTACATATTATGACTTTCGAACACTATTAAGGTAAATACACTGTTTGTTCTCCATCAAAGTCTTTCATTCGCTAACTATGCCTAACAGTAGTTAGTGCATTCAGTAGTTAGAATCTTTTATTTAGCTGGCAGTGTTGGCGCTTGCTGTATTGCAGTAGTTCGAGTAACGAAGATTTTTGTGAGGTAAGTGATTCATGAAAGTTATCGGTTATTGTTAGTCAGGGCCATTCTTTTGTAGGGATTATCGAAAGTAAGACTGCGTTGCACTAAAAAAAAATTGTGTGTCAGTTTACTGTTGATCAGAATAAGTAAAGAGAGAAATGTCTGAGTACGTTCAGTTTTGCTCAGCTGTTTGAAAATCGAATAACGAAAAAGGTTTACCAGCACAGTAATTCATAAATTTTCCTATGGGCTTGTTTCAATGTACTACTTCACTTGATACGATATGAAGAGGTGAGATACAGAGTGCTGCAGCAGCTGTCCTCTCAGGAAAGTTGGACACGAGCAGAAACAGTTAGCGGACACGTAAATACAGTAAACAGAAGTTTTACTTAATTTTTAGTTTTCTCCGCGAATTGCAAAGAATCTTTACAAAAGCACAAACAGCAATGCAGTTCAGCTGTTACAAGAGCATAGTGCAGTATGAGGCCTCCACTACAAATGCGAGAGTGAATTGTCAAAGGCTGAGTCAGACGGAAGATTGGGCTATGTAGCTGCCGCAGGCCATCCTGTATCAGGAGGGCAGAAGTCGCTTCTTGTCGGAGTAGCTGAAAGTGTTGGTTCAAATGGCTCTGAGCACTATGGAACTCAACTGCTGTGGTCATTAGTCCCCTAGAACTTAGAACTACTTAAACCTAACTAACCTAAGGTCATCACAAACATCCATGCCCGAGGCAGGATTCGAACCTGCGACCGTAGCAGTCGCACGGTTCCGGACTGCGCGCCTAGAACCGCGAGACCACCGCGGCCGGCAGCTGAAAGTGTGGCCCAGCGGTTGCGCACCACTGGATTTGTCGCCTCCTCACAGGAGGAAAGGTGAGTTTTAGTTACCAAGTTTGACATGCTGGTGGGAGTAGCGCCGATCTGTGATACCACAGTGTCAAGCATAACAAACTGCCAAGAAGAGAACCCCGTAACAAAGAAAATAGCTCCTGTAGTGATATGGACTGCTTGCACATAGCATACAGCCTATAACACGACTACTAAGTGTGCTATATTGCCACGATGCTGCCTCTTTCCACTGAATGAAGTTAACGACATATTTACTTCATTTGCTGATAGATTGAGAAAGCAGATACGAGGAGTGATGTTTTTAATTAAGAACAGTGATCACGTTTATTACCAAATTCATTACTCATTTCAGGACCATTAAAATACTATTAGTTGGAAACAGTCTTGGTCGCAATTTTAGTTTTTTTATTTATCAACTACGCGATTCACCTTATTTAGGCATCTTCAGGCTGATATTAATTTAGTATTTCTTAGGACCTTCCATTAGACAATTTAGCTTAAGGGGATCGTCGAGTACATCAGGCCAACATCGCCTTCGTTAACCTCAGTAACTACTTTCTAGATGGACGTGAGTGCCTCCAAGACTTGCATAATACGTTCACGTTCACAGGAGCAAATAATAGAATAAGATGGGGCTTAAGTAGTTAGCATAATGCACCACAACGTCGTGTGATAGTACTGATGCCTAATACCTCTAATGAGGTGGTTCTGTATTAGGCGTCTGTACTAGCACACGACGTTGTGGTGCATTATGCTAACTACTTAAGCCCCATCTTATTCTATTGTTTGCTCCTGTGAACGTGAACGTATTGTGCAAGTCTTGGAGGCACTCACGCCCATCTAGAAAGTAGTTACTGAGGTTAACGAAGGCGATGTTGGCCTGATGTACTCGACGATCCCCTTAAGCTACATTGTCTAATGGAAGGTCCCAACAGATACTAAATTAAGTTTAGCCTGAAGATGACTAAATAAGGTGAATCGCGTAGTTGATAAATAAAAAACTAAAATAGCAACTAAGACTGTTTTCAACTAATACTATTAAATACTGGTTTGCTGAGTCATGCCACAGATGGATTGGATGAATTTCCTATTTTAATACACTCATGTTTGATAGTATTCTGCATGTCACTATACAACTATAATGGCATTAATCGTTTTACGCTGAAACCTTAAAGCAAACAGAATTCGGCGGGAACAATTATACAGCTAGTAAATTTGCAAGTATGTCCGAATAACGCTGGCACGCACATCGTCTGACTACACTGTCCATCGAGCACTGCTCTAACTCGAGCGCTTCACTAAGCGCCTGTTCCAGGCAACAACAATCACTGACGTAGCCAAAGGGATGGTCCGGGGACCCGTATCGTCTCTGTCACCTAGCTGAAATTACACACGACCTAACTGCCGAGTAGTGAAATCGAAAGATATTTCGATTTCCAGTCATACGACGAAGAAGACATATGCACTATTGATAGTCAACAAGGTCGTCGATAGATTAAACTGTCGATATATCCATAGTACCGATCACCTACCGCCCGTCCCTTCTTTAGCTAAGACCTACTTCTGTACGTTATTGGCCTTACTTGAGCTCTGTTATTGTTTTATTAATCAGTTCAATTGTTACTTCCAGCTAAATTTAATGTAAGTAATGCGGTTTGTTGTTTTTATGCTGTGTGCTGTGGTGGAAATTTCCAGTTATGGGTAAGTTTGTAACAAGAAAGAAGAGGAAAACCGATATGGACTCGTACACTTGAGCTATGGTAAGTTAAAAATACGTAAGCACTTCCATAATAGTATAACCACCTGTATATAGCAGTTTAATGTTGGTATTTGAATCGTTATTGGGAGATTGGCAGAACACTGGAGTTTCAATATCTCAGTATTTTACTGGCAGAGAAGCGATAAATATCATTGTAAACAACATCAAATTAAAATCGTTGTACAAAAGTACGTTTGTATTTGTCTGTGTCACCCAAAAATGGCATTGATGCACGAAAATTTTCTCAAAAGTCTATCATTAGTAGCCCAATTGGCAATTTATCGTCCCGTCTGGTCACCCGGATGGTACTCAATTATGAAGATCAGTTCTGATAAGGAATTTCGGGGACAGGTTTGTGGAGACTGGAAGGGGTATCGTTATGAAAGCACATTCAGTCGTTCGTTCTATAGTTCGCCATTACTTGAATGCGTCCGAGCCGACTGTGCCCTTCTTATCGACCCCATTCCTATTTATCCAAAAACTATTTACGCCCTTGCAAAATCACAGTGACTGAAGAGAAAGTCGTAAATTTAAATACAGGATTGTGGAAGCAGGTTACTATGGTGCCGAGGGGCAGCATCTGCAACCCGCACGACAACTACGCTGCACAGGTAAGGTACGGCGCCGCTCATGCACGCGGCTGCGACGTCGCTGGACGCCTAAGTTACTGGAAAGTCACCAGGAGGCGTAACGGGAGCGAGGAGCCTTACCAGCCGTAGCCAGAGGCCGCTGCAGTGCCGCCTAGCCATGCGCCTGCCGGTCACGTGTGCGCAGAGAGCACCACATCTCTTCCGGAAGAATGGATGCTTAAGCTGATGCAGGGACAGCGGGCAGTTCAAGTCGGCGAGAGCTTGCCACTTCAGGCGCCGGCAGCGCTGCAGTCCCCTCATTAGCTCTCGTCGGCGTGTCAGCAAAGTAGGCGATGATCCGAAGTGAAGTTTCGTTTATAGTGTTACCTGTGTAGATTTTTTATTTTCTTTCCGAGTCTTGGACACAAGCCAGAGTCCATATTGTTAGTGTGTGTGTCATTCCACAAGAGGAGTGGAGTGTAGTTTCTGAGTAATGTTTTTTCTTGGTGTACCCTCCTTAAAGGAATAAAGAGCCACTGTGAACATCCAGCAGGGCTAGTTGCTAAGGCCCAGTCTAGGAACATTATACAGATAGCTGTTGTCAGAAAGGATTCGAACCATTTATCTTATTCAATCCAACGTTAAGATTCTTCTGCTCTGAGACATTGAATCTTATACTAGAATACTGAGCTGGTGTTTTTTTTCTCTTATTTTCTAGCAAAGTGGCAATAATTTACATTATAATTTTAATTCATTTCGCAATGCAGTGAAGTTGTCATATTGCCGGCACACACACTCTGATACATATAAAAGTGTCTTCAGAATAAATAAAAAACATGAGTTTTTTGAGGTGCTCAACAGATGTCAATTCCTCTGAAATGATGGACTCGGCTAAACCAGCGCTAGTTCACACCTAAGCGGTTTAGAAGGAGTTGCCTCACCCTCAGCCGCTAGAGGAGCCTCGAGAATGAATAATGTCGAAGTTTCTGACAGCCACACTTATGACGTGCTCAACAAATTTTTGTGGGGGGCGCCGAAGGTATAGCCGAACTGAAGTGTGTTAGAGGGCGCCTTTGATGTTTTAATTACGCTCGTGTTAATGTTCCAGTTCCTTTCCCCCCTCCCCCACTCACCCTGTCATCATGCCACAACAGGAGACAAAACAGAAGAACTGAAAATGGATAAACACCCTTTGCTGCTTCGGATGACGTTCAGATTTCATCGAATGGTTTTGAATGGTCCCTAGTGGTTTCACCCTGTATATCAAAGCAAAAATTGCGGTCGCACATTTCTCTAAAGGTGTCAGATCACATTCAACATGGTTGCGGTCCCACAGTGTCCTTAGAGTAGGCTTGAAACGTACCGGGTGTGGCAGCAGTGACGAACGTTCTCGAGGACGTCGCCCTCTTGCTAATCGCAGTGCTAACTGTGTTTTCGACCGCGAAAAGTGTGGGAATGAACGCCCCATTGGAAGGAGTGGTCTCATTGATGCCCTTAATGCCTTCCCCTGAAGCCCTTTTTATGTCGATTCTGAGAGGCGGAGTATCCGAAATGTCTTCCTCGGCCACCCTAAGAAAGTCACTTGGTTTCAGCTGTGGGTGTCGCGGTTCTGATAATAGCAGCGTCATTAAAAGAAGGGGTGAATTGAGGGTAAGAGGGAGTGTGACGACCTTCCCATTGTGGAAGACGTACACGGAGGCATTGGGCAGATTTTGTGGTTAACTTTTGTGCCAACGTGACAACAGTAACCCACATTACACCTTACATCGACTTATGGACTTATTTTCGCATTTGTAGACACACTGCCGTCTGAAGCGTCGCCGGACGCGAGGGTGACGTCGTACGGCAACATGTTTTCGAACCGTTACAAAGGAAGGTTGTAGGCACCTTCTTGGGGTCAATTCCACAATGCCAGGTCTTGTAGGCGATGACAGTCTGTAGTCTTACTGACAGCGCGCGCCTGCTGGTGCGCCGGCCTGGCGCCGAGCCAAGTCGGGCGGGTAACCGACTCGCTAGGCGCTCAACGGGCAGTGCGGCACTATGTCTCGGTTTTTTTTCAAACTGTTGCATCCTTGGGCCCCCCGATTACCAGATGTACATCTACAGGTTCTCGGATGACGCTATGGATCACTTTATTAATAATTATAGTACAGAGTGATATCACCAACTACAGATAAATTTTCAGCAAGTACACCAATACCTTTAACCCATACATGAATTTTTTAATCATTACTAACTTTTCTACAGGAGCGAGTAAAAAGCGTAAAAGGCAAATTACTATAAACATAACTAGGTCTAGATTGATTGCGGGGATCAATTACACAATGCCAGGTCTTGTAGGCGATGACATCTCGGTCGGCGAAAGATTCCAATCCAGGTAGCGAAGCATTTTCACAGCGGACAATGGAGCAGCTGGCAGTGGGTGGTTTACACTTGCAATTGTCCGCTGTGAAAATGCTTCCCTCCCTGGACTGGAATCTTTCGCCGATCGAGACGACATCGCCTACAAGTCTTGGCATTGTGGAATTGACCCCAAGAATTCCAGAAGACCTAGTTATGTTTATAGTAATATGCCTTTTACATTGTATACCCGATCCTGCAGAAAAGTTAGTAATGATGAAAAAATTCATGTATGGATGAAAGGTATTGGTGTACTTGATGAAAAGGTATCTGTAGTTGGTGATATCACTCTGTACTATAATTAGTTAGTAATGTTGAAAAAATTCATGTATGGATGAAAGGTATTGGTGTAATTGCTGAAAATGTATCTATAGTTGGTGATATGACTTTGTACTATACTTATTAATGAAGTGATCCATAGTCTCAGCCGAGAACCTGTAGATGTACAGACGTGGACAAAACGAGCGAGACCCCTCGCCTTTTCGTTATGCTGATCCGCGCGGCTTTAAAGTCTGCCACACAGCATAACAGGCAAGGCGACGAAGTGCTACCAACATACTATGCACAGGCGTGAAATTGAAAAACTATCTGAACTTTTTAGACTGTTTCCAATCATTTTTAAGACTATATTAATGCTGATTAGTGTGTTAAATACAACACGTAAATACAAGACAGAACTAAAAGAAGAAACGATAATTGGTATGAACTGTACCAATAAAAATGAATTTCAACTTATCGAGATAACATAACTGTTTTAGTAAGACAAAGAATCCCAGATCGTTACCAATTAGCAAAATATTATCCGCATTCGGCCGCGAAACGCTCTGTGTCAACGTTCAGACCAGTCATACTGGATTACCGTTGCTGACCTACCATGGAAGTGTGCAAATTTAGCAGTGCGTGAAGATTCATAACGAAATTCAGTTAAAAATCATTCAGTGCCACACTTAAGTCAATTCCATTATTAACAGAAGCAGAAAAAGTAGGCAGTAACATGTATGAAATTCTACAAGAGTGTCATATTGACATCGACAGGGCGCCAGTACAGAATAAAGGTAGCGATAAAACGTATTGGGGGCGCGAGAATTACTTAAAATTGCTTTACTGATATTCTACCTGCCTCCGTCGAGATTAGAACCGAAAACAAAGCAGACCTTCCTTTCACTACGCTAGCAGACAACCCAGGCAAACAGCCCTCTATTATTAAGCCAGACGTGAATAAGCCGGCAATTTCGCAATGAAAATGGCAAAATGATCTGCAGTTTCTGTTGCATAGAGCTTTCTGGACTCGAAAAAATGAATTTTCTTCCTTTATGTCACCGCTTATGTGACAATCATTCGGGATGTTTACCGCAATAACAAAATACTGTTATGAGAGAGTAAATTTAGTAGGATAATTCTGCACCACCCCAGGAAATAAACGGCTACATAGCTGCCAACTGTATTATACGCTGTTTCGAATTCTCCACTAGACTCGCCACAGCCAGAAAACGATCATTAGCCGAAGTGTTTCTTAAGCTAGCTAGCAATGGGAATGTTCGCACTTCTAAAACGCGGTGGCATTAATACTGGGATGTGAATTACCGCGTGTATAGGCAAATGGATTCTATTTGCATTCCTGTAAACGTGATTTGGATCGAAAGCGTAGCTACGATTCATATGCTGATGTATCGACTGCAACTGGAACATTTCGAATAAAGAGTAGGGGGTGTTATTTATGCGGCCCTAATCTACATTAGCTGTGTAGCTGTTTTCGTTGTTAGGATTTCGTCACCTAAACCGGTAAAAACGGAACGCTACTAGTCTCACTTTCTTGACCGTCTATCTGTCTACCCAACCCTTAAAACCCGTTTACCTCCAGAACGCGTAGACATAATAAGCGGAAATGTATCGCACTTCTTGCTGTACCCGGTCCCTTGGTGGTGTAAAAAAGTGAGCTTCTATGTCAACGCAATCTAAAGATACGGCCGTTTATGTAAAGATAATTTACGTGAAAGGTCAAAAAATGGCTTCAAGAACTATGCGACCAAACTGCTTATGTCATCAGCCCCTAGACCTAGAACTACTTAAACCAACCTAACCTAACACACATCGATGCCCGCGGAAGGATTCGAAAGGACGGCGCAAGCAGCCGTGCGACCCGCGGTATGACGCCGTTGAAAGCATGGCTAACCCGCGCCGGCGAGCTGTTAATATCATCTGATGTTGCTAACAAGTTATTTACTTCTGGTGAATGATTTTTTGCGCAGTTCATTTAAGATACAATAACTAAAATATATTTGATGTTACGGAAGACTAAGGACACCTAATTCATTTCCCTCTCTTTATTGATGATGTTAGATTCGCAATCTGAGCATATGTATTATCCATAACCACACTTTAGCGCCACACAGATATGTGAATGAAACACACTGGCGTACAGTTTTAGACATAAAAACTGACCGCCGGCCGGCCGCCACAGAGACGAAGTCCGAGTCGTTCACTTAACGTGGCCAATAAAACTGACCGCCCCGGCCATCTGCACAATCTGGCAACAATGTTAGATGCGAAAGTGTTAGGAGGAAGTTTTGTCTACTTCCGAGATGTTCTCGGATTGTGTGTGCCTGTGGTCTAGTGGTAATCTTCGTGTATTCTAAACTTATGGTCGCCTGTTCGCGTCCAACTGTTTCTTTTTTTTTTTTTTTTAACCTCGTTTCTGTCTAAAGTTATGAGTCTGATTGAGCATCGAAGATAATTCGCTTAACATTCTACCCACCAGCAATAATAAGTATTCCAGAAACAACTCCGCAGGACAGCTCGTGGCTGCGCCGCGATCATAACAGCTTACGTTCGAGCGTTTCCTCACGCTGCAGCGGCTACCGGCCACCGGCCAGACGCCACCCGCCGCCTGAAATCCGGCGACGCCCATGTGAACGCGGCGCCACGCTGTCAGTGTATGTATCAACTGTCATTTTCGAATTTGAAGTTCTAGTTATCATCTTTTCCATACTTGAAAATCATGAACTACAGTTAAGCATTGTAAAATTGAGTCGCAAGTGGAAAAAGGTCTAACATATGCAACACAACGTTTACTTTTGGTATAACAGAGGGGTGAATGCAGAGGAGGCAGCTAGAAAGATTTGAATTGTGTTTGGAGCGAGTGCTTTTGGGAAAAATACGCCAGAAAAAGATATTCGTGTTTCAACAAAGATCGTTCTGGCATGAATGATTTTCCACATTATGGAAGTCTCGCCTACTGATATATGTGATAGATTACCATTTTACCATCATGCGACATTTGCATCCAACAGGCAAAGTTCAGAAGTCTGGTGTAGGAGTACTGCATGCTCTGATTCGAAACAACAAAAATCAACGGAGTGTCTATTATTGAACGTCATCAGGTCACTCATCGAGCATTCCTATGCAGTGCTGTTACTGGTGACGTGTTATGATGCCTTTATCGTTAACTTCCTACGAAGAAATGAAAGGCAGAGCCCCACCAAAAGTCGTAAACTCGAGGAAAGAGTAGTGTGAACATAATATTTTACATCTGATAAATCCAAAAGTGTGTTTTGGGCTACGAATTCTGCCCCCAGGGTGTGTGCAACACAGCTGGAATTTGTTGCCAACAACTGAGACACCTTTCGGTCGCAGTGTAAGAAAATCGAGCAACAAAACTACATCACCTGTGCTACTGCATGATAACGCACTATGTTGCTTTGAGAAACAAAACTATCCAGGAGATTGATAGGAAAGTCGTCTCTCAGGCACTTGTATTGATAGGGAAGTCCTCTCTCACTCAAGCACTTGTCCCTCTCGTCATATATTTGTAAAATTTTACCTTTCCCGCACTTGATCGATCAACCGTCAAGGCAATTCATTTCTAGACGAAAATACTCTTAAAACTACTCTGGTTTAATGACATCGTTAGAACCAGTAGGTTTCTACAGGCGTAGAATTTGTAAACAACTTTAGCATTGTCAGATCGTTTTAGATATCGTGAAAGAATATTCTGCTGCTGATTAATTTCACTTTGATAATTACTGTTGCGTTTAGTAAACTAATGGAAAATGCAATTAAAGTATTCACTGTGGTAATGCAAATTAAATTCAGCTTACTACAGAAACATCACGACGGCAGTCTATCTTAATAAAGCATTAAGTGTCTGTGAGACGATTGAGCCTATTTTAACACGAATTAGTAGTACATTACCGACCTTTGGCTTCGAAAAGATCTGTATTTCTTTCATTTCCTGTACCATTCGTAAGTATTATGAAAATGTGACATTTCATAGATAAAATCATTTATTCACAACAACAAAAATATGTCGGCAGAAAACAAAAGTGGCATTATGAATTTGGCACTACCGTATGGTTTTCGCTCTGACACTAAGGATTACTGAAAGCAGCAAGACGAATTTCGCTCGAACGTTGTCTTAGATTCCCTTATTGAGTTTTTATCTGCCTGCTTGTAGCTGTGCTACAAAAGAATTAAAAATCTGGCTTTCAGAGAGTCTCGAAAGGCGAACGAAAGCAGCTTGCACCTGGTAGCTAAGCATGTTACCTGGGAACTGGTTTTTTCCTAAAGTGGGAAGACATCCTTTTGTGGTTGAATTGTTGGCAAATGTCAGTCAGACGCGTGCCTTTGGTCTAAGCGTTTAGGTGTGTTGAATTTGTACCAATGATTTTTCTACAGGCTTTTTCTGTCCCAAATAGAGAGTTGAAGTCTCCCATTAGTATTTTCACGTCATCTTGGTGAATTTTGCTCATAGTACTTTTGAGTGTGTTCCAGAATTTTTCGACATTTTCGGTGTTTTTCTTATTTTCGATGTTGGTGGGGACACGTGCATTGATGAGTGTATATTTTTTACTGGGCCTCTGAATGAGCATAGTCATAAGTCGCTTGTTGATGGGCCGGCCGCGGCGGCCGAGCGGTTCTAGGCGCTTCAGTCCGAAACCTCGCGACTGCCACGGTCGCAGGTTCGAATCCAGCCTCGGGCATGGATCTGTGTGATGTCCTTACATTAGTTAGGTTTAAGTAGTTCTACGTTCTAGGGGACTGATGACCTCCGCTGTTAAGGCCCATAGTGCTCAGAGCCATTTGAACCTTATGGTTGTTGATGGGTGTGATTTCTTTCACAGAGTTGATGATAGATCTGTGTTCTAGAAATGCAATGCCGAAGATTGGTACGCCTATCGCTACCTTTTGTTGTATTTTACCCTTGAAGATGCAATGGTTTCCCTAATGCAAGATTTCATTGTCAGTTAGTCGTGGTTCTTGAAGAGCAAGGATGAGAATTTTTTGCCGGTCGATTTCTTTTGTGAGATTATTTAGTTTTCGTGTTTGGATCAATGTATCGATGTTTACTTTTAAATGCATGTTTTTTGCTTGTAGCGAAATTTACCAGAGATCTTCGATATTCTCTGCCGTGTTAACCTAGACTCCCCAGAATCCGAAAATCCAACTGCCGCCTGTCGACAGCCGGGTTGTGCACCACCTGGGGTAAAGTTGACTTTGGTTGCATAGGTCATGTTTGCTTGTGTTTCATTGGTTTGGCATGGGTGATATCAGGACCGGACTGAACCAGAGTGTATCGAAGCCTTTGAAAGCAAATATTTTAAGCCAAGCTCATTGAGCTAACAGACGGTGATCAGAGTAGCGGTGACTTTCATTCAGACGTGTCTAGATTTTGGTTCAATGGATTGAGTAGCCGTTCAGGATTGTGTTAGTATTTGGTTCACCCCTAGTATTTGATTTCCTCGGTACCACCCACATGGGGGATGGTTTCCCCTATCTGCCACACGCGATTATTATTATTATTATTATTGTCATTATGTCATCAGCAAATCCGATATGGTGTATCTTCCCACCACTGAAATAGATGTGTATTGTTCGATTCAGTATTTCCATCACATAAATGTGGGTTATAATTACGTTACATTGCTGCTAGTAGACATATTTCTCACTTTTTATTAGACAGTTGCTACCTGTTACTCCATCATAGGAATTTATGTGCGCAGCATTGTTGCAACACAGACGTTCAAATTATCCGATTTCTGTAATTCCATTTCGATACCAGATCGTTCTAATCGGATTCAGCGAGGCAGTCTTAATGTGGATATCCGACTGCGACTCTCATCATATGATAGACTGGGTAAACCACATTCTTAATCGGACTGTTGAATATAGATCACTTATCTATGACAGGGCCTGAATTCTTAAACACTGTGGAAAAAAATAATCCAATGTGCTTATTACAAACACGTTATTTAAATATAAATATATGAACTAACAAGATAACAGTTTATTTACAGGAGCAGAGCACTATTCATCATAGCAGAGCAGTGCGAGATTGGTTTCAGGGCAAGAGAGGATGAAGCTGTTGCCGTTTGTTCCACGATCACCAAACATCAACCAGATAGGGAATATGTGGGCAGAGGTAACAAGGCCATTGCCACGTGGATCTACAAAAGCAAGCGACCTTTGAACATACACTCCTGGAAATTGAAATAAGAACACCGTGAATTCATTGTCCCAGGAAGGGGAAACTTTATTGACACATTCCTGGGGTCAGATACATCACATGATCACACTGACAGAACCACAGGCACATAGACACAGGCAACAGAGCATGCACAATGTCGGCACTAGTACAGTGTATATCCACCTTTCGCAGCAATGCAGGCTGCTATTCTCCCATGGAGACGATCGTAGAGATGCTGGATGTAGTCCTGTGGAACGGCTTGCCATGCCATTTCCACCTGGCGCCTCAGTTGGACCAGCGTTCGTGCTGGACGTGCAGACCGCGTGAGACGACGCTTCATCCAGTCCCAAACATGCTCAATGGGGGACAGATCCGGAGATCTTGCTGGCCAGGGTAGTTGACTTACACCTTCTAGAGCACGTTGGGTGGCACGGGATACATGCGGACGTGCATTGTCCTGTTGGAACAGCAAGTTCCCTTGCCGGTCTAGGAATGGTAGAACGATGGGTTCGATGACGGTTTGGATGTACCGTGCACTATTCAGTGTCCCCTCGACGATCACTAGTGGTGTACGGCCAGTGTAGGAGATCGCTCCCCACACCATGATGCCGGGTGTTGGCCCTGTGTGCCTCGGTCGTATGCAGTCCTGATTGTGGCGCTCACCTGCACGGCGCCAAACACGCATACGACCATCATTGGCACCAAGGCAGAAGCGACTTTCATCGCTGAAGACGACACGTCTCCATTCGTCCCTCCATTCACGCCTGTCGCGACACCACTGGAGGCGGGCTGCACGATGTTGGGGCGTGAGCGGAAGACGGCCTAACGGTGTGCGGGACCGTAGCCCAGCTTCATGGAGACGATTGCGAATGGTCCTCGCCGATACCCCAGGAGCAACAGTGTCCCTAATTTGCTGGGAAGTGGCGGTGCGGTCCCCTGCGGCACTGCGTAGGATCCTACGGTCTTGGCGTGCATCCGTGCGTCGCTGCGGTCCAGTCCCAGGTCGACGGGCACGTGCACCTTCCGCCGACCACTGGCGACAACATCGATGTACTGTGGAGACCTCACGCCCCACGTGTTGAGCAATTCGGCGGTACGTCCACCCGGCCTCCCGCATGCCCACTATACGCCCTCGCTCAAAGTCCGTCAACTGCACATACGGTTCACGTCCACGCTGTCGCGGCATGCTACCAGTGTTAAAGACTGCGATGGAGCTCCGTATGCCACGGCAAACTGGCTGACACTGACGGCGGCGGTGCACAAATGCTGCGCAGCTAGCGCCATTCGACGGCCAACACCGCGGTTCCTGGTGTGTCCGCTGTGCCGTGCGTGTGATCATTGCTTGTACAGCCCTCTCGCAGTGTCCGGAGCAAGTATGGTGGGTCTGACACACCGGTGTCAATGTGTTCTTTTTTCCATTTCCAGGAGTGTATATAGAAAACGTATGTTGGGAAGTAAACCATCACGCTACACTGTCGACGACTTAATGAAATCAATTCCCCTACGCATTCGAGAAATCTTAAGTAATGATCGTGGGTGGGTTGGTTACTAAAAGTATAAAAAAATGTTCAAATGTGTGTAAAATCTTATGGGACTTAACTGCTAAGGTCATCAGTACCTAAGCTTACACACTACTTAACCTAAATTATCCTAAGGACAAACACACACACTCATGCCCGAGGGAGGACTCGAACCTCCGCCGGGATCAGCCATCAGCCACGCAGCCCATGACTGCAGCGCTTAAGACCGCTCGGCTAATCCCGCGCGGCTACTAGAAGTATACTCGTCCACAAAACCCATGTGGACAACTATCTGATAATCGGTCAAGCTTTGCTTTGTCTCAGCTCTTTAGCATACAAGTCCATTTACTTTCAGGCTCCTCCTTACAATTCTTGCAATGCAAGGTAATTGAAAAACCATCCACTCGACTCCAACTGAGGAACTGACTGGTGCATGTGTTGTTCAACAAACAGTAATTGTCACCCTCACTGGGATCAATGACTGTGTGTGTGAGTGTGTGTGTGTGTGTGTGTGTGTGTGTGTGTTTTCGTGTTCATGCACAATCTGAATCAATACAATTAACATTAGAGAGACAACCAACAATAAATATTGCATCAAATATGACTGTAAAGTATTTTAATGCTCTGGGAAGTTACAAACTGAATTTTCACCCAGCCCACGTCCTGCATATTACGTTAAGTAAGATGTATTTCCATAGTATCGTTAGCAGAGACAGTGCGCTCTTGTTGTCGAGGCTCGCGACAAGCGCAGTGATCAGCAGTGCCCAATGCCGCCGCGATTTGTTTATGTTGGCTGAGCGTGGACACTGCAACAGACGCTTCGCCCTAAACAGAAAGAAATCACCTTGGCTCTGACTGCAGTGAGCGGATATCACTGCCTGCGTGTTCTTATAGTAACCAACGTGGGACTTTACTCACAGGTGCCATGGAGCAATTGCAACGGGTATCATGTCATTAGTCATCAGAATATTAACCAGTGATGAAATGTCCACTCTATTTGAATCCCAAGAAAATAGGAACCTTCTCACAAAGGAATGTGAGGTGATATCAAAATCTATCCAACATACAAAAATTAACTGCAGGGCTTTCATGTATGCAGTAGTAGCACACAAGGAAATATTATGTCTTGGAAGCGTATATTTCATTTCCTCTTCTCATATTAACGACCTTGTTTTAGTATGAAGTGGGAACATCTTAAAGTTCCTGAGAAGCATATAAGTTATTTCCTCTTCTCATATCATAACTTTTGTTTTAGTATGAGGTAAAAAAATAAACAGTTTAGGGTTCTGAAACGTAATATGACACCAGATTCTTATCGTAGACGCTATCGGAAACGCAAAAGACAGGGAGCTATCCATTCTTTTGTCCAAAAGTCTGTTTCCTTTCATGCATTACTCACGCTAGGAGATTCTTATTTAAGGACTTGTGGGCATCAAGTTCTTCAGCAGAACAAGCCTTATGTTATTGTGCTAATTACGGTATGGAAAAATGCAACAAAGACGAATTCCCCTAGAGCAGTGAGGATATTTGCACATGTCTGTATTCAGCAATGACTGCCAGCTGCCACAGAATCCTTGCGGCAGTCAACACAACTGTGCGTGCACTTCAGACTTCATTCAGTAAGACGTCAGGAGATGGATGGAAACGTCAAATTAACGTTGCTTTCCGAGTCGTATTCAATCCAGAATGAGGTGTTATTAAGGTAGTTGAACGTTCTAGCAATTACACTTCTATAATTCCCATATGAGTATTCCGATAGCCAAAAGAACCCCTTTACTGTGAAACCATCAGGAACTGCATTAACATCAAACTGCAAGAACTTGATACAATGCGTGGACTATTCTCTTCGCTAGGTGACCTATTACTGATATTTAGCCGGCCGGAGTGGCCGTGCGGTTCTGGGCGCTGCAGTCTGGAACCGAGCGACCACTACGGTCGCAGGTTCGAATCCTGCCTCGGGCATGGATGTGTGTGATGTCCTTAGGTTAGTTAGGTTTAATTAGTTCTAAGTTCTAGGCGACTGATGACCTCAGCAGTTAAGTCGCATAGTGCTCAGAGCCATTTGAACCATTTGAACTGATATTTAGGATTCTCTCCGTCCTAGGCGTAATGGAAATGGAACTTCAGAGGCGATTTCCGCTATTCTTGACAAACATGAGATACTTGTAATCATTTCGAGTTACAACTGCGGGATGATAATGGTTCAGGTTGTCAGTAGTTGTGGTGGTGTTATGCTGTAAAACTGCTTACAGCAACGTTAATGGTGGCGCACATAATTTAGCGCTGACTACCTACTTAAGTAACGATAGTGTTGTGGCGTCGTCGCTTGTCTTTATTTGGCCTCAGTTTGAGTAATCCGATTTAACGAACATAGTACTACTTTCGCGGGCTGCTAATGATACAGTATGACTACAGAGATCATCGTGCGGGTATTACATTAATTCCGCAATGAATTGCTTAAAAAATATCACCATCAGCTATGCAGCTGGAATGACTCATTACACAGGTACTCTATGTTGCACTTGGTTAAGTGATCAGTTCGCTGCAATCCTGCTTCTACTGTTTGTAAATACTCGTATACTTCAAAAATGGTTCAAATGGCTCTGAGCGCTATGGGACTTAACGTATGAGGTCATCAGTCCGCTAGAAGTTAGAACTGCTTAAACCTAACTAACCTAAGGACATCAGACACATCCATGCCCGGGACTGGAGTCGAGCCTGAGACCGTAGCTGTCGCGCGGTTCCAGACTGTAGCGCCTAGAACCGCTCGGCCACCCTGGCCGACATACTTGTACACTGACCATTCGTTGTTTGACTAAATATGTACTACAATCTAATTCGCATGCATATGATATGGGTTAGCGCCGGCACAAGGTATGACTAAGGATTGGATGCCGTTGGAGTCCCGTTATTTTGATGGCAAGACAAATGTTCGCAAATCACCTCTATTGCCTCAAAAAACAATTGCATCTTAAATATCGAAGGACCGACGTCCACACTGTCACAGCGCGTTGAAATACAGCAACGACGGCAGATGAAAAGTTGTGACCGACTGAGCTTCGAACCTAGACCTCCTGCTTACTAGACAGACGTAATGACCACTGCACTATTATTTTTTTTTAAAGTTTGAGAAGACTTTCGGCACCAGGTAGGCGGAGGCAAAGAGGGCAGGGGTCGAAAATCCGAGGCCTGGCCGCAATGCCTCCCCCATACCTGTCACTGAGCAGCTGCTTTATTCACATGTATTCCATGTTTGCACTCATATATTCCTTTAAATTGTTGAACAAAATTGAAGTAGTAATTAAGGTAAAATAAATTACAGATTGTCGCCTCCAATGGCGTGCGTTCCTTGTGGAACATAACTTATAACAGTGAACAGGGTGACGGAAAAATAAATAACAAACATTCGTTCAGAAATATATTCACAATTTAAGTTATTATGCACTGGATGCATATGAGGTCTGTAAGGAAGCCATATATTTTTCAACAAATGGTAGAAGTTTCGGAGCCGGAGGGGTTTTGCCAAATTAGAACAGTTCTGATTTTAGAACCAACGTAAAAGAATATTCCAGGAATAAAAAAAAAGTGAATGAATATTATTCTGCTGCTAATCAATAAAACTGTCCACCTCTTTGTAGCCCACATAAAGCAATAGAAAAATAAATTTAAACCATTCCTTATATTTGTTATTCTTCTTCAGCTTAAAATGTTCTTCGGCAATATAAAACATACACTCTTCTAAGTTCTAAGTTTTGTTTATTACGACGAAAAACACAAACCGTCCCAGAAGCCACGAATAACAGTTATTCTTTGCGGACGGGTAACATTTCCAGTCGGGTTGTAAGCTTCAGTTATCGGAATATGACTTTCTGCGGTTCTGTTGATAGTGCTAATATCTTCCTAGCTGTTGGGTTGGGTTGTTTTTGGGGAAGGAGACCAGACAGCGAGGTCATCGGTCTCATCGGATTAGGGAAGGACAGGGAAGGAAGTCGGCCGTGCCCTTTGAAAGGAACCATCCCGGCATTTGCCTGGAGCGATTTAGGGAAATCACGGAAAACCTAAATCAGGATGGCCGGACGTGGGATTGAACCGTCGTCCTCCCGAATGCGAGTCCAGTGTCTACCCACTGCGCCACCTCGCTCGGTGTATCTTCCTAGTCCAGGTCCAAATTCAGATTCTATTTTCACATAAGAAGGTCTGCGCTACAGTTTCTACAAGCCCACATTTGTCGCAGTATGGAGATGGTCTCAATTTGATTTTTCATAATCGTTCCGCTGTGGGTATGATTTCGTTTACAACGTCGCACCATACTGCACTGACTCTAGTTGGTATAATTTTATTGTTGATATTTTTCCAGACGTTCCTCCAGTTTTTTGTAGGTTAATTTACCGGAATTGGTTTGTGTAGACTATGTCTGGTAATATAATCATACACGGTTCTAGTGTTGGTTTGTTCTGGTGGAAGTCTTATACAGCTCCAATCGCCATAGTACTGTCGGACGTAATCTTGGCTGGCGTGGTACATTAACAGGAGCGTTCCCATCCCCATAATCCAACGAGAGGAAGAGAAGTTTCGTGATGCTTGTATTAGTGGCGTGTATTAGTTTAAAAGCACGTCTTTAATTCCAAGTCCTCTGTTTAGCCTCTGCAAAGTCACCGTGTGGAAGAATACTTTGAACATATTTTGTTTCCACACGTACCAAGAGGCTACAGCTAATATTTTATGTGCAGTGACCTGCAGTATCGTTAAGACTGCTGCGACATGATAAATTTTGCTAAGTATGTATGTATTTATAAACTGAACTTCCTGCGGTCAGTCTAACGATCGCAAGTCATGGGCCTTCAACAAGGTTCCGAAGACATTAAGTTTCCGCTCCCAATTGTTCGTGGCCATGCACTTGAGATTCGTCCTTAGTCACAATCCGAGTTGGACTCTCTCTTCAGTTACATCTAACCAGTGCGCGCCTATTGCACTCTTGTAAGAACCGAGATGCAGTATTTTGGATTTAAAATTTTGTAAATTTGTGGTAAGAACTGAAGAGACCAAGCCCCCCGGCCATTATTGTACTCGCTAGCCCCCACATTGTATTCCCGCGTGGGTTCGGACGATGTCGTGCGTCTAGCACTGAAAACTTTAGATGAGCCGCCGAGACCCAAATAAGTATACAGGATGTTTCAGGATGGATCGTAAATATTGTAGGAGGTGGTAGTATAGACAAATTGCAGAAGAAATGCCATTTAACATGTGTACAATTTTTATTTCGTACATACGGCTGGGTTCAATGCATTTTCGTTTCGTATGTTGGTCCTTATAGGACCCAGTCGTCTACACTTCCTTGAAAATGACTTCCAGCGTTATTGGAAGAGATTCATTTGGCTACAGGAATGCCTATGTTCCTCCAGCATGACGGGACTCCTGCAAATTCTAGTCGTCAGGTGACACATTATCCAAACCGAACATTTTCTGGAAGATGGATCATTAGATATGGGCACTTTTCTTGGCCTTCAAGGTCCCTGTACGTTCTCTCTTTGGATTTTTGCCTGCGGGGATGGTTAAAGGCGAAGTCTACAAAGGAAAATAAACCCAGGAGCCGATTTGATCGTTCGGATTATGAATAGTGCAGCCCTCATAAAAGAACGCAAAGTAGATCTCAGAAGAGCTACACGTGGTGTTATCAAGAGAAGTCAAATGTGCATTGAAGTTGCTGAGGGAATTTTTGAAAATCAACTTTGAACGTCCTCATTTGCCTTTGATTTGAGTTTGTTAGGGTTACGTACTAACAGCTGTGTCTCTGTCCTCAATAAAAAGTGGACGCATTTATATGGAATTTTTTTATGCAATTCGTCTGTACTACCACCACAATCCGAGAACATCTCGGAAGTAGACAACACTACCTCCTAACACTTTCGCATCTAACATTGTTGCCAGATTGTGCAGATGGCCGGGGCGGTCAGTTTTATTGGCCACGTTAAGTGAACGACTCGGACTTAGTCTCTGTGGCGGCCGGCCGGCGGTCAGTTTTTATGTCTAAAACTGTACGCCAGTGTGTTTCATTCACATATCTGTGTGGCACTAAAGTGTGGTTATGGATAATATGTATGCTCAGATTGCGAATCAAACATCATCAATAAAGAGAGGGAAATGAATTAGGCGTCCTCAGTCTTCCGTAACATCAAATATATTTTAGTTATTGTATCTTAAATGAACTGCGCAAAAACTCATTCACCAGAAGTAAATAACTTGTTAGCAACATCAGATGATATTAACAGCTCGCCGGCGCGGGTTAGCCGTGCTTTCAACGGCGTCATACCGCAGATCGCACGGCTGCTTGCGCCATCCGTTCGAATCCTTCCCCGGGCATCGATGTGTGATAGGTTAGGTTGGTTTAAGTAGTTCTAGGTCTAGGAGCTGATGACATAAGCAGTTTGGTCGCATAGTTCTTGGAGCCATTTTTTGACCTTTCACGTAAATTTTCTTTACATAAACGGCCGTATCTTTAGATTGCGTTGACATAGAAGCTCACTTTTTTACACCACCAAGGGACCGGGTACAGCAAGAAGTGCGATACATTTCCGCTTATTATGTCTACGCGTTCTGGAGGTAAACGGGTTTTAAGGGTTGGGTAGACCGATAGACGGTCAAGAAAGTGAGACTAGTAGGGTTCCGTTTTTACCGGTTTAGGTGACGAAATCCTAACAACGAAAACAGCTACACAGCTACTGGAGATGAGGGCCGCATAAATAACACCCCCTACTCTTTATTCGAAATGTGCATTTATATAGAATTTTTTTATGCAATTCGTCTGTACTACCACCTGCTAAAATATCTACTATTCCTCCTGAAACACCCTGTATATGGATATATTTGTGGTGTCTGTTCTTTCGGACATGTCCGAACAGTATTTTGTTATTTCGATAAACATCCCGAATGATTGTCACATAAGCGGTGATATAAAGGAAGAAAATTCGTTTTTCAGTCCAGAAAGCTCTATGCAACAGAAACTGCAGATCATTTTGCCATTTTCATTGCGAAATTGCCGGCTTATTCATGTCTGGGGTAATAATAGAGGGCTGTTTGCCTGGGTTGTCTGCTAGCGTAGTGAAAGGAAGGTCTGGTTTGTTTTCGGTTCTAATCTCGATGGAGGCAGGTGGAATATCAGTAAAGCAATTTTAAGTAATTCTCGCGCCCCCAATACGTTTTATCGCTACCTTTATTCCGTACTGGCGCCCTGTCGATGTCAATATGACACTCTTGTAGAATTTCATACATGTTACTGCCTACTTTTTCTGCTTCTGTTAATAATGGAATTGACTTAAGTGTGGCACTGAATGATTTTTAACTGAATTTCGTTATGAATCTTCACGCATTGCTAAATTTGCACACTTCCATGGTAGGTCAGCAACGGTAATCCAGTATGACGGGTCTGAACGTTGACACAGACCGTTTCGTGGCCGAATGCGGATAATATTTTGCTAATTCGTAACGATCTGGGGTTCTTTGTCTTACTAAAACAGTTATGTTATCTCGATAAGTTGAAATTCATTTTTATTGGTACAGTTCATACCAATTATCGTTTCTTCTTTCAGTTCTGTCTTATATTTACGTGTTGTATTTAACACACTAATCAGCATTAATATAGTCTTACAAATGATTGAAAACAGTCTAAAAAAGTTCAGATAGTTTTTCAATTTCACACCTGTGCATAATACACTCCTGGAAATGGAAAAAAGAACACATTGACACCGGTGTGTCAGACCCACCATACTTGCTCCGGACACTGCGAGAGGGCTGTACAAGCAATGATCACACGCACGGCACAGCGGACACACCAGGAACCGCGGTGTTGGCCGTCGAATGGCGCTAGCTGCGCAGCATTTGTGCACCGCCGCCGTCAGTGTCAGCCAGTTTGCCGTGGCATACGGAGCTCCATCGCAGTCTTTAACACTGGTAGCATGCCGCGACAGCGTGGACGTGAACCGTATGTGCAGTTGACGGGCTTTGAGCGAGGGCGTATAGTGGGCATGCGGGAGGCCGGGTGGACGTACCGCCGAATTGCTCAACACGTGGGGCGTGAGGTCTCCACAGTACATCGATGTTGTCGCCAGTGGTCGGCGGAAGGTGCACGTGCCCGTCGACCTGGGACCGGACCGCAGCGACGCAAGGATGCACGCCAAGACCGTAGGATCCCACGCAGTGCCGTAGGGGACCGCACCGCCACTTCCCAGCAAATTAGGGACACTGTTGCTCCTGGGTTATCGGCGAGGACCATTCGCAACCGTCTCCATGAAGCTGGGCTACGGTCCCGCACACCGTTAGGCTGTCTTCCGCTCACGCCCCAACATCGTGCAGCCCGCCTCCAGTGGTGTCGCGACAGGCGTGAATGGAGGGACGAATGGAGACGTGTCGTCTTCAGCGATGAGAGTCGCTTCTGCCTTGGTGCCAATGATGGTCGTATGCGTGTTTGGCGGCGTGCAGGTGAGCGCCACAATCAGGACTGCATACGACCGAGGCACACAGGGCCAACACCCGGCATCATGGTGTGGAGAGCGATCTCCTACACTGGCCGTACACCACTGGTGATCGTCGAGGGGACACTGAATAGTGCACGGTACATCCAAACCGTCATCGAACCCATCGTTCTACCATTCCTAGACCGGCAAGGGAACTTGCTGTTCCAACAGGACAATGCACGTCCGCATGTATCCCGTGCCACCCAACGTGCTCTAGAAGGTGTAAGTCAACTACCCTGGCCAGCAAGATCTCCGGATCTGTCCCCCATTGAGCATGTTTGGGACTGGATGAAGCGTCGTCTCACGCGGTCTGCACGTCCAGCACGAACGCTGGTCCAACTGAGGCGCCAGGTGGAAATGGCATGGCAAGCCGTTCCACAGGACTACATCCAGCATCTCTACGATCGTCTCCATGGGAGAATAGCAGCCTGCATTGCTGCGAAAGGTGGATATACACTGTACTAGTGCCGACATTGTGCATGCTCTGTTGCCTGTGTCTATGTGCCTGTGGTTCTGTCAGTGTGATCATGTGATGTATCTGACACCAGGAATGTGTCAACAAAGTTTCCCCTTCCTGGGTCAATGAATTCACGGTGTTCTTATTTCAATTTCCAGGAGTGTATGTTGGTAGCACTTGCCTGTTATGTGACGGTCTTACTGCTAACATTGAGACCCAAAGTTTGCTGAAATTGTCGTGCGTTGACAAATGGGTGGTTCTCATTGAAACGGCGTATATGCTGATCCTGAGCTGCTGTTGTTTTGCGGCGACGGCCATCAGGCCTCCCAATCAGGTTACCACTCTCTTCCTTTCGTCTGATCCTCCTGGCTACCGTCGACTTGTGAAGACCCATAGTTTATGCTATATAGCCATTTGAAGATCCCTCTGCATGGAGTGCTGTTATAGCGCTCTTGTCTGCCTCAGCCAGATGGGCCATTTAGCGTTGACTGAATGATTCGTCGCGGTTAATATCTGCTGCGGAAACAGCGCTAGCAAGAAACAGACTGCCTCCTCCACGATGGCAGCCACAACGCAGTGGCCAAGTATGTGTAACACGGAAATCGATGGCATAAACGAGAGATCGCAAGCCCGTACCTGTGTCATTACATAGTGGAGCAACTGAGAATCTGCAATTTTTCTCAGAAAGGAGTGGTCCACTCTTGTCATGTCTTCTCCTGATAAATATTACATGAAGTGAAATGTTTACGTTTTGCATATGCAGCAGGCCTAACGCAAGATGTCCGTACAACGCGTCAAAGCTCGTCTACTTCGCATCAGGACAGAGCAGCTAGACGGTGTCCGCATCCGTGCGCGAGTGCAAGACTGTATCCCCAACGAAACAGCGTCAGTGTATCACATTGTGCGCGAGAGGCGCCACCGCACACGTCAGCTCATTACGGCGGTAAACACGGAGGACGGCGGGCACGCAGTGACACAAACGGACATCGCGCACACGTTCGCCAGACACTATGGGACCTTGTACATGGAAGATCCGCGAAATGTACGTGATTATGACGAGCTGTTGCACGATTTTCCCGCCCCTCGGGACGTGGCACCCGATGATAGTCTGCTGTTGCCCATTACACCCGACGAGCTGACATCGGCCTTGGCACATGGAGCACCGAACAAGTCGCCTGGACCGGACGGTTTACCCCTGGAATTTTACCGCACTTTTTACCACCTTATGGGTGACAAGTGGCTCCAAATGTTTCAAGACCTGATCCGCCCTGATTTCACTGTCCCCACAGAATTCACAGAAGGCATCTTGATCCCAGTTCCGAAACCGAATGGTGGTTGTAGGTGGCAGGATTTTCGCCCACTCACACTCCTCAACAACGACTACAAGATCTTCACCCGTATCCTCCGCGCGCGTCTCCACACCGCTATCGGGAAAGCCATCCACACCGATCAAACATGTTTAGGTGGTGTCAGCAACATTCATACGGCGTTAGGAGCATACCGCGACGTAATTGCTTTGACGGCGGCCTGCAAAATTCGAGGCGCCCTTGTCGCCGTAGATTTTGACCACGCATTCGACCGCGTCGATCATGGCTTCTTACGCGCAGTTTTGCAACACGTGGGCCTCTCTCCGGAGTCTGCACAGGTGGCCCTTCGACTGGTCCACGGAGCGCGCTCCCGCATGATGGTCAACGGTTACCAGTCTGGTCACATTGTTGTTGGACGGTCAGTGCGACAAGGGTGCCCCCTGTCGGGCATATTATTTGCTGCAGCGCTTGAACCAGCTTTACATGGTCTACGGCAGCGATTAACTGGTATCTCCTTGCGGGACGTGACCTTTTGTTGTGGTGCATTCGCCGATGACGTGGTGTTCCTGGCCAGATCAGAGGATGAAATGCATATGGCGCTACAGTGGCTACGCCAGTACGGGGCGGTCGCTGGGAGCGTCATCAACGTGAAGAAGACAAAATACATGGATGTCGGAGGGGGGATTTCCCACACAACGGTGGTGCCCTTTGACAAGGTGCCCGTACTCAAGTGTTTAGGAGTGCAATTCTCTAGCAATATCCGCCGCACGGCGGCGGCTACGTACCGCCGGCTCCTACACCAGACACGTGCTCTGCTGCAGGACAACAAACTGCGTCGCTTGGATGTGCTCCTCAGAACACGTTATGTCAACACCTATCTTGTCTCAAAACTGAACTATTTTGCTCATATCCTTCCCTTGACAGCTACGATGGCCGACAGATTTCAAGCAGCATATGGACATTTCGTAAGCACCGGTCTGGTTTTTAAAGTCCGATACGCCACCCTGACACTGCCGCAGCGGGCGGGCGGTATCGGTTTAATTCACGTATATAACCGTGCGCGATCGCTTTATCTCAACACTATGCGTCGCACGTGGACCTCTGCCCACGCCACTCTGACGGGCACCCTGATAGCGGAAGTGGCACCACACTCACTGCATCCCCCGGTTTCTGTAGGACACATTTCACCGGCACTCACCCACATCAGAGACTTCTTTTTTGACTTCAGCTACTTACGGTCAGAACTTCCGACGACACGGAAGCCCAGCACAAAAGACTATTATCGCCTCTATCAGCAGCGGCAACCTGTAAATACGGTCACCCACAGACATCCTGAAGTTGCCTGGAACACGGTGTGGCGAGCGGTACACACGCCTTTTCTACCTACGACGGTGCGTTCATTGTGGTACGTGGTTGTGAATGGGAAGTTCGCTACTCGTCAGAGGTTACATTCCATACATCTGACGGACGACCCCTTGTGTCCGACATGCTCAGTCGCTGACTCGGATGCACACCGTCTGACGTGTGCCGCGACCAGCGAGTGCTGGCTACTGACGCAGCGCATGCTGGCATTACTCTTGCGGCGATTGCCGGAGTCTATCTCCCCTGATGACGTATTGCGCCCCGACGTCGTATACTTTCCATCAACCAGAACGAACGCCGTTAACTGGCTAAAAGGCATGGCCGTTTACTACATATTTTGCGATGCTCCCAAAGGCACACTCGACTTTTGGTCCCTATTGATGACGACACATGCAGCTTTCAGCCGCCACCCGAAGTACACAACTCGTTTCGCAAATTATTTAGGTTCATTATTTGCGGATCCTCCTGCTCACTGGGGCGTTCCGGGTATGAGACGCTGAAAATGAAGAAGAATCCTGGAGCATATTGATCCTCTACGGACGGAATAGGGGGGAACCCCTCCCAACAGACGAGAAGACGACACGGACGCTCGGCTACAGCAGTTGTAGGATCTTTCTTTGTAATGAAACAAAAATAAATCTATAATACAAAGAAAAATGTTATAAAAATTAAATAAATAAATAAATAAAAAGAACAACATCGACAAACCCACTCCATCCTCTTCCTGATCCTTCGATCCTCGAACTCGAACACTTTGCTTGGGCGTGGCGGCGGGATGGCCAGGCTTCGGGTGTCGACCCCTGCCCTACCCGTCGTCCTCCTCCTGCAGCGGTTCATTATAAAAAAAAAAAAAGTGGCCGTGCGCTTCTAGGCGCTACAGTCTGGACCCGAGCGACCGCTACGGTCGCAGGTTCGAATCCTGCCTCGGGCATGGATGTGTGTGATGTCCTTAGGTTAGTTAGGTTTAATTAGTTCTAAGTTCTAGGAGACTGATGACCTCAGAAGTTAAGTCGCATAGTGATCAGAGCCATTTTTGAACCAACCACGTAAGTCTGGATTGCAAAGAAATCCTGTTGACTTAGTCATGTAGATGTAACAACGAAATTATGTTGTAATTGCGACATGTGACTTTCATTTGATTTGAACATCGAAGTTGTTTGCTGTTTATTTACTTTTTTGTTCATTAGTTTCAGCCATATACGAACACCTAGGCGCGTTAAATTGATATTGAAATAAAGTGTCATGCATGGACCAATAACAATAAATTCTTGCCTACTTGTTATGGTACTGCAGTATCTGCCAGCAACTTCAGAAGTGGATGTCGCATACGACGTTCCTAGGCTGTTTATAAGTGGATATTGCAGACGACTTAGAACAAAGTTTGAATGAAGCTTCGTAAAAGTTCCGTGATCAAACGATCTGAGTTGCTGGCGAATACAGTTTATCCTTACTGGACAGTATATATTATCATCATACATGAGGTGAATAGGGTTTTGCCGGGTGCGGTGGCCGAGCGGTTCCAGGCGCTTCAGTCACGAACCGCACGGCTGCTTCAGTCGCAGGTTGGAATCCTGCCTCGGGCATAGATGTCTGTGATGTCCTTAGGCTAGCTAGGTTTAAGTAGTTCTAGGTCTAGGGGCTGATGACCTAAGCAGTTAGGTCGCATAGTTCTTGAAGCCATTTTTTGACCTTTCACGTAAATTTTCTTTACATAAACGGCCGTATCTTTAGATTGCGTTGACATAGAAGCTCACTTTTTTACACCACCAAGGGACCGGGTACAGCAAGAAGTGCGATACATTTCCGCTTATTATGTCTACGCGTTCTGGAGGTAAACGGGTTTTAAGGGTTGGGTAGACCGATAGACGGTCAAGAAAGTGAGACTAGTAGGGTTCCGTTTTTACCGGTTTAGGTGACGAAATCCTAACAACGAAAACAGCTACACAGCTACTGAAGATGAGGGCCGCATAAATAACACCCCCTACTCTTTATTCGAAATGTGCATTTACATGGAATTTTTTTATGCAATTCGTCTGTACTACCACCTGCTAAAATATCTACTATTCCTCCTGAAACACCCTGTATATGGATATATGTGTGGTGTCTGTTCTTTCGGACATGTCCGAACAGTATTTTGTTATTTCGATAAACATCGCGAATGATTGTCACATAAGCGGTGACATAAAGGAAGAAAATTCATGTTTTCGAGTCCAGAAAGCTCTATGCAACAGAAACTGCAGATCATTTTGCCATTTTCATTGCGAAATTGCCGGCTTATTCATGTCTGGGGTAATAATAGAGGGCTGTTTGCCTGGGTTGTCTGCTAGCGTAGTGAAAGGAAGGTCTGGTTTGTTTTCGGTTCTAATCTCGATGGAGGCAGGTAGAATATCAGTAAAGCAATTTTAAGTAATTCTCGCTCCCCCAATACGTTTTATCGCTACCTTTATTCTGTACTGGCGCCCTGTGGATGTCAATATGACACTCTTGTAGAATTTCATACATGTTACTGCCTACTTTTTCTGCTTCTGTTAGTAATGGAATTGACTTAAGTGTGGCACTGAATGATTTTTAACTGAATTTCGTTATGAATCTTCACGCATTGCTAAATTTGCACACTTCCATGGTAGGTCAGCAACGGTAATCCAGTATGACTGGTCTGAACGTTGACACAGACCGTTTCGTGGCCGAATGCGGATAATATTTTGCTAATTCGTAACGATCTGGGGTTCTTTGCCTTACTAAAACAGTTATGTTATCTCGATAAGTTGAAATTCATTTTTTTTTGTACACTTCACACCAATTATCGTTTCTTCTTTTAGTTCTGTCTTATATTTACGTGTTTTATTTAACACACTAATCAGCATTAATATAGTCTTACAAATAATTGAAAACAGTCTAAAAAAGTTCAGATAGTTTTTCAATTTCACGCCTGTCCGTAGTATGTTGGTAGCACTTCGTCGCCTTGCCTGTTATGCTGTGTAGCAGACTTTAAAGCCGTGCGGATCAGCATAACGAAAAGGCGAGGGGTCCTGCTCGTTTTGTCCACAACTGTACATCTGGTAATCGGGGGGCTCAAGACCTGGCAGTGTGGAATCGCACTGCGAGTCAATTACGTCGTATCGAAAACGTGATCCTTACATTTTGTTTCTCAGTGTGGTATATCTATTGCTAATAACAGGTGTTTTGTTTGCAGAAAAATTTTGTCTCCTTGGAAGAAATCTAGAATACAAGTAAGATCTTCTTTGTATAATATTTCAGGTAATAATTCAGCTCCGGCGTATTGTGAATATAAAACGTAAAATTCACATACTGCATTTCATTCGCGTCAACGCTGTATTGGACTTCGATTCTAGCTGCGACTACCCGCCGTCACGTTTTTCATTGTCAAGTGTACCTCAGGGATTTTGCCCCTTATGTGTATTTGCCGTGACGAGGCACCGGAACACGTTGCATTTCAGATTGGAAACCAGACTGATGAACAGTTTTGACAACAATGGACAAGTTTCCGTGGCCCAGTTCCAGAGCCAGCTCGGACATAACACCATTAGACTACTTCTTCTGGGAGAAAGTGCGGAGCCTAATATAGAAGGCTCCGGTAGATGTTGACATACACCTGGTTGTCCGCGAAGTAATGAGACAAACCCCAGATACTGATGACCGTGTCGACAATGGATGGTTCATAGCAGTCGAAGTTTTGATGAAAACCTGCAAGGGAACAGTTCTACACTAGTGACAACTGTATCGTACACAGACAGAACTGACTGAACACGTATGATAAAAGTCACGTATTTGGTCTGACGGTTACCGTATTGCTGTGATTTTTCGTGATGGGGATTGCATACAACAGGTTTATTCACTGTTCTGGAAGAATTTTCACAGAAACGAACGCAACTCGTGCAACTGAATAAATCACAGTTAGACACGAGGGCGCGGATTTCTTATACCAAAATACTCAGAAAACATCCCTCAAAAATCATCGAAATTTTGCCAATGACGTTCGGTTTGATGTATTTCACTTCTGTGCAACAAACTAAACTCAAGTAATTCCGCAATATATGGACAAATTGAAATGAAAGCACGAAAAATATGGTTCAAATGGCTCTAAGTACTATGGGACATAACATCTGAAGTTATCAGTCCCCTAGACTTAGAAATACTGAAACTTAACTGACACTATGACATCACACACAACCATGCCCGAGGCAGGATTCGAACCTGCGACCATAGCAGTAGCACGGTTCCAGACTGAAGCGCCTAGAACCGCACGGCCATACAAGCCGGCTGAAAGCACGAAAAAGAACAGTGAAACCAGTAAAGATGAACATAAAAACGAAACTGGTAAAAAACGGTCTATCACATTTCTAAGAATAACAAATTTCAGAAAAAGCTATCGAATTTAATATTTTCCAAATGGCACACTATATTGATCTGTTTCTTCTCACTCCTGCGACTCATAATATCCGTGTATGCGTGGATCACTGCTGGAACATTATTTCTAATAGTTCTATTAAACGTACAGTTATGATTAACGCTACGCTAAATTGTACTGAAGAATTGCACTGAAAGCTGTACATTACATATCTACTCTGAAGACTAATTAGCCTCATCATATGGCGTAGGCGAGATCACAGTCCTATTCATTACTTAGTTTGTGCGTCTATAATCGTAATCTGACAGAAAATGTTTTCTTCGGACCATATTGCGTGACCTCGACGCAACTGTCAATACGAGTACTGATCTAAGGGTACAGAGATCGTCAGTCTGCTATGGATGCTGTGTTTCGAGTTGTTCACTTGTTTCTGACATCATTTCTTTCGTCATAGCTTCGTGGTTCGTGAGATCAATCGTCACTGTCGATTCCAGTAATTGAAGATCTGTTTCCGTACACTACTATTACTCTCCTCTTACTACGCCTCACCAATTTATTATTCTGTCATCATATTGTTCTTAATGTACCTCGAGAATTTCCTGTATGATACCTCGATGCTGCAGACCTGGTTTGTTAGCACGTAATAGTGAAAAAGTATTAGGTAATTGCCACATCACCAGTTCATCTTCTGGCACCCCTCTGTGACGCATCTGCCATGGACTTTCACGTGCCTGTGGAGATTGTTGACGAATATATGGAGATCATGGAGTCCAACCACGAATTTATACGTTTCTTTCATCGAATCTTTATAAATTAGTTATACAGAAGCAACCTTTAATTGTGAAAAATGTAAATAACTTACAGAAATGTTTGACACAGCACTGAATATAGTATATATTCAATTTTTATTTACAGATGTTCAGTGTGGCTTCTTTCTGTAACACGACATATGTCACATCTGTAATCAGTTTCCTTCCTAATTCTACGAAGCAAGTCTTGATGTATGGTAGCAAGTGCTTGTGTTATTCGTAGTCACAGCTCGTCGACGTTTCCCGGACGCGGAGCAACAAAAACCCAGTCTTTAATGTAACTCCACACACAGAAGTACATTCGGGTTTTACTGATGCATCAAGTAATGTTCAAGGATGCCCAGGTACGACAGGCCAGTTACAGCTGACTCTAGAAAAAAGAAGTGACCACCGATCTTGTTATAGCTTACAGCGCAAAAATCATCTTAGGTGAGTACTCCACATGTTCAGTTACTAGATGTGGTTCCTGCTCACCTCATATGCATTATGCCGATTCACTTTACCGCAGGTACGGATGGTGGTTTCATCACTCAGCACAATTTTACTAACAAAATCATCTTCAGTCGGCATTTTGTTAAACATTTCCACGCAAAACTCAGCTCGTTTTTCTCTGTTACTTTCTCTTAAGGCTTGCAACAGTCCCAGTTTGTAGGGTTAGAATGACAGATGTTTCCGTAATATCTTCCACACTATAACACTATACATATTCCATTCTATGCAGGCACGTCTCGTGATTTACCTGAGGTGGTGACTTGTGTCATTTATTCCTGAATTGTCCCTAACCTATAGTAGCGGAATTGCATTCACGAAATCATACACAAAACAGCGTACCCTCTGCACCGTTATACGACCGTTGGAATAACTCATCCGCGCATGCCACCTGGAGGGAACGTCAGGAAATAACACTGTTAGCAAGAAATGCTGCATTCAGTTCTGTACCAAGCATTTCTGTAAATTATTTTATTCTTTTGTCCATAAAACGTTACTTTTGTATAACTAATTTATAGACATCCTATGTTTCGAACTGTCACCTCTTGCCTACTCCTAATTGCAGTGCCCCACTCTTAGGGACAAAAGGTCTCCTACGTTTTACTGAAGTCTGTGAAACAGTTCTTCCAGCAACTCAGTGGATATTACCGGTAATATAGTTCATCATGTCGTGAATACCGGCTTACCCTTCAAAATTTTGCAAAAGACTGAAAAGGGCCCAGGCGGTCTTAGAATCAGCCTTACTGGCCGTTAGCCCTATTCATTTTTCGTAGAGAAGGAGCGAGGTTGTTGCTCCAACTGTCTACGAAATTATAACTGATAAGAGGAATGTACATGACTCCCACTGATTAGCATCAGCTTGCATAGCAGGACTTGATTGCAGTCCCTATTGCTCATGGCGTGTAAGGCTTGTGAAACACTGTGAACGATGTTGGTTACTGTTTGTCCATGACCGTGGTAGACCACGCGGCCGCTACGGTCGCAGGTTCGAATCCTGCCTCGGGCATGGATGTATGTGTTGTCCTTAGGTTGGTTAGCTTTAAGTAGTTCTAAGTTCTAGGGGACTGATGACCTCACATGTTAAGTCCCATAGTGCTCAGAGCCATTTGAACCATTAGTTTTTTTTTTTTTTTGTTCTTTTGTCCACTATCCGAAGTCTTATTTGTTTAAATCTAACACAGAAACTCTTCTGTTACCACAAAACAAAATAAAACCTTTATTAAATTAACTAAGGGAGGCGAAAATTTAATTGTGATGGGGGACTCGAATTCGATAGCGGGAAAAGGAAGAGAAGGAAAAATAGTAGGTTGATATACACTCCTGGAAATTGAAATAAGAACACCGTGAATTCATTGTCCCAGGAAGGGGAAACTTTATTGACACATTCCTGGGGTCAGATACATCACATGATCACACTGACAGAACCACAGGCACATAGACACAGGCAACAGAGCATGCACAATGTCGGCACTAGTACAGTGTATATCCACCTTTCGCAGCAATGCAGGCTGCTATTCTCCCATGGAGACGATCGTAGAGATGCTGGATGTAGTCCTGTGGAACGGCTTGCCATGCCATTTCCACCTGGCGCCTCAGTTGGACCAGCGTTCGTGCTGGACGTGCAGACCGCGTGAGACGACGCTTCATCCAGGCCCAAACATGCTCAATGGGGGACAGATCCGGAGATCTTGCTGGCCAGGGTAGTTGACTTACACCTTCTAGAGCACGTTGGGTGGCACGGGATACATGCGGACGTGCATTGTCCTGTTGGAACAGCAAGTTCCCTTGCCGGTCTAGGAATGGTAGAACGATGGGTTCGATGACGGTTTGGATGTACCGTGCACTATTCAGTGTCCCCTCGACGATCACCAGTGGTGTACGGCCAGTGTAGGAGATCGCTCCCCACACCATGATGCCGGGTGTTGGCCCTTTGTGCCTCGGTCGTATGCAGTCCTGATTGTGGCGCTCACCTGCACGGCGCCAAACACGCATACGACCATCATTGGCACCAAGGCAGAAGCGACTCTCATCGCTGAAGACGACACGTCTCCATTCGTCCCTCCATTCACGCCTGTCACGACACCACTGGAGGCGGGCTGCACGATGTTGGGGCGTGAGCGGAAGACGGCCTAACGGTGTGCGGGACCGTAGCCCAGCTTCATGGAGACGGTTGCGAATGGTCCTCGCCGATACCCCAGGAGCAACAGTGTCCCTAATTTGCTGGGAAGTGGCGGTGCGGTCCCCTACGGCACTGCGTAGGATCCTACGGTCTTGGCGTGCATCCGTGCGTCGCTGCGGTCCGGTCCCAGGTCGACGGGCACGTGCACCTTCCGCCGACCACTGGCGACAACATCGATGTACTGTGGAGACCTCACGCCCCACGTGTTGAGCAATTCGGCGGTACGTCCACCCGGCCTCCCGCATGCCCACTATACGCCCTCGCTCAAAGTCCGTCAACTGCACATACGGTTCACGTCCACGCTGTCGCGGCATGCTACCAGTGTTAAAGACTGCGGTGGAGCTCCGTATGCCACGGCAAACTGGCTGACACTGACGGCGGCGGTGCACAAATGCTGCGCAGCTAGCGCCATTCGACGGCCAACAGCGCGGTTCCTGGTGTGTCCGCTGTGCCGTGCGTGTGATCATTGCTTGTACAGCCCTCTCGCAGTGTCCGGAGCAAGTATGGTGGGTCTGACACACCGGTGTCAATGTGTTCTTTTTTCCATTTCCAGGAGTGTAGATGGGGAGAAAGGACTGAAAGAGGAAGCCACCTGGTAGAATTTTGCACGGAAGATTACTTAAAAGTCGATAACACTTGGTTTAAGAATAATGAAAGAAAATAGTATACATGGAAGAGACCTGGAGACACCACAATTTAAATTTATTGTAAAATAGTAACAAGATTTTAAACTGTAACACATTTCCAGGGGAAGATGTGGACTCTGACAACCTTATTGCTTAGAAACTGTAGATGACATCAGAAGCAACTGAAAAAAGGTAGAAAATTAAGGAGATGATATCTGAATAAGTTGGAAGAGCCAGGAACTGTTGAGAGTTTTACAGGGAGAATTGGGCAATGGTTGACTAGAATAGGGAAAAGGAATACAGTAGAAGAAGAATGGGTAGCTTCAAAAGATGAAACAGTGAAGGCAGCAGAGGATCAAATAGGTAAAAAGATAAGACCTAGTAAAAATCTTTGGATATCACAGGGGATATTGAATTTTACTAATGAAAAGAGAAGATAGAAGAAAGCAGAAAATAATGCAGGCGAAAGGGAATACAAACGTCTAAAAAATGAGAGTGACAAAAAGCGCAAAATGGGTAAGCAGGAATGGCTACAGGTAAATGCAAGGATTTAGAAGCATATTTCACTAAGAGGAAAACTGATACCGCTTATACGAAAATTAGAGATTTTTGGATAAAAGAGAAGTAGCCATATGAATATCAAGACCTCATGTGGAAAACCAGTACCGACCACAGAAGGAGTTTATAGAGGGTTTACGTGAGGAAGAAGAACCTGAAGCAATGTTATTGAAATGGAATGGGATGTAGCTGAAGACGAGATAGGAGATAGGATACTGCGAGAAGACTTTGACAAAGCAAAGAAAGATCTAAGTCGAAGAAAGACCCCTGGAGTAGACGACATTCCATCAGGACTACTGATAGCCTTGGAAGAGCCAGCCACGACAAAACTCTTCATCTGGTGTGCAAGACGTATGAGACAGGTGAAATACCCTCAGATTTCAAGAGGAATCTAATAACTCGAAGGAAATCAGTTGGTGACAGGTGTGAAAATGTCCGAGCTATCAGTTTAATACACAACTGGTAAAAAAATTAGTAGACGCTTTTAGAGGTTTCTAATTCACTCAAGATTTATCATCGCACGAGAGGATCTGAGGTACCAGGAATCGATCCATGCTGAAACAACCACATTAGTATGTGGTGTAGCCTCCAAGGGTGGTAATGCAGGCGCTGACTGCGGCGTCCAGTCGATCGTACAGATAGCGAATACTATCCTGGGACACGTTATGCCATGCCAGGTCGACCTGTTCACGTCGTTCTGTAAGAGTTAGTGGCTGACGAGTCGCACGAGTCACTTCTCGTCCCGTCCTATCCCACACATGCTCAATTGGAGACAAGTGCGGGGATCGTGCTGGCCAGGGAAGTTGTTTCATATCTTGCAGAGCACGTTGAGTTTCAAGAGCAGTGTGTGGACGACCATTATTCTGTTGGAAGAACACATCACCTTCCTGTTATAAGAACGGCAAAATAACTGGTCTAACAACAATCTGCATGCACTGAGCGCCCCAGAAACACCAAAGGTGTACGAGGGTTGTAGTTTATCGCATCCCAGACCGGTCTACGTAGACGATCGTCACTTGCATGCAGGCGGAATCTGCTTTCATTGCTGAAGACCACGGCGCACTATTCCATCTCCCAAGTGATCCTCTGACAGCACCAGTGCGTGTCGATGATGTGTCGTGAGTGGAAGACGTGCTGGAGGTGGGCGTGTCAGTAGTATCACTGCTAATAACCGGTTCGCAGCAGTTCGTGTTATCATGTCAGGGCACACAAGCCTTCATACCAGTACTGTGGTAGATGTACGATCAGCCCCAGCTGCCCTTGCAGTAAGACGATCTTGGACGGCGTCTGTGTTGCACGGATATCCAGAACCTCTTCTATGGATGCGAAAGTGTTCACGTGACCACTATACCACTATGGTTGCACAACTGACGCAGCACGTCCAACTTGTGTTTCAGAGGACAATCCCACCATTCGGAAGGCCAGAATATGACCCCTTTCAAACACATTCAGATGGCTTATGAAGCACAAGTGCGTCTCCGTGCCATGGTTGCTTGTTTGCTTCACACGTTTGCATCACACTGAGCTTTCTGAATGTGAGCATTCCCTATTGAAGGTTAGACGCAGATGGTCCTCTGGTAGCTACGCTAATACGCTACCTGTTGGTGGACGACGTTGAAACAATTGCCGTTACATCTACTATCCCCCAGGTGGCATATGCCGTCATCGGATCAATACCGACGTCGTCTTTCTAGGTGTACTAATTTTTTTCCGGCAGTGTATGTAATAGTTGCAAAATGCTAACACAAATTCATTACAGAAGGATGGAAAAACTGATGGAAACCGATCTCAAGGAAGATCATTTTAGAATTTGGGAGAAATGCAGGAACATGTGAGGCAATACTGACCTGCTTAGAAGGTAGGTTAAGGAAAGGAAAACGCAAACCTACGTTTCTAGCATTTGTAGACTTAGAGAAAGCTTTTGACAATGTTAACTGGAATACTCTCTTTCAAATTCTGAAGGTGGCAGGGGTAAAATACAGGGAGCGAAAGGCTATTTACAATTTGTACAGAAACCAGATGGCAGTTATAAGAGTCGAGGGGCATGAAAGGGAAGCAGTGGTTGGGAAAGGAGTGAGACAGGGTTGGAGCCTCTCCCCGATGTTATTCAATCTGTATATTGAGCAATCAGTAAAGGAAACAAAAGAAAAATTCGGAGTAGGTATTAAAATTCATGGAGAAGAAGTAAAAACTTTGAGGTTCGCCGATGACATTGTAATTCTGTCAGAGACAGCAAAGGAAGAGCTGTTGAACGGAATGGACAGTGTCTTGAAAGGGGGATATAAGATGAACATCAACAAAAGCAAAACGAGGATAATGGAATGTAGTCAAATTAAATCGGGTGATGCTGAGGGAATTAGATTAGGAAATGAGACACTTAAAGTAGTAAAGGAGTTTTGCTATTTATGGAGTAAAATAACTGATGATGGTCGAAGTAGAGGGGATATAAAATGTAGACTGGCAATGGCAAGGAAATCGTTTCTGAAGAAGAAAAATTTGTTAACGTCGAGTATAGATTTAAGTGTCAGGAAGTCGTTTCTGAAAGTATTTGTATGGAGTGTAGCCATGTATGGAAGTGAAACATGGACGATAACTAGTTTGGACAAGAAGAGAATAGAAGCTTTCGAAATGTGGTGCTACAGAAGAAAGCTGAAGATAAGGTGGATAGATCACGTAACTAATGAGGAAGTATTGAATAGGATTGGGGAGAAGAGAAGTTTGTGGCACAACTTGACTAGAAGAAGGGATCGGTTGGTAGGACATGTTTTGAGGTATCAAGTAATCACAAATTTAGCATTGGAGGGCAGCGTGGAGGGTAAAAATCGTAGAGGGAGACCAAGAGATGAATACACTAAGCAGATTCAGAAGGATGTAGGTTGCAGTAAGTACTGGGAGATGAAGAGGCTTGCACAGGATAGAGTAGCATGGAGAGCTGCATCAAACCAGTCTCAGGACTGAAGACCACAACAACAACAACAACAACAACAACAACAACATAGCACATGTAGCCTTAGAGAAATCTTTTGTCAGTGTTGTGGTAGCAGGGTAAAATACAAGGAGCCAGAGGCTATTTACAACTTGTATAGAATCCAGATGGCACTTACAGGACTCGAAGGGTATGAAAGGGAAGCAGTGGTTGAGAAGGGGCTGAACCAGGGTTGTAGCCTGTCCCAGATTTTATTCAATCTGTACACTGAAGAAGCAGTAAAGGAAACGAAAGAAGAATTTGGAGTAGGAATTAAAGTACAGAGAAAAGAAATAAAAACCTTGATGCTTGCCGATGATATTTTAATCCTGTCAGAGATAGCAATTGATTTGGAAGAGCAGTTGAACGGAACGAACAGTGTCTCGAAAGGACTGATGATGGCCGAAATAAACAAGATGTAAACTGTAGACTGGAAATGGCAAGAAAACCTTTTCTGAAGGAATGAAATTTATAGACATCGAATATAGACTTAAGTCTGTTTTGAATCTATTTCTCTGGAGTGTAGCCATGTATGGAAGTGAAACCTGGACGATTAACTGTGCTGGCACAAGCAGTCGCCAGCACACTGGTAGGCAAAGGTGTAGCACAAAGATCGATAGTAGGCGCTGGATGAAGCGCGCCTATCACGAGAGAGGACAGAGACACACCGACAAGCAACACGTCGCCAACGCCCTTTCGACAACAAGTATTTAGGCCACCGCCGCTGACCGAAGAGCCTCACTGACTCACTGATTCACTGACTCAATATTCCAGTTTGGCGTCTGTCATTCTCTCGCAGAGCGGACTCGGTTCACATCACAGGCTACGACAGTGTATAGCGACCAGATTGGTGACAACAGCAAGACTAAAGTTTGTAATAGCCAGGTTACCGGTATTGTCTCCAATATGACTTTTACTGATGAGCTTTTACCGCGACACATGGACTCTATTCAAGTTAAGTATCCCGTTCTTGTAAATGAAGAACCGTATTAATTCATGTGTGCATTTGTGTTGTAGAAATAGGTTCCTATTCCTTGCATCCCTGTGGTACAACACTCTATGTAAACCATTTATACAAGAAGAGAATACAAGCTTTTCAAATGTGGTGCTGCAGAAAAATGCAGAAGATCAGATGGGCAGATCACGTAACTAATGAAGCGGTAGAGTACAGAATTGGGAAAACAAGAATTTGTGGCATAACTTGACTAAAAGAAGTGATCGGTTGACAGGACGCATTCTGAGATATCAATGAGGCCACCAATTCAGTACTGGGAAGTGGTGGGGGTGGGGGGGGGGACTGTAGAGGGTGAGCAAAAGATTGAGAAGGATGTAGGTTGCAGTAATTTGGAAATGAAGAGGCTTCCATAGGAAATAGTAGCATAGAGAGCTGCATCCAACCAGTCTTCGACTAAATATGACAAGATCCTAAATTAACTTACGTCAGCCTCCATAGGTCACTGCCCAGCGTTATGACCAGACCACTATGTGGAGGAATAGGATTCGATTCCAGGTACTACACGGGATTTTTTGTTGGTGCGACGACTGAAATGCCATGCACTCAGCCTCGTGAAGCCAACTCAAGAGATAACTGATCTAAACGTAGCAGCTCCAAGGTCCAGAAAACCGGCAATGGCCTGGAGAGCTCAGCCCATTGCCGAGAGAGATGGGACAGTGGTTAGCACACTAGTCTCGTACTCGGAGGACAGAGGTTCAAATCCGGGTCCCGCCATCTTGATTTAGTTTTTCCATGATTTCTGTAAATAACTACCGGTTAATTCTGGGACGATTTCTGTGAAAGGGCACGGTCGAATTCCATCTCTACCCGTGACACTTTTTCGAGTTTGTGCCCCGTCTCCAATGACCTTGATGACGACGGGACGTTTTTCGTTAACTTAACCTATTTTAGCAGTCTGTTTGCTGGCGCTGATGTCTGTTTGTATTTATCAGCAGCAGGTAGGTTCAGCGGATGGTGCACATTCAATATACCGACACCGATGTCAAATTTTACATCACTGTCTACAACTGTCGTCAGGGAAAGTGCACTCAACACAGATCGTGAGGAAACAGCGCCTTTCTTTCTATAGACGCATTGGTTCTCTCTAGTGGCGCGACGTCAAAGTATAGCGCACATACAAACACAGACACACACACACACACACACACACACACACACACACATACACATACACACATTTTTTGAAATTATTTCCTCGGTTTATGTAAGCTTAGATACTACAGCTCGCATTTACTAAACATGTTTTAGAAAGTCAAAACTACAGAAGACATTGATTATGTCTGAGTTCAAAGATAAACGCTTTTGTAAGCTATGGGTATCAAAGATGTGACGTTCCACTCAATGGTTTTGAAAATTCTTCTTTTATTTACTCTTAAAACTAGCTCTAGTGAGAAACATGAAAGCTCCATATAGAGAATTGCATTTAACAGTAAGTCAGGTCAGAATTTTGTACAGTACATTAAAACCTCGTTACATTAATAAAAATTCACAACATTCATAATGTGAACTCTGAAGTTCTTGGCCTGCAGTGCTACTCAAAGAGTACAACATGTTACCAACGTTGTGGGAGGGTCGAGCATTACGCCCTCTTCCCAGAGATAGAATTACTGTAAGAAACTGCGTATACCCTAGCCGACTGAATTCATATGCATGGCAGTTGTAGCTTTTGCAATTCTGTGTGCTTTTTTTTTAAAAAGTAGTTTATGCTTGATACTATATTTATAAAAAAATCCTAGCTATCAACAACAGTGCGCTGGAATAGAAAGGTAAACTCGTCGACAGACTTTCGTTACGAGTATAACGCAGCTCGGTTATCATATTTTTCTGTTCCGAGTCTATTAAGCTAACTGTGTCATAGTAACTGTGTCATAGTAATAACTACTGACCCGTGGAAGACATACAGTGATGTGAATGTCTTTCATAGATCTTCCTTCAAGATGATGTGGCATGCTTAAGTTGGATCCGTCAGTGGTCTCCTGATGTGGTTTGGTATTTCAGCATGGCTGCTCACCATATTCCAAACTGGGCTGAATTTGTTTCTGTAAGTCTTTGTAGGAAAGGAAAAAGGTCAGGATAACAGCAGGTCGGGCACTGACTAGTGACGTTACTGACATACTTGTTAAAACAATTCACGGAACGGTGGATAAAACGGGAAAAAATAAAGCATTAGCCACAAACTCTGTTATAGTATCACTCACATTCACTTGCCGATTTATATTGTTTTATACAGAACAAGCAGTTGCGAACATTATTGACTTTAAAGTGTGCTGTTGGAACTATGATACACTAACACAACGAAGATGAAAATGAAGACTCAGAGAAGATGTATGACTCATTACCTATAACTGTAAGAAAACTATGAATCTTTAATCAAACCGTCCCGATAAAATACAAACCGCATCCCAAAGGCTTAGGGAATTTGGAATGAACCTTAAGATTCGTAAGACATTTGCCTGCTTGTCTGACAGAGTTGAAGGAAGATTACCTGCTAAATTAACACATTCCTTACTCTCTGAAAATAAAATATGGTCTATTGAAATTTTTTGAAACGTGTTTTTCTCATCATAACTTTAGTTTTGTTTTATGGACTCCGTCGAAAGACGGTGTTTGGAAGGTAAATAAAAATGTAGTACTTACATTTTATTTAAACGAAGTGAAGTGAAATGAAGTAATATTATGAAGTGTTATTGTACTGTTATGTAGAAGGGTTCTTAATCTGCAGCCGAGCAACTCCCCAGTAATCCACAACACTGGACCTCGAAAGCTCTGTTACTTTATGGAGTGGGGCCATAATCTGGACCTCATTATTTTGTACAGAGGTCTCCTTGGCTGCCGGACATGTTCATTCGTGTATTTATTTCCCTAAATACCCAGTACCTCATAGAATTTTTAGACGCAGGAATGACTCAAGGGTAGTCTCGATTTATTTATACGCGGAACACTCTATACTTATTACTGACTCCAAAAGAATTTATATTTTGATCAAATCCACACAGTTAGATTTCAGTGAAATTACACACTGCTACTTTTTCTTGTAATTCCTAACACGATATGGGCTCCTACCACAACGTTGGTCTACGTCGGAAAATTTCCATTATTTGCAGGAGCATATGACCGATGCTACGGATATATACAGCAAAATGTTGAACCGAAACCGTTTTTCACGTAATCAGGAGGACCTGGGTTCAGCTACCTGTCGTACTATTTTAACAAAGTCATTACATTCTTTCAATGGAACTCCTGAATCGGTCTTTACATATAATCATAACCAATTTCCACAACAAACCTTTACGAACTCCGATAACGCTTTGTCTAGTCTATTTCTAACAATTACACTGACGATGACAAGATGAACATTGACATTAAAAGAAAAATTTGATTGAACCATACACTTCCTCTACATGAAAACCTGCTAAGACATCCACCAGAAAGCGAGAGAAATTGTTATCAGAAATATCACAACCATTTTAATGTTAAGGAAGTAATAAGTATTGTGGAAAAATAATTACACACTTGTCAGTTGATTACAGCTTTGACCACTTAAGACTGTTGTGAGATTAAACTTAATATGTTCTCTTAAGTTACACCCATCCGACAAACAGTTCCGTCTATATCAGACCGGAAATATAAATATGATATAATTTAAATTCAATTTACTTTAATCGATTCATTCATCAGCAACAGGCTTATTAAAAGAACAATGGACTAGTTCAAACTAATTTCTCATTTTCATTATCTATACTGAAATTATTTTAATTATAATTAAATTCCTCTTAACACTAAACCGGATATCGAAAATTTGATGGGTTTGCATCTCAATTAATTCTCTCTGTGATTTTAGGAATGTTGTCAATGAATGCGAAATTGAAAAGATTAGAAGATTTATTATCTGAGATTCAAATGATATCATTGTGCCAGTACTTTCCTAGTTTCCTCATCTACACTGACCTCATTTCGCATAATCTGCCCTGTGAGAAAGAATAAGAAATAGCATTGTTTATTTGCTACTATGGGTTCTATGAATAACAAAACAATCGCTATGCATTGAGGTTGGACTGTGGTTGAAAAATAATACCGAACTGCTGGAAGACGTATGGAATTGCTCTGAGAAGTTAATACGCTATATCATTGACAAAGAAAAATAAAGGTGTTAAATGAAATCCCAGTCCACATGAAGTATTAACTTCACAAGGATATTCACGTTATTACACGTGCTATTGCAGTCTATAAGTTTCAATTTCCCCCACTATTATTTAAAAGCGCTACTCGAATGATGAAAATAAACAATGTGGCTGAGCTTACACTTTTCCTTATTTAGAGTCAACTGCTCCTTTTTGCAAATCTGTTACATTTCGATTACATTATCAGTCACAGAAATATGAAGGATGTTTGTTCAACTACATACCTAGGAATTACAAGCAATAAATAACAAAATATTGCCCGTTCTAAATTTTTTGTGATCTTCCCAAGACATTTGACTGTGTAGATCATTAACTCTCTTAGAAAAAAAAAATGTTGTGGTGCTGATAGCTTTACACGTAGCTAGTTTAAATCATACAAAGAGACTGCAAAAAACTGTACTGAATAACTAAAACAATTTTGGAAGGGTAGAAAATTTTAGTGACTGAGGAGAAATCGCAAAGGGTGTCCCCTGTGTTCAATTTTGGATCTACTCCTATTCTTTTTATATGTGAATGACCTTCCACTTAACTTTCAACCAGCAGAATTGGTAATTTTTGCAGGTCATACTAGTGTTATAATTAATTCCATTTGAAACAAAGCAACAGGAGATATTGTAAATGATGTTTTCCGAAGAAAATGGACTCTCCCTACATTTTCAGAGAACACACTATATTCAGTTCTGTTCCAACAATTGAAGTAGCATGTGAACAGGATTTGGTAAATAGTGGCGAATGCTACAAATTCTTGGACATACATATTGATGAAGATGGAAAGTGGAAGACATATTACTCAGGTTCTCAAACTGTTAAGTTTAGCTACTTTTGCTCTTCATATACTGGTTAGTCTTGAAAAACGCGAATCAGTCTCCCAGCATATTTTCCGTATTTACTCTCAGATTTGACTTCTGGAATAATTTTCAGGGGTAACTCACCGGTTGGAAAAAAATAACGTGTGGTGTTGATCACAGTCTCATGTACGTACGTCTTCAAGGACTTGGGCGTTTTATCTGCACCGTCACAATACATATATTCACTAATGAAATTCGTCATAAATAATCCAAAAAAATGGTTCAAATGGCTCTGAGCACTATGGGACTTAACATCTATAGTCATGAGTCCCCTAGAACTTAGAACTACTTAAACCTAACTAACCTAAGGACATCACACACATCCATGCCCGAGGCAGGATTCGAACCTGCGACCGTAGCAGTCGCGCAGCTCCGGACTGAGCGCCTAGAACTGCTAGACCACCGCGGCCGGCATAAATAATCCATCTAAATATCAGAAGAAGAGAGAGAATACTAGAGGAGAAAATCATCTCCATAGCCATTAAGGCCTATTAAGGCTGTCAGCGGGTTGGAAAGGAGCTGAATATGCAGAAAAAACATTTTTTATTATTTAGTCGATGATCTAAAATGCCTGCCAGCAAAGTAAATTTTAAATCTAACCTACAGTCATTTCTCCTGGACAACTCGCTTTATTCCATGGGCGATCCGTAGCATGAAAAAAGAAAAATGTGCAAAATAGACCTTATTTTTAAGTGTAAGTGCATCAGTAGGATTAAATATAATATCCTGAATGATCTGTGGAAAATGCAACTAACGAACTGATTCAAGTTCTCCTACTATTTATACGCTGCTTAGAGTATAAGATTCAAATAGCGACTAAAATCTAAAATCTGACTATAGAATTATGGGACTCGAACGTGCTACCCTCTCGCAAACATAAATTGAAATAGCGCTCTAGTTCAAACCTGGTGTCTGCGAACACTTCAGCTCACTACATGCAAAGGAGCAAGTAAAAGTCTGAGTTTATCACTTACAAAACGTTTGAAGACATGACGCACCGCACTTTGTCCAGACATGGTATAACGAGTTTCATAGCTAGGAGCAAAGAATTTCCCTTCTTTTTTATATTCTTTCCTCCAGTATATTTCGTCACGAATGGGAACAAGTTACGAGTGGACGTCTTGGAGCATTATAAATGAAGTAGTAAAATGAAGAAGAAATAAATTTAACGTAAACCGGAGTAAATGAAGCGATGAGAACCCAATTAAAATTTTGCCCTTCTGTTTATTCCGATGTTTTGACATGGAGTGACTGTTGATGGAAGTGCACTCTGTGAGCAATACCGTGAAACAAATTAACACAAAATTACTATGAAGTACTTCAGAGAGAGAAAGCTGTAATCTACATCTATTTCTGCATGACTACTCTGCAATTCATATTGAAAGCCTGGCAGACGGTTCATCGAACCACCTATAGACTACTTTTCTACTATTCCACTGTCGAATAGCGTGCTGGAAAAGCGAACACTTAAATCTTTCGTTGCGAGCTCTGTTTTCTCGTGCTTTATTCCGAAGAAATGGGCATCAGTAAAATATTTTCGTATTCGTAAGAGAATGTTGATGATTGAAATTTAGTGAAACGTTCTTACAGCAACGAGATGGGCATCAGTAAAATATTTTCGTATTCGTAAGAGAATGTTGATGATTGAAATTTAGTGAAACGTTCTTACAGCAACGAGAGACGCCTTGTTTTGACAACTGTCTCTCCCCCCCCCCCCACCACCCCCCCACCCCACCCCCCACCCATCTCGCTTACGACATTCTGGACACTGTCTCTCCTATTTCACGACAATACAAAACGAGCTGCTCTTCTTTGGATTTATTTCTTTTTTCAGTTCGTAACACCGAAAATGCAAATAAAATACCTTCTACGGCACCAAAAATTTTCGTCGTTTAATATCCATTGTTAACTTGTACTGTACGTTTGATTCTGAAGCTGTAAGCTGTATTACAGAAACTATATTTAATAAGTAATCGATGTAATAGTGTATTTATTTCTGGCTGTACATAACTGATTCTAATTATAATGAAAATATTGTATATTGCTGGGTAATAGCCAAGGGAACTTTATTTAATGTATCTACAGCAACAACGAAGTGGCAGTAGCTGTGCCGTTGTTTATCTTTGCGCATGGAGAGTCTCTGTCGCGTTACGAGCAGAGAGGGAGCAAAGCAGCTTGAAATGTTTGTTGGGCGATCCCGCCGACGCGGTGTGCAGCTATTCTTGCACCAATGTAGATGCACCTGATTTGTTAACCCACGAGTACTGAGCGCACGGTAAGAGTGGACAGGCGAAGGAAGCTGCAATTCCTACTATAGCCTGTCCCATAATTATCCGTGGCTCTGGAGACGACTTGAAGTTCTCATCGAAGAGCGGCAGCAGCAACAACAGCAGCTCAGCATTGTCGTCGGCTACATTCTTCATCGCCCGCACAGCTACAACATCGTAAAATTCTTAAGTGAAAAATTATAAACTTACGTACGCATTACGCAGCAACATTTCTTTCACAAAGTGTGACTAACCTGAATACTAACCTTGTCCTCGGACATTACTACCAAGCAGGGTCCTTTTTCCTTTCCATACTATCATCGGAAATACGAAAACTGATTATCTATTTATTGCCTGTTTTGTGTGTTTGCTAATGAGCAGTCCCAGTCTAAATTTTCTACCTCATTAACTGTTTATCCTTGTATTGCATGACAGAGGCTACTAAAAGTAAAGTAAAATTTCACTGGCAAACCTACACTCATGCTCATAAATTAAGGATAATTGCAGAATGTGGTGCCACACAACGTGGCACTACACAAAACTGGCACTAATAGCATAGGCACGTAGGGAACACACACGACACAGATATGTACGTCCACTGTATTCGTAATGAGTTGAGAAAACCGTCCAGAAACACATGTGCAACAAAACCCCACTGCTTCCTGCGCATGTACCCCGACATAAATAAGAGATATGATTACCATGCACACGTACACTGGCCGCACAACGGGTTGGCATACTCTCGATCACGTGGTCGAGCAGCTGCTGGGGTATAGCCTCTCATTCTCGCACCAGTGCCTGTCGGAGCTCCTGAAGTGTCGTAGGGATTTGAAGACGTGCATCCCAGACGTGCTCGATGGGGTTTAGGTCTGGAGAACATGCAGGCCACTCCATTCGCCTGATATCGTTTCAAGGTACTCCTCCACGATAGCAGCTCGGTGGGGCCGTGCGTTATCATCCATCAGGAGGAAGGTGGGACCCACTGCACCCCTGAAAAGGCAAAATGACGTCCCAGTATACTTGACCTGTTACAGTTCCTCTGTCAAAGACATGCAGGGGTGTACTTTCGCCAATCATAATCTCACCCCACACCATCAAACCACAATATCCATACAGTTCAAGACATTAAGGGGTTGGTATCTGGTTCCTGGTTCAACCGGCGAGAATCACTGTTCAGACTATATCTGGACTCGTCCGTCAACATAACCTGGGATCACTGTTCCAATGACCATGTACTGTGTTCTTGACACCAGGCTTTACGGGCTCTCCTGTGACAGGGATCAGTAGAATGCACCTTGCAGGTCTCCGGCGAATAAACCATGTCTGTTCAGTCATCTGTAGACTGTGTGCCTGGAGAAAACTGTTACAGTAGCCGCGGTAATGTCCCGAGCAAGGCTACCTGCAGTACTCCGCGGCCGTCTGCGGGCACTGATGGTGAGATATCGGTCTTCTTGTGGTGTTGTACACCGGACGTCCCGTACTGTAGCGTCTAGACACGTTTCCCTGTCTGCTGGAATCGTTGCCGTAATATTGAGATCACACTTCGTGACACACGGAGGGCCCGTGCTACGACCTGCTCTGTTTGACCAGCCTCCAGTCGCCCTAGTTTTCTACCCCTCATATCGTCATCAATATGTGTGTGTTCTTTGAGCCATTTTCAACACACAGTCACCATTATCACGTCTGAAAACGTCTGCACACTTGCTGCACCGTACTCTGAGATGCACCAACACCCCGCTGCGTTTGTGGACTGCTGCCAGCGCCACCGCAAGTAAAATGCACCGCATGGTCATACCCCGAGTTTATGTAAACCCGCAAACCGCCCACCAGAGTGTCATATCACCGTGTATCAGCATTATCCTTAATTTATGAACATGAGTGGAGTAACTAAAGGCACAGTACAAATTAAGGGTGCGCTTTTTCATTTATTCTGCACTTAGCTCAGCGAGTGACTTCTACTGGCTTGGTATGTAACTTATTGTTATTTAAAAAGTAAATTCAATTGCTCATTTGCTTGAAGTAAATTCAGTTTAATCTCTCAATAGTCAAAAGTAAATTGCTTGAATTTTTCTAAATCTTGCTTCACATTACACTGAAGTTACAGAAAGTGATTTTTTTACGTAACAAGGTTTAAGTTAAGCAGTCATTTATTTAACCAGTAACTCCATTTAATTTGACATTCAAAATTTAGTATTTCAGAATACGTAACTGCAAACTCAGCCTTCTGTTGCCATACCATTGATTATTTGCTTAAATTCTTTGCCACTAACTCTCTGAGAATTCTGGAGATTCATAGCCCTAGCGGGCTGGCGACCGTTTAATTATCCTTTTCTTTTAGCTAATCAGTGTTTTCTTTGTATTACCAGCGATTTTTGTAGTAAATATTATGTGGTACCTTTTTACCCCCTGTGCGGCACGTAAGCGATTGCACCATAACCCACCCATTTCAAAATTATCGTCAGTATTTAGCTTAAGTTTAGATTAGATTCTTCCTTCAGAAGAGTTTGTTGTACACTTTCCTCTCCAACTAACCAGCGTTACTTTCCTTCGGTAACGATGGCCTTACTCACCGTACTCACGTAAAATTTCATTAGGCATATGCGATCGCGGTCAGTTATATCGCAATCCAGTAGGCCGATTGGGAAGGAGGAGGTTACAAGTTCTGTCTGGTAAGGATCCCGTAACGCACACCGGTACCGCGGAAGAGGACGAACAAGCGGAGTGTAGGCAGCCTCATTGGTAGACCTGTCACATCTTTTACGTGTACTGACAATAAAACGCAGTCTTTAGTTTTCCTTGTCTGCAACATTATCTATACAATCGTTCCAATATAAGTTGTTCGCAATTGTAATTCCTAGGTATTTAGTTGAACAGACAGCCTTTTGATTTGTGTAATTGATCATGTAATCGAAATGTAACGTATTTGTTTCAGTAGTCGCGTGGCTTATCTCACACTTTTTCTTGTTTAGAGTCAACTAATACTTTTCGCACCACCCAGGTATCGTGTGTAAGTCATTTTGTAATTGGTAATAATCTTCCTCTAAACTTACTAGACGTTAAATGACAGCATCATCTGCAAACAGTCTAAGAGGGCTGCTCAGATTGTCTTCCAAATTCTTCAAATAGATCACGAGCAGCACAGGGCCTGTAACACTTGCCAGGAGAATCTAAGCTATCACGTCGGTTTTATTAAACTTCCTGTCAGTTATTACGAAATGAGACCATCCTGATAGGAAATCACGAATCTAGTCACACAACTGAGAAGATACTCCATAGGCATGCGATTTGATTGGAAGCCACTTGTGAGAAACGATGTCAAAAGCCTTCTGTATATCTAGAAAATTAATATGGAGTCAATCTGAGATTCCCTGCCAACACCACTCTTTACTCTGTGTGAATAAAGAGCCAATTGTATTTCACAAGAAAGTTATTCTGTAAATCTGTACTCGAAAGCAATAAATCGTGTTGTCCAAGGTATTTCATAACGTCTGCTGAGTATATCAGCAGCATCTACTGAAAGGTGGCTACACTGAGTCACAGCGCCAGAGATTGCGCCAAATATTATTATTCCGCCGCCTCCACTGACAGTAGTAGTTCAGAGGATGTCGAGAGCAGTCGTTGTTCTGTTGGGCGAGAGAGTAGACGATCTGAGTGTTGACTGAAATGTTGCCCGCATCTCGTGGTCGTGCGGTAGCGTTCTCGCTTCCCACGCCCGGGTTCCCGGGTTCGATTCCCGGCGGGGTCAGGGATTTTCTCTGCCTCGTGATGGCTGGGTGTTGTGTGCTGTCCTTAGATTAGTTAGGTTTAAGTAGTTCTAAGTTCTAGGGGACTTATGACCACAGCAGTTGAGTCCCATAGTGCTCAGAGCCATTTGAACCATTTGAACTGAAATGTTGTACTGTTCGGTTGGTGCAGTGTATTGATGGAAGAAGATGCAATTGTCAGCATATATTTGAGAAAGGAGATAAGCTTTTGGTTTATGATGCTGGTGTAAAGGAGTATTTTCGTCAATATACACTCCTGGAAATTGAAATAAGAACACCGTGAATTCATTGTCCCAGGAAGGGGAAACTTTATTGACACATTCCTGGGGTCAGATACATCACATGATCACACTGACAGAACCACAGGCACATAGACACAGGCAACAGAGCATGCACAATGTCGGCACTAGTACAGTGTATATCCACCTTTCGCAGCAATGCAGGCCGCTATTCTCCCATGGAGACGATCGTAGAGATGCTTGATGTAGTCCTGTGGAACGGCTTGCCATGCCATTTCCACCTGGCGCCTCAGTTGGACCAGCGTTCGTGCTGGATGTGCAGACCGCGTGAGACGACGCTTCATCCAGTCCCAAACATGCTCAATGGGGGACAGATCCGGAGATCTTGCTGGCCAGGGTAGTTGACTTACACCTTCTAGAGCACGTTGGGTGGCACGGGATACATGCGGACGTGCATTGTCCTGTTGGAACAGCAAGTTCCCTTGCCGGTCTAGGAATGGTAGAACGATGGGTTCGATGACGGTTTGGATGTACCGTGCACTATTCAGTGTCCCCTCGACGATCACCAGTGGTGTACGGCCAGTGTAGGAGATCGCTCCCCACACCATGATGCCGGGTGTTGGCCCTGTGTGCCTCGGTCGTATGCAGTCCTGATTGTGGCGCTCACCTGCACGGCGCCAAACACGCATACGACCATCATTGGCACCAAGGCAGAAGCGACTCTCATCGCTGAAGACGACACGTCTCCATTCGTCCCTCCATTCACGCCTGTCGCGACACCACTGGAGGCGGGCTGCACGATGTTGGGGTGTGAGCGGAAGACGGCCTAACGGTGTGCGGGACCGTAGCCCAGCGTCATGGAGACGGTTGCGAATGGTCCTCGCCGATACCCCAGGAGCAACAGTGTCCCTAATTTGCTGGGAAGTGGCGGTGCGGTCCCCTACGGCACTGCGTAGGATCCTACTGTCTTGGCGTGCATCCGTGCGTCGCTGCGGTCCGGTCCCAGGTCGACGGGCACGTGCACCTTCCGCCGACCACTGGCGACAACATCGATGTACTGTGGAGACCTCATGCCCCACGTGTTGAGCAATTTGGCGGTACGTCCACCCGGCCTCCCGCATGCCCACTATACGCCCTCGCTCAAAGTCCGTCAACTGCACATACGGTTCACGTCCACGCTGTCGCGGCATGCTACCAGTGTTAAAGACTGCGATGGAGCTCCGTATGCCACGGCAAACTGGCTGACACTGACGGCGGCGGTGCACAAATGCTGCGCAGCTAGCGCCATTCGACGGCCAACACCGCGGTGATCATTGCTTGTACAGCCCTCTCGCAGTGTCCTGAGCAAGTATGGTGGGTCTGACACACCTGTGTCAATGTGTTCTTTTTTCCATTTCCAGGAGTGTATAATGAGGTAAAAAGGTATTATAGTTTTCTTTAATAACAATCCCTCTTGCTCACAGGTACAGTCAACAAAGCGTCTGGCTCGCGTTCATTTATTAGAGTTGTAATTCTGGTTTCTATGTGCAATTATAGTATTTCTGGTTTTTCAATTAGTTCACTGTAAATGGTGTTTAAAATATGTTGTCGTATTGAGAAAGAACCGAACCATATACATGTACTTTGAGTCACACTACCACACACAGAACAGTTACACTTGTACTTTGTTGTTTCGTAGCTTTTATAGTTGCAGGGTACGTAATTAATCAATTGTGTTAATGGAAATTCCTTGTCATTCTTTTTATTTTATGCAGTCAGACTGCGTGCTAATAATAGTCAGGGCCAACCGGTTACGAGACTTCGTAACCGGTCACACAGCTGGTAAATTTGTTGCATTTATTCATTAATATTAGTCTTTTCTTTCTAATTAATGCTCCGTGCACTACTGATACTTCATGTGAAATAGCATCATATGTGATTGTTTAACTGTCTACTTTTTCATTCCATTAAGTTTTTTCTTTGTTCTGTAATGCCTGTAATTGATGTGAGTCATTTCTATTTATTTTGTTTCTGTATTTCCGAAGCCCACACATTCCAAGTGGCAACATGCAGCCTTCTCAGAAATCCAGTTTTTTTTTTTTTTTTTTTTTTTTTGGTCACGTTCTCTCCTGCTGCTGCCCCCTGGGAAGAATTTGCGTAAGACGTATTCTTAGTAAGGAATGGCAAGCAACAGCTGATGTTGCTAGGTATTGGAGCTGCCACCTCGCAGTCTTTCGATCTGCTCGTTTCCTGACAGCCACTCTCGCTTTAATGGCGTCCTTACCGCAGCTCATGAGTCCCTGGCTGCAGGGAGTAACATCATTAGGATTTGAATTGGGTTACAATCGAAGAGACAGTTCCGAGGCACAGTTAGTGGGTCCCTCGCCGATGGATGCCTGCCGGGCTTGGCTAACTCTGCCGGTAGCCGCGAAGGCGCCCGCACGTAACCCTGCTGCAGTCCCTGAGAGCACAGTCTCTCTATCTCTGGTAATGTCGGATCACACAGACGGGAGAGGACGGCGGGAGGGTCGAAAGGGGGGGGATGATAGAGTTTACAATCTAAGCTCCACTTCCGTTTCAGTTTTTTTAGCCCGAACTGACTGGACTGCCAGGGAAGTGTGAATAGTTGAAGGAAGAATTGGGCAGTTATGCAGCTTCTTCATTCTAAAAGAATAATAACTCAATTTACATGAAATTTTCTCCTATTCATTACAACTTCAAGAATTCGAGATCTGAAAGACATTTTCCGGCATTGTTACAAGGAGTCACTCAGTGTTGAAGGAACCAATATGGTTATATTTTAAAAGTAATAGTGTATGATTGGTGCAAAATGTGCACACGATTGATGCAACATGTGCACGAATAAATACTTTCATCTTAAAAAGGGAACTGATTCACGTCGATCGGTGGAAGGTGGTAAAAGTTTCTCTAGCCATTTACGGCCATCAAAACGGCTGTGGTGACTCCCAGCAGAATACATGATGTTACAGAAAGATTTGTACATTTTCGCCAAAACGTTATGACGACTGCCCTCCGCGAGACTGGTGGTGTTGCGGGTATGTGACGCAGTAAGGAAAGAATTTGCGGTACAGGGACAAATAGGCGGTCATTATATCTAATATATGGGCCGAAAATGCGAAAATCCACTAATATAAGGGTTTCTGACAAAGAGCACATTCTTGTGGTGCTGTGACTAGAAACGAGAAACTCTGAAGCGGTGAAGCTGGTAGCCTGTTGGCGCACCTATGGAAAGTGCTTGAAGAATGGTCAAATAACGAGTAGACCGTATGATACTGGACGAATACGTTTCATCAAAAAACGTAGAGATCGGAGGATCCCCCACTGTGTAATTCGGGATAGGCAGCGGTCTGTGGGAGATCTGACGACAGTGCACAATGCTGGTGCAGGAACAAGTGTTTCGGAGCTCACAATTCAAAGACCATTGTTGAATATGGAGCTCCACATCACACGATCCCTACTTGCTGCTGTGTTGACCCAACGACATCCAGTAGGCACGGCATCACTGAGTTTTCGCCATGGATCAATAGAACAATAGAAACGTGCCGCCTGTCGAATGAATCGCATTTCTTGTTACACCAGGTCGACAGTTGAGTCCTTACACGGCGTCATCCATGCAAATGGCTGCACGAAACAAGCACCGGGTCACTGATGCAGGGCGGTGAGGACAGAATTATCCTATGGCGTAAGCTACCTTGAGTCGGTTTTCCATCAGATCTATGGTGGTAATCGAAGGCATCATGACAGCAGTGAAATACGTCAGCATCATTGCGGACCACCTGCATCGCTTCATGCTTTAAGTCTCACAATACGGAGAAGGCATCTTCCAGCAGGATAACTGTCCATGCTGCAAGGTCAGAATCGTACTACAGTGGTTTGAAGGGCATTATAGTGAACACACATTGATGTCTTGGTCAGAAAATGTACTTGCTTGATCTGTACCCTTTGGAACAAACATTGGGCGCCAGTGGCGTGCCCGTAAACCATCATCCCCCAATTTGCGGGAATTATTTGACCTGTGCGCAGACATCTCGTGCCACATACTCCTGGAACCCTGTCAATGACTTGTAGAATCCATGCCAAGCAGAAACTCTGTTGTGCTGTGTTTGCAAAGTGAAACAACACTCTATTAAACAGGTGGTCATAATGTTTTGGCTCATCTGTGTGTCTTCTACTTGACTGAAGGCATACTTGTGGTGTCACTGCCAGACACCACACTTGCTAGGTGGTAGCTTAAATCGGCCGCGGTCCATTAGTACATGTCGGACCCGCGTGTCGCCACTGTGTGATCGCAGACCGAGCGCCACCACACGGCAGGTCTCGAGAGACGTACGAGAACTCGCCCCAGTTGTACCACGACGTTGCTAGAGACTATACTGGCGAAGCCTCTGCTCTCATTTGCCGAGAGACAGTTAGAACAGCCTTCAGCTAAGTTAATGGCTACGACTTAGCAAGGCGCCAATTGTCACAATGCATGTATCTTACGAGTCTCATTTGTATAGTCAAGAGAGATGTATCAGAAGGATTGATTAAAAGTTAAGTATATTCCAAAGATACGTATTTTCTTTATAGTATTCAATACGTATCCTGTTCCAGACTTGACGCCAGTCGGCGTGTGTGTACGCGTGCCTTTCGGCTTCCTCCTCAGTGTGGCGTGACTAGCTTGTTACGCCACAACAGATTGGCGCCGAGGATTCAAGGATCGTGTTCTTTCTACTTGCTTTGCTCTGAATTATTTGTGTCATGGCTTCGCCACTATCTCCAGATGTACTGTCCGAATTTTATCGCTTGCAGAATCAGCAGACGCAGGCGTTATTGGATGCCCTGGGACAGCTTGTCCAGGGTCAACGTGCGCTGCAACATGATGCGGCCGCCGCCGCTTCATCGCTACCGCAGCCACAACACGCCGTTGCACCATCCTTCCGTAATTTTGATTCAACGCAAGAAACGTGGCCAGAATGGTCACGCCAGTTTGGATTCCATCTAGCCGCCTACAGAATTCAAGGTAATGAGCGGCAGCCGTTTTTGCTTTCTTGTGTCGGTGTGTCCACCTACCGTGTGATAGTGAAATTGTTTCCCCGACGCGACATAGCAACTCTGTCCTACGACGAAATTTTGTCTGCTTTAGATGCCTATTTCAAAGAAACAGTTAATGTAGTTGCCAAAAGGTATACGTTCTTTCGTACGAAACGTACGGCCGGTCAGACTAATAGGGAGTGGGTTGCAACTTTGCAAGGACTTACTCGGGATTGTGATTGTGCATGTGAATGTGGACTTCCGTATTCAGATACTATGGTGCGTGATGCAATAGCACAGAACGTTTCTGATGTTCGCATACGGGGACAGATTTTGAAACTAGTTAATCCCTCCCTTCAACAAGTGATAGACATATTGGATAGGCAAGACACACTTGACTTTGCTCAGGAATCATTTGAAACTTCGCCAGCAGTGTGTCACATTAACCGGCCCGCCGGGCGCGCAGCACGGGACGTTAAACGGCCCTCGCGCACGTCCGAGCAGCTGCAGCCTAGCTCGCAAACACGTGTGCCGCGTAAGCAGGCCAATGCCGTGCTCAAATCATGCCCGCGGTGTGCAACTAGACATTTGCGTGACAATTGCCCGTCACGCCAAGCTATTTGCTTTTACTGTGATAAGAAAGGACATGTTCAAAGTGTTTGCCAGGAAAAGCTAAGATCAGACAATCAAAACCATTCCAGGCCCTTTGCTTCGCGCCGGAATCGAACCAGGGACAATCAGGCTCGTGGACCTTCGCCCATGGACATTCATGTCGTTAATTCCACACCGTACAGTGCCACTTTATCTAACAGTGACTGTGTTCGTCCCACAAAAAGTGTGCGTCGACGTCGCCGGAAATCCCGTAAAGTCGCAAGTGCTTCTGTACCTGAATCAGTTCCTATTGCACGTGAAAGTCGCTCTTGTCGTCAGCAGGACAATAAACTTTTTGTAGACTTAGACTTTGGAGGCAAAGTGATACCATTCCAGCTCAATACCGGAGCTGCAGTTTCATTGCTCAATCAAGACACGTACAAACAACTGGGCAAACCTCCGTTGCGTGCCGCAAATGTTCAGCTCAATAGTTATTTAGGACAGCAGATACCTCTGTTAGGACAGTGCAGCCTTCTTGCCACATACAAGGGACAAACAAAACTTGTGTCATTTTACGTTCTTCGTTCTTCTACGGCAGTGAACTTGTTTGGGTTAGATTTATTTCAGTTGTTTAACTTGTCAATAGTAAATCAGGTCCTCTCAGTGAATCAGACTGTGCCTTCCGCCAGTGTTTCTAATCTATGTGAGGAATTTGCAGACATTTTTGCACCGGGCCTTGGTTGCGCTAAGAACTATGAAGCACATTTGGAACTGAAAGTAAACGCGCAACCGAAATTTTTCAGAGCGCGCAATGTTCCCCACGCATTGCGTGATGAGGTCGCAAGAACATTACACGGTTTAGAATCTCAAGGTGTAATTGAACGTGTGCAGGCTTCTCTCTGGGCCTCACCCTTAGTAATTTTGCCAAAACCTTCTGGAAAATTGAGACTTTGCATGGACTTCAAGGCAACTGTGAATCCACAACTTGTGCCTGCAACTTTTCCTTTGCCCCGCCCGGAAGATCTTTTTGATAAACTGTGCCCGGGTAAATACTTTTCGAAATTGGACCTAGCAGATGCGTACTTGCAAATACCGGTGGACGCAGAATCCCAGTGCGTCTTGGTGGTTAACACGCATCTTGGATTGTACCGACTCAAAAGACTGCCATTCGGGTGTGCATCCGCCCCTGCATTGTTTCAGCAATATTTACAAACTGTTTGTGTATCGGTCCACTGCTAAGCACGGAAACGCTGATGCATTGTCCCGTTTGCCTGTTGCTGAGGATAAAGCATTCGATTCTTCCGAACTTGCTTGCATGTTCATTGATTCGGAAACCGATGACGTGGTCGAATCGTTTCCGATTGATTTTCGTCGTGTCGCTACAGCCACAGCTGCTGACCCTGTCCTTGCTACTGTTTTGCGTTTTGTTGCTACGCAATGGCCCTTGTCAAAGTCACGGATCGAGGATCCGTTGGTACGCCGATTTTTTGCTCACAAGGAGAGACTTTTTGTACGACGTGGTGTTTTGTTGTTGCGTTCGGATGATAGTCAATCCAGAGTCGTGGCCCCACGTTCGTTACAGTCCTCTGTCTTACGGCTTCTTCACCACGGACATTGGGGTATAGTGCGTACGAAACAACTTGCTCGTCAGCACTGTACTTGGTTCGGAATCGATGCTGCGATTGCGAATATGTGCTCTTCTTGCGTGGCGTGTGCCGAACAACAATCCGCCCCGCCGCGGAAATTCTTTGCGTGGCCGACAGCCACTTCCCCTTGGCAACGCTTGCACATCGATTTTGCTGGTCCATTCTGGTATGCTCGATGGTTGGTTGTGGTCGATTCATTCAGTAATTTCCCTTTTGTTGTCCGGATGTCTTTCACGACGTCGTCTGCCACCACCCAAGCATTATCCGCTATTTTTTGCATTGAAGGTCTTCCACAGACTATTGTTTCCGACAATGGCCCACAATTCATATCCGCATAATTTCAGTCATTCTGCAAGGCCAATGGTATTCAACATCTGACATCCACGCCGTTTTCGCCTCAGTCAAACGGTGCCGCTGAACGATTGGTCCGGACTTTCAAGTCACAGATGTTGAAGTTGAAAGAGTCGCATTCTAGGGAGGACGCATTGTTGCTCTTTTTGTCTTCATATCACTCTCAGCCCCGCGATGGTCGCTCGCCGGCTGAGTTGCTCCATGGTCGTCCTCATCGAACCTTGATGTCTTTGCTGCATCTGCCGCATGAGGTTCCAGTGCAGCGGCAGACTACTGCTTTTGCTCCTGGCGACGTTGTTTTCTATCGCAACTATCGCGGTTCACGGCAATGGCTCGCAGGGCGCATTCTTCGCTGCCTCGGCCGCGCGATGTATTTGGTTTTGGGGGCCTCTGGTGAGGTGTGTCGGCATCTCAATCAGCTGCGCCTCTGTCGTCGCCTGGGTTCTGCCGCTCCCCGTCTGCTTTCAGCGACGGTGCCGTCCGGTCAGCGCCCTGGGGACCCATCTACTGGCTCGCCTCATCCCCAGGTGTTACCGACGCTGCCTTCCATTTTGCCTCATGGCGACGCGCCGCCGCCGCCGCCTGTTCTCCCGCCGGCGCCGCCCGCAGTGGACGCGTCGCTGCAACCGCCTGGCGCCTCCCTGGGTCACGCGCCGCCGCTCGCTTCCCGTGACCGGCTGTCCTCCGCCATGGAACTCTTGCCCGCTCCGGACCAGATGTCGTCTTCGCCCGTCGGGTGCCCCGGCCACATAGAGGTCGACCCTTCGGCCCCTCCTGTCTCTCTACGGGCGCATACACCGCATGTTGACGTGCACCCTGGACTAGGTTTTCAGGCGTTTCCTAGCTCCCCTCGGACCGAATGGCCGGGTGCGGGTGGCACGGCCTCGCCTGTTGTTAGGCTCCCCACCTCATCGCATACGTCAACATGGGGTCCTCCCCACGGCGGGCGGAAGCCTTATAACACGACCGTTCGCCGATTTGCGGGGGAGGAATGTGATGTCACTGCCAGACACCACACTTGCTAGGCGGTAGCTTAAATCGGCCGCGGTCCATTAGTACATGTCGGACCCGCGTGTCGCCACTGTGTGATCGCAGACCGAGCGCCACCACACGGCAGGTCTCGAGAGACGTACGAGAACTCGCCCCAGTTGTACACGACGTTGCTAGAGACTATACTGACGAAGCCTCTGCTCTCATTTGCCGAGAGACAGTTAGAATAGCCTTCAGCTAAGTTAATGGCTACGACTTAGCAAGGCGCCAATTGTCACAATGCATGTATCTTACGAGTCTCATTTGTATAGTCAAGAGAGATGTATCACAAGGATTGATTAAAATTTAAGTATATTCCAAAGATACGTATTTTCTTTATAGTATTCAATACGTATCCTGTTCCAGACTTGACGCCAGTCGGCGTGTGTGTACGCGTGCCTTTCGGCTTCCTCCTCAGTGTGGCGTGACTAGCTTGTTACGCCACAACAATACTTGCGTTGAATTTTAGCTTATGCGTCGGACTAGAAAGCCTATGTCTTCAAATGTGTCATCATATTATAGAAGTATAAATCTCTGGAATGCGTGCAAATGGAGCCTTGAGGTGCTTCTTGTAATTACGTTTACCTTTCACGAAAGTCTATCGTAGCCTTCGCCGAATGCACGATACCGCAATCAAATTCGTCCCACACTGCGTGGTTGAAGGGGAATCACATAGAACATGTCTTACACAAACCCTAACAAAATAAATAAATAAACAGAAAGCTCAAAAGCATAAGAAACATAATGAGAGTCAGGCAGCTTTGGAGGCTTGTATTACAGCCATCGTCTCACAGAATGAGCGAGAGAGTACCAGGGAGACCTCTACCGTCATCCACATGAAACATCCTCCTACAGCTGGCGAAACAGCGTGTCAGTATAGAGCAGCAAGAGATAATTCTGTACACACAGTGTCAGCAATAAATATTTAATAGAGTAAAATTAATACCGTAATTTATATACACTATTGGCCATTAAAATTGCTACACCAAGAAGAAATGCAGATGATAAACGGGAATTCATTGGACAAATATATTATACTAGAACTGACATGTGATTACATTTTCACGCAATTTGCGTGCATAGATCCTGAGAAATCAGTACCCAGAACAACCACCTCTAGCCATAATAACGGCCGTGATACCCCTGGGCATTGAGTCAAACAGGGCCTGGATGGCGTGTACAGGTACAGCTGCCCATGCAGCTTCAACACGACACCACAGTTCGAAAAGAGTAGTCAATGGAGTATTCTGACGAGCCAGTTGCTCGGCCACCATTGACCAGACGTTTTCAATTGGTGAGAGATCTGGAGAATGTGCTGGCCAGGGCAGCAGTCGAACATTTTCTGTATCCAGAAAGGCCCGTACAGGACCTGCAAAATGCGGTCGTGCTTTATCCTGCTGAAATATAGGGTTTCGCAGGGATCGAATGAAGGGTAGAGCCACGGGTCGTAACACATCTGAAATGTAACGTCCATTGCTCAAAGTGCCGGCAGTGCGAAAAAGAGGTGACCGAGACGTGTAACCAATGACACTCCATACCATCACGCCGGGTGATACGCCAGTATGGCGATGACGAATACACGCTTCCAACGTGAGTTCACCGCGATGTCGCCAAACACGGATCCGACCATCATGATGCTGTAAAGAGAACCTGGATTCATCCGAAAAAATAACGTTTTGCCATTCGTGCACCCAGGTTCTTCGTTGAGTACACCATCGCAGGCGCTCCTGTCTGTGATGCAGCGTCAAGGATAACCGCAGCCATGGTCTCCGAGCTGATAATCCATGCTGCCGCAAACGTCGTCCAACTGTTCGTGCGGATGGTTGTTGTCTTGCAAACGTCCCCATCTCTTGACTCAGGGATCGAGACGTGGCTGCACGATCCGTTACAGCCATGCGGATAAGATGCCTGTCATCTCGACTGCTAGTGATACGAGGGCGTTGGGATCCAGCACGACGTTCCGTATTACCCTCCTGAACCCACCGATTCCATATTCTGCTAACAGTCATTGGACCTCGTCCAACGCGAGCAGCAATGTCGCGATACGATAAACCGCAATCGCGATAGGCTACAATCCGACGTTTATCAAAGTCGGAAACGTGATGGTACGCATATCTCCTCCTTACACGAGGCATCACAACAACGTTTCACCAGGCAACGCCGGTCAACTACTGTTTGTGTATGAGAAATCGGTTGGATTTTTTCCTCATGTCAGTACGTTGTAGGTGTCGCTACCGGCGCCAACCTTGTGTGAATGCTCTGAAAAGCTTGTTGTTGTTGTTGTGGTCTTGAGTCCTGAGACTGGTTTGATGCAGCTCTCCATGCTACTCTATCCTGTGCAAGCTTCTTCATCTCCCAGTACCTACTGCAACCTACATCCTTCTGAATCTGCTTAGTGTATTCATCTCTTGGTCTCCCTCTACGATTTTTACCCTCCACGCTGCCCTCCAATACTAAATTGCTGATCCCTTGATGCCTCAGAACATGTCCTACCAACCGATCCCTTCTTCTGGTCAAGTTGTGCCACAAACTCCTCTTCTCCCCAATCCTATTCAGTACCTCATCATTAGTTATGTGATCTACCCATCTAATTTTCAGCATTCTTCTGTAGCACCACATTTCGAAAGCGTCTATTCTCTTCTTGTCCAAACTATTTACCGTCCATGTTTCACTTCCATACATGGCTACACTCCATACAAATACTTTCAGAAATGACTTACTGACACTTAAATCTATACTCGATGTTAACAAATTTCTCTTCTTCAGAAACGCTTTCCTTGCCATTGCCAGTCTACATTTTATATCCTCTCTACTTCGACCGTCATCAGTTATTTTGCTCCCCAAATAGCAAAACTCCTTTACTACTTTAAGTGTCTCATTTCCTAATCCAATACCCTCAACATCACCCGACTTAATTCGGCTACATTCCATTATCCTCGTTTTGCTTTTGTTGATGTTTGTCTTATATCCTCCCTTCAAGACACCATCCATTCCGTTCAACTGCTCTTCCAAGTCCTTTTGCTGTCTCTGACGGAATTACAATGTCATCGGCGAACCTCAAAGTTTTTATTTCTTCTCCATGGATTTTAATACCTACTCCGAATTTTTCTTTTGTTTCCTTTACTGCTTGCTCAATATACAGATTGAACGACATCGGGAAGAGGCTACAACCCTGTCTTACTCCCTTATCAACCACTGCTTCCCTTTCATGCCCCTCGACTCTTATAACTGCCATCTGGTTTCTGTACAAATTGTAAATAGCCTTTCCCTTCCTGTATTTTACCCCTGCCACCTTTAGAATTTGAAAGAGAGTATTCCAGTCAGCATTGTCAAAAGCTTTCTCTAAGTCTACAAATGCTAGAAACGTAGGTTTGCCTTTCCTTAATCTTTCTTCTAAGATACGTCGTAAGGTCAGTATTGCCTCACGTGTTCCAGTATTTCTACGGAATCCAAACTGATCTTCCCCGAGGTCGGCTTCTACTAGTTTTTCCAAATGGTTCAAATGGCTCTGAGCACTATGGGACTCAACTGCTGAGGTCATAAGTCCCCTAGAACTTAGAACTACTTAAACCTAACTAACCTAAGGACAACAAACACATCCATGCCCGAGGCAGGATTCGAACCTGCGACCGTAGCGGTCACGCGGTTCCAGACTGTAGCGCCAGAACCGCTCTGCCACCAGCGGCCGGCTTAGTTTTTCCATTCGTCTGTAAAGAATTCGTGTTAGTATTTTGCAGCTGTGGCTTATTAAACTGATTGTTCGGTAATTCTCACATCTGTCAACACCTGCTTTCTTTGGGATTGGAATTATTATATTCTTCTTGAAGTCTGAGGGTATTTCGCCTGTTTCACACATCTTGCTCACCGGATGGTAGAGTTTTGTCAGGACTGGCTCTCCCAAGGCCGTCAGTAGTTCCAATGGAATGTTGTCTACTCCGGGGGCCTTGTTTCGACTCAGGTCTTTCAGTGCTCTGTCAAACTCTTCACGCAGTATCGTATCTCCCATTTCATCTTCATCTACATCCTCTTCCATTTCCATAATATTGTCCTCAAGTACATCGCCCTTGTATAGACCCTCTATATACTCCTTCCACCTTTCTGCCTTCCCTTCTTTGCTTAGAACTGGGTTGCCATCTGAGCTCTTAATATTCATACAAGTGGTTCTCTTTTCTCCAAATGTCTCTTTAATTTTCCTGTAGGCAGTATCTATCTTATCCCTAGTGAGACAAGCCTCTACATCCTTACATTTGTCCTCTAGCCAACCCTGCTTAGCCATTTTGCACTTCCTGTCGATCTCATTTTTGAGACGTTTGTATTCCTTTTTGCCTGCTTCATTTACTGCATTTTTATATTTTCTCCTTTCATCAATTAAATTCAATATTTCTTCTGTTACCCAAGGATTTCTACTAGCCCTCGTCTTTTTACCTATTTGATCCTCTGCTGCCTTCACTACTTCATCCCTCAAAGCTACCTGTTCTTCTTCTACTGTATTTCTTTCCCCCATTCCTGTCAATTGTTAGCCGGCCGAAGTGGCCGTGCGGTTAAAGGCGCTGCAGTCTGGAACCGCAAGACCGCTACGGTCGCAGGTTCGAATCCTGCCTCGGGCATGGATATTTGTGATGTCCTTAGGTTAGTTAGGTTTAACTAGTTCTAAGTTCTAGGGGACTAATGACCTCAGCAGTTGAGTCCCATAGTGCTCAGAGCCATTTGAACCCTGTCAATTGTTCCCTTATGCTCTCCCTGAAACTCTGTACAACCTTTGGTTCTTTCAGTTTATCCATGTCCCATCTCCTTAAATTCCCACCTTTTTGCAGTTTCTTCAGTTTTAATCTACAGGTCATAACCAATAGATTGTGGTCAGAGTCCACATCTGCCCCTGGAAATGTCTTACAATTTAAAACCTGGTTCCTAAATCTCTGTCTTACCATTATATAATCTATCTGATACCTTTTAGTATCTCCAGGGTTGTTCCATGTATACAACCTTCTATCATGATTCTTAAACCAAGTGTTAGCTATGATTAAGTTGTGCTCTGTGAAAAATTCTACCAGGCGGCTTCCTCTTTCATTTCTTAGCCCCAATCCATATTCACCTACTACGTTTCCTTCTCTCCCTTTTCCTACACTCGAATTCCAGTCACCCATGACTATTAAATTTTCGTCTCCCTTCACTATCTGAATAATTTCTTTTATTTCATCATACATTTCTTCAATTTCTTCGTCATCTGCAGAGCTAGTTGGCATATAAACTTGCACTACTGTAGTAGGTGTGGGCTTCGTATCTATCTTGGCCACAATAATGCGTTCACTAAGCTGTTTGTAGTAGCTTACCCGCGTTCCTATTTTCCTATTCATTATTAAACCTACTCCTGCATTACCCCTATTTGACTTTGTGTTTATAACCCTGTGGTCACCTGACCAGAAGTCTTGTTCCTCCTGCCACCGAACTTCACTAATTCCCACTATATCTAACTTTAACCTATCCATTTCCGTTTTCAAATTTTCTAACCTACCTGCCCGATTAAGGGATCTGACATTCCACGATCCGATCCGTAGAACGCCAGTTTTCTTTCTCCTGATAACGACATCCTCTTGAGTAGTCCCCGCCCGGAGATCCGAATGGGGGACTATTTTACCTCCGGAATATTTTACCCAAGAGGACGCCATCATCATTTAATCATACAGTAAAGCTGCATGCCCTCGGAAAAAATTACGGCCGTAGTTTCCCCTTGCTTTCAGCCGCTCGCAGTACCAGCACAGCAAGGCCGTTTTGGTTATTGTTACAAGGCCAGATCAGTCAATCATCCAGACTGTTGCCCTTGCAACTACTGAAGGGGTTGCTGCCCCTCTTCAGGAACCACACGTTTGTCTGGCCTCTCAACAGATACCCCTCCGTTGTGGTTGTACCTACGGTACGGCTATCTGTATCGCTGAGGCACGCAAGCCTCCCCACCAACGGCAAGGTCCATGGTTCATGGGGGGAAGCTGAAAAGTTTATCATTTGCATATCACAGCATCTTCCTTCTCTCGGTTAAATTTCGCTTCTGTAGCACGTCTTCTTCGTGATATAGCAATTTTAATGGCCAGTAGTGTAGTTATAAGTGGTTCGCTGCTACAAGTATGTTAACTCAAAATATTTTCTGCATTTACTTCGAGTAGCTAGTACAGCGTGCGAATGCGTGTAACTGCTTTGTTCACGTAAACGAGAGTCAGTTACAACGTGGTTTCCACAGCAGAAGGCATTCATTGTGTGCCTTCTCTCACGGAGCTGTCTGTAACACTGGTACAACGTTGTTTTCGCCGTGCATAAGGACTGCATCCAACTGCCGATGTTTCCAGTTACGTAATAATCAAGGTGATGATGATGATGATGCTGATGATGTTTGGTGTGTGCAGCGCTCAACTGCGCGGTCATCAGCACCCGTACAAAGTCCAAATTTTTACACAGTCCAAAGTTTTTCACAATCCAATCTAGTCACTGTCACGAATGATAATGACGATCAAATGATGAGGGCAACACAAACACCCAGTCCTCGGGCAGAGAAAATCCCCAACCAGCTCGGGAATCGAACCCGGGACCCCGTGATACAGAGGCAGAAACGCTAGCCACTAGACGACGACTGCGAACGTGACAATCAAGAAATGGGACAAGCGGCTTCGGGAAACAGGGAGTTTGCTTTCGATGTCAGGCCACCGCATCAACGACACTGTCCCAGAGGCTACAGTTGAATCAATTCGTTCGTCCTTCCAGCAGAGCTCTCGTGAGTCAATTCGACAAGCTATCAGCCAGGTTACAGTCACCTCGTTCGGCAGAATACGATGACATCCCTAGAAAGTGTCTTCGGACGTACAAACTGCAGCTTCGTCACAAAGTCAAGGACAGCCTGCGACGGAAGGCATTCTCGGAGACAATTCTGGCAAAAATGGATGAAAACGAAGCATTTTTCGATTTCGCCTATTTCTCGGGCGATGCTGCATTCCACACTTCAGGCACGGCAAACTAACACAATTGCCGCAGTAGGAAACTGAGCCCGTCCACGTAGTGACACACAGCGAATCTGACTCTCTGAAAGTGAATATCTGGTGTGAGTTGTTGAAGGACAGAGTTATAGGCCAATACTTCTCTACGGTGCCTACAATAAATGCAAAAATATACGTAGACATGTTGTAACTGTACGCTGTGCCACAGCTTCCTGATGACGTGATCTTCCAATAAAATGGGGCACCACGTCATGTTGTGAACATTGTGAGAGATTTCTTGGATCATGAGTGCTAGATCGCTAGATTACCCCCCCCCCCCCCCAAACACCAGACGTTACGCCACTCGATTTTTTTCTTTTGGTGTTTACCAAATATCAAGTATACCAGACAGCAGTTCGTCATCTGTCAGATCTGTACCATCGCATTCGAGTGGCTATCACATATTTTACGCCTGCAGTGCTTCAAAACTCTTGGAGAGGAGTTGATTACAGATTAGATATCTGTCGCGCCACTAATGGTGCGCATACCGAGGTGTGTTATGCATATAAAAAATATTTTGGTTTACCATACTTGTAGACCCACTCGGTCAATAAATATTTCCATTATTTCTCAAGCCATTACATATTATATTATTACATGCATAACCTGGACACAGTGTATCTAACACTGGCCAGTCTGAAGCATTTTGATGTCATGCAGTGGTCATGTCGTTTTCACACGTCGCCATAGTTTAAGTCGATGTCCGCATTAGTAGTGACATTTCTTCCTTTGAAAGTCATTTACTCCGCTTGTTTCTCATTAGTCTTCAAATGGTTCAATGGCTCTAACCACTATGAGATTTAACGTCTGAGGTCATCAGTCCCCTAGACTTACAACTACTTAAACCTGACTAACCTAAGGACATCACACAGAGCCATGCCAGAGGCAAGATTTGAACCTGCGACCGTAGCAGCAGCGCGGTTCCGGACTGAAGCGCCTAGAACCGCTCGGCCACAACGCTTTAGTCTTCTAGCATTGTGTGTCCCCATAAGAGCATCACTGATTTCGTTGCTCGGAAAAAAGTGATAATAACGGTACTGCATCCTCTCGTGTGTGAGTGCTGAGTTGTTACGTAGATTTTTATTTTTCGATCACTTATCTCAGGTAAGCTGTATTTACGTAGTATGCATAGGAGAACATTTCAGTGATGTACAGTCTTTTTTCGCTGATTTTGTAGGAAGGGAAGACATAATTCCGTATTCTACGTGAATTTTTTGCTTTTGAGTTGATGCAAAAAACAGTCGGAAGCTGTACAACACATAAAACACTACATTTGTAGCTTTTCTTTGGAAACGTCTCTGATTTTAACTAAGCATCTTTCCCCTGCTGGTCCATCACAAAATTTCTAAACCTTCATTTACAACTTATTTAAATAAATGCGACTCGTGTTCAGGAATGAGATCCAGAGTTATCCTTTACTGAATTAGGAAGGAACTAACCCTGACAAGTGAAGACCGTTCTGCTTCGTCGCGTAAACTTCATGTAGTTTACTGTTACCAAAAATCACTTTTGAATAAAGTCATTTGGTTTTCATGTTGTTAGATATCTCAAATATTTTCTATTGAAATCCCTACAATTTATCAATGCCTGTAAATGTTTGATAAAATCTGAAACCAGTTTCAGTTAATCGTTTACTTTAAGGTATCTCTTGCGCTACTTTACAGAAAACAACGTATCTTCAGATTACTATGTTTTTCTTTCGTAGCATATACAATCAACGTTACATCAGACTAAATTCAATGTCGTTTCAGAAGAAAGAACAACAGTGACAGTAATAGCAGCAGCAGTAGTAATAGTACATTAAACAATACCTTACATCAGTATATACACTGAATAAAAAACAATACACTGGTTAAAGTTACAAAGTCCTTAGAGCTATAAGATCTTAATAATCTTAATATTCTTTAATATTAATGTTAATTTCATGAATACTGCTAATAATTTCATTTACTATGTGCATTAGTTATGTATACTGATAAATCACAATTCCTTATCGAGCAAAGGAGTAGATAAATAACTTTTCCAGCTGGTTTGATGTGGCTTGCCAGGATTTCCTTTCGTATGGATAAGGAAGTCAGCTGTGACCTTGACGCGGGAACCGCCCCGCCATTGGTTATTTAGGGAAGCTACGAGGAAAGTAAATTTAATGATTCGTTCCAATAGCTTAGGCCCTCTGCCAGATCAACAGTTAGGTCTGGTGAATCAGTACCACTGTGAGTGTGGAAATCTGCTGTACCAAGAGTGCCTGTATTATGAGCAACACCTATGTGCTGCGGGGTTTGGTGAGGTCTCTCATAATTATTACTGCTACTGCATTATTTCAGCCTTTGTACAACATTACTGTTAATAACCCTTTCCAATCGTGTTAATTCACTGGAATAATTTTCAGAATGATCGTGGTTCAAGTTTTACATTCTATCATCTAAATTTGCGTAGTCTAATTTCAGCATAAAACACTTGAGGCAAATTCTATGTTGATTCATTTCAGAATAATGCAAATTGTTTCCTTCTCCATATTTAGCAAGTCTGAGCTTGTGCTTGGTTTCTAACAACCTCGTCTTCGACGGAACACTAAGCATTAATTTTCTTTCTCCGAGCGGTCGCACCATTTCATTGTCAGTAATAACACAAGCTCGTCATCTACATTAACACACCGCGTCCGTAATGTTTTATACATACTAAACGATGCCATGGCAAGCCGTGCCGCTTTTCGTTGCATCTCGGTATCTGCTTTTAATCCAACCTGATACGGATCTCAGAAGTCGAAGTGTTTGAAAACCGCTTATTTCGTGGATGAATTAAATTTCGTTAACATTCTTTCAGTCACGCATTTCTATTCACCAAAATTGTTTTTATGTGGTCGCTCCAACTTAGGTCGCTCGGAACCGTTACTGCTCTCGCCTCTTTCTCTTCCAGTAATTTTTCGATAATAGTGTAAGAGAACAGTAATGAATCTCTCAGGAAGCTTATGGACAGTGTGTCATATCTATTAGCTTTACGATCAATTGCCAGATACTGCACCAATTATCGATTCACCGAGAGTCTTTCTTCGTTCTTCTAAAGTACTCTGGAGTTGTAAACCTTGTACACAGAGCCACATCGTCCGTGAATAACTATAAGTAGCCTCCAGCGTTATCCCATAGATAATTAATAACTTGCATATTGTTAAAATTAAGAGCCCTGTAACACCTCCTCGGGGGTATTTCCAAAATTACCTTTACATTTGTCGGTTTCGTATCGTTAAGAGCAACATCTTGTTTTCCATCCGTTATGTTGTTCACAATACATCAGCTGATCTAATCCAATATCCAGTAAGCTCGTAATCTCTCCAATAATCGGCTATACAAAAATGGATCGAACTGTATCATCTTGCAGAGGGTCTCAATTTTCATTGACCCTGCGCCATAAAGTTTATTAGTGTTTTCACCAAGTTTAGGCATAAAAATTGTAAAGCCATTAGATTTGAAAGCCACAGGTCCAGAAAGAGCAGCAAAAACTGTTTGCCATTTGTTATCTTTTTGCATAGAGCTAAGAGAACAGAGGTATTGGACTGCAGACTACCTGATACGGTATGACAGACACGCTGTAATACACTCACGCTCCGAAAAAACCCAACACCTTCAACTACTAGAGGAAGGACGTTCATATGCACAGGACATGTATATTAGTATGTTCTCCAGAAATGATTAGTATTGCAGTTACATCGGTTCAACATGTGCCCTGTTGCGTAGTAGGCTCATGGTCCGCTAGAGGTCCTGATAACTCGTTCCATGCGTGATGGCGTATAAGGCGTGAATGGCAACCTGTTGTATAGCCACGCATGCTGCATTCATCTGCTTCCAAAGTTCATCTGTGGTGGCTGGGACTGGCCACAGCGCTGCACCTGTCGTTTCATCATATCACACCCATTTTCGATTGGCAACAAACCTGATGATCTGGCGGGACAGGGCGAAAGGCTGACATCTTGTGACACCAAAAAGACATGTGTTCTTGCAGCAAAGTGTGTTCGTGTATTGTCCTGCTGAAAAATGGCGTTTAGGCTGTTGTGCGGAACGGGTATAGCTACGGGTCGCAGGACACCATTTATGTAGGTGACACTGGCCACAGTGTCGTGTGTAAGCACCAACTGTGATTTGTGGTCGTACCCAATAGCACCCCACACCATTAGGCCTTGAGGTGGCGCTGCATGTCCTGTGCGAATGCAGTCACTGTGATGCACATTAGTCATAGGTAGGCGGCGGACGACGCGCACGTAACCCGAGCGCTAATAAACGGTAACGAACTGTCGCCCCTCAATAGTGTACGATGTGTTACACTGTTCCACTGTTGCACCAGAGCAGAGCGGACGCAGATCTGTCCTACAATGCCATTCGGATGAGGTGTCTATCTTCTGGGGGTGGTCCGGGTGGTGCGACTTAACCTACAGCGTAGTGTTCTTCAGCCTTCCGTGAACCATTCGGCACACATCCGTTGCACCGTTGATACACTTCTCCCCATAAGAGCAGCAATTTCCCACATGGATGCACCACATTCTCTCATGCCAATAATGCCCCTTCATACGGTTCGCGCATACTACTGCGAGGCATTCCACACGTCTGCTCAAGTCACTCTGATCCTTTACTTCTCCATTACTTCCGGTTTATATCGGCAACGAGAGCCGCAGGCGCATTTTAGCGGTAGGTGATGTCGCGCCGCGATATCGATGTTGACTTTGAACCCGAAAGCCGATATGGTTCAAACGCTAATCATTGCTGCAGGACATACTAATGTACATGTCCTGTGAATATGAACGTCCTATCTCTAGAAGTTTAGAGTGTTTTTTTTTTCTTTTTAACGTGAGTGTATCTGACTTTAGAATACAGAACTTCAGATCAATGACAGACTTGCAAGTGTTTCTGTAGAGCGTTAGGAAAAAAGTGAAAAGATAAGCAGGAGGTTATTGAGAAATAGCAGTGTGTGTGTGTGTAGGTGTGTGTGAAAGAGAGAGAGAGAGAGAGAGAGAGAGAGAGAGAGAGAGAGAGAGAGAATGAGGGAGCGAGAGTTTGTCCACAGGTCGTGGCCTTTGTGGGGCGGCAAGCGACCGCCGAACTGATTAAAGATACACGCGCACGGCCGGTCGGGCCTCCAGCCAGCCATGGCACTGCAGGGCACACACACCACTCACCACGCCAATAACGGCCAGGGTCGCGCGCCGGGGGACTTTCCGCAGGCTCACAGCACGGCGGTCAAGTCATCCAGGGACAGAGTGGAGCGTGCGAACTGTCTGCAGTTCAAGCAGCGACACTCGTGACTGCTTCAAGAGAATAACCGCGGACGAATCCATTTCTATTCGAGGTCTCTCGTTTAACGTTTTCACATCAAGCGTCTTTCGGCATGTTAAACATATTGTCGATTTAGTTCAGTGCACTCGATTACAGAAAGAGCGCATAGTGCGGAGTTCTCAGCCACTGTATAAAAAATTTTCCCTACGTCGCCGTAATACATTGCAGCTGTTCTTAGCAATGCAGTGGACTGCTGAACTTTGGGTCAACCACATAGAGTTACTAACAAATCACATTTCAAATGACGTGTTTCAAGACGCCAGTTTACGTCGCCATTTTAAATACACAATAATCTTCAAACATTAACATTTAACAAACGTTCCACGCTGAAATATCAGTAGAGCTGACCTTCTTTAACTTTTTATATGTGAAGATTCTTATATCTTTTATCTGATGGTGGTAACATTTGATGATGACGACATAGTTGAAGATGATGAGTTCTGCTCATTAGGCAGGTCCATCATTGGAATTTCAGCTTTCTTCAGACCATCCGGTTTCTTGTCAGCCTTTTCACAGCTACTTCTCTTATAATTACACTCAAAGACAAAACAAGTGGCTCACCACGAATGACTTAGCCGAATGTGACGGAAATCTGAGATATGATCTACATGTACAGACAAACAAATGATTACAATTTCAGAATAACTGGGTGATTTATTCAAGAGGAAGAACTTCCCAAATTTAGCAAATCAGTAATGCGTTGGTCCACCTTTGGCCATTATCAAATGGTTCAAATGGCTCTGAGCACTATGGGACTTAACATATGTGGTCATCAGTGCCCTAGAACTTATAACTACTTAAACCTAACTAACCTAAGGACATCACACACATCCATGTCCGAGGCAGGATTCGAACCTGCGACCGTAGCAGTTGCCCGGTTCCGGACTGAGCGCCTAGAACCGTTGGCCATTATCTAAGCAGTTATTCGGTTTGGCATTGCTTGATAGTTGTTGGATGTCTTCCTGAGGGATATCGTGTCAAATTCAGTCCAATTGATGCGCTAGCTCGAAAAAATGTTCAGAGATGGTTAGAGGGTCCAGCCCATAATGTTCCAAACGTTCTCAGTTGGGGAGAGGTCGGTCGGTCTTGCTGTCCATCGTAGTCTTTGACAAGTACGAAGACAAGCAGTAGGAACACTCACCGTATGCGGGCGAAAATTATCTTGCTGAAATGTAAGCTCAGGATGGCTTGTCATAAAAGGGGAATAAATTATCATCGACATACCGCTGTGTTGTATGGGTACCGTGGAAGACAACCAAGCGTCCTGCTATGAAATGAAATGGTGCCCCACACCATCACTCATAGTTGTCGGACTGTATGGAGGGAGACAAACAGGTTGGTCCCCAACGCTATCCATTGCGTCTCCAGACACATCTTCGCTAGTTATCGGGGGCATTTTGGAGCGGGACTGATCGCTGAAGACAATTCTACTTCAGCCAATAAGGTCGAAGACGTGTCTGGAGACGCCCCCATCGCGGTGGAATACCAACCTGACTGTCACCCAGCATAATGCCAGACAACCATAAATGATGGTCAGGCGTGCCGTTTCTTTCCACCCCTGGACGCCTTTGTTCGTCATCCGTGACAACCTTGCAGCATAGTGGTAGGTCAATCATATACTATGTCCCGTTTTGTTGTCACTCATTGCAAGCCATCCTGGGATTACATATCAGCAAGACAATGCCAGTTTGCACTCGGTGGAGTTTTTAGTGCTCGCTTTCGTGCTTGCCGAACCATACCTCGGCAAGCAAAGTCGCCGAATCTCTTCCCCAATTAAGAACGTCTGAATCATTATGAGCAGGGCCCTCCAACCACCTCGGGATTTTGAACATCTAACGAGACTTGTGGACAGAACATGGCATAACAATGCTAAGGAGGACATCCAACCAGCCTATCAAACAATTTAAAGCCGAATAACTGTTTTCATCAGGGCCAGAGGTGGACCAACGCGTTATTGAATTGATCAGTTTGTGAAGTTATTTATCTTCATAAATGATCCATTTTTTCTAAATTTGCAATCACTTATTTGTCTGTCTCATAACTTTGTCCCTTCCATTTGAATAATTCCTTCATGGTGCGTTTTTTGGACTTATATTGTATCTTTACGTCGTTCATTACCTGATAACTTTTTCCAAGTCTCGTGGTCTTCCCTGTAACAAATATTTCTAGTGCATCCTTTACTATGAAGTCTCTTCTGGCTGGATAGTTTCTTTTCTCCTCATGTTTCCAGTGATTGCCTTTCGCTTTCATTCTGTGTAACACAACTTCATTTCGTATTTTGTCTGTCCGTCTCACACCTTTCGTTCTCATGTAAAACCACATCTCAAAACGTCAAAAAGCCACTGAATATTTCTCCTCTTCCTGTTGCAGTGTCCATGTTGCGGCACCGTAGAGGAGAACACACTTCACTAATATTTTCCTTCATTTTTAAGTCATCATACGTTACGTCATGCTGACAAAACTACTATTTATTCCTTAATTTAGGTTTGTGTTGCCTACATTTTAATCTGTTTTGTATACGTGTGCCTGTAGCGCCGTCATATCAGTTTATTTCCGCAATTCTTTTCAGTTTTCTGACCATTCTCGTCCTTTGATAACGGCGGTCGTAACATTCTACGTGGCATGGTATGAAAATAGGCTCCCTTGTAGCATTTGGGTTGGGAATTTTATGTCCTTCATTCTAGTGTTGACGTACTGCAGTGTTTGGTGCCAGATATGAACCTGATCTTATAACGCGACTGCAAGGTGTGCTATATGACGAGAGTGTTGTTCCCTCTCTCTCCACTCCAAGGTGTTGTCAATATATTTATTGCGTTTACTCCTAGTTTCAGGAAGCGGGAAATGATGGGTTTGATAGGAAATGGAAATGCCGTGTGGCTAGGGCCTCCCGTCGGGTAGACAATTCGCCTGGTGCAAGTCCTTCGAGTTGACGCCACTTCGGCGACTTGCGTGTCGAGGGGGATGAAATGATGATGATAAGGACAACACAACACCCAGTCCCTGAAGGGAGAAAATTTCCGACCCAGCCGGGAATCGAACCTGGGCCGTTAGGTATGACATTCTGTCGCGCTGATCACTCAGCTACCAGGGGCGGACGAGGGTTTCATTAAAATAAGTGATTGTTAGGGGATCATAAGCAGTACGGTTTATTACCGAAATTATTACTCATGGAAAACGCTTTCAAATACACTCAGTTTTAGCAATATTCCGCATAATACAATACGACATTAATAGTTTAACACTGGAAGCTCAAAGGAAACAGAACGTAGCACACCGAAAAAAAATTGAAAGTACGCTTGAAAGCAAAGACAGTGAACCACTGCTGAATGCAACCAACATGACGTAGCTGTGTCGTACGTCCTCTAAACGCCTACAGGGTATAGTCGTTTGACTTTGCACAGTGGTTACCATAAGAGACCATTAGAGAACATTGCTTATTATAGCAATTAGCCCAGATATCGACCAATAACGCGATACAACAGATATTACACTGAAGAGCCAAAGAAACGTACAGCTGCCTAATATCGTGTAGGGCTCCCGCGAGCACGCAGAAGTGCCGCAACAATGTCTGAAGTAGTGCTGGAGGGAACTGACATGACGGTTTTAGGCCCTCAGTCCGGAACCGCGCGACTGCTACGGTCGCAGGTTCGAATCCTGCCTCGGGCATGGATGTGTGTGATGTCCTTAGGTTAGTTAGGTTTAAGTAGTTCTAAGTTCTAGGGGACTGATGACAACAGATGTTAAGTCCCATAGTGCTCAGAGCCATTTGAACCATTTGAACTGACATGATAAATCCTGCAGTGCTGTTCATAAATTCGTAAGAGTACGAGGGGGTTGAGATCTTCAAATGGCTCAAATGGCTCTAAGCACTATGCGACATAACATCTGAGTTCAACAGTCCCCTACACTTAGAACTACGTAAACCTAACTAACCTAAGGACATCACACAATTCTTGCCCGAGGCAAGATTCGAACCTGCGACCGCGTAGCAGCAGCGCGCTTCAGGCTGAAGCGCCTAGAACCGCTCGGCCACAGCGGCCGGCTGTTGAGATCTCTTCTGAACAGCGCATTGCAAGGCATACCAGATATGTTCAATAATGTTAATGTCTAGGGAGTTTGGTGGCCAGCGGAAATGTTTAAGCTCAGAAGAGTGTTCCTGGAGCAATTCTGGACGTGTGCGATGTCGCATTGTTCTGCTGGAATCGGCCAAGTCCGTCGGAATGCACAATCACCCTGAATGGATGCATCTGATCACATACGGCGCTTACGTCCGTGTCACCTGTCAGAGTCGTGTCTAGATGTATCAGGGGTCCCATATCACTCCAACTGCACACACCTCACACCATTACAGAGCCTCCACGAGCTTGAACAGTCCCCTGCTGACATACAAGGTCAGTAGATTCAAGAAGTTGTATTCTTGTAGGATCTTTTTTCGGCCGCAGCGATGTCAGAGATTTGATGTTTTACCGGATTTCTGATATTCACGGTACACTCGTGAAATTGTCTTACCGGAAAATCCCCACTTCGTGGCTGAGATGCTGCGTCCCATCGCTCGTGCGCCGACTGTAACACTATATTCAAACTCACTTAAATCTTGATAACCTGCCATTGTAGCGCCGATCTAACAATTGCTCCAGGCACCTGTTGTCTTATAATGGGGTTGCCGACCGCAGCGCCGTATTTTGCCTGTTTACATGTGTCTCTATTTGAATACACATGCCTATACCCATTTATTTGCCGCTTCACGGTAGAAAACATGTTATTAGAGATGAGACAGTTCCTAACGCTTATAAATTAAACTTAATCACAATAAGTGACACTGCGGAAGACTTATCACATTAATTAAGTGACATGACGAGTTGCTGTCCGTGATCCGAATTTGAACCCACTCATAACCAAACAAAGCTTGCGTGTCTGATTGAGACTCCACTAGACATAAAGAGATGTAAAACATCCAAGTGATCACTAGTATCAATTAACAAGGCCGAACGTCTGACCTGAAAATAAATGAGGATACGTTTCGCACTGCAACGGGAACCCCATTAAGCTTATATTGTCTCTCAGAAAAGTATGTACTGAAGTGCAAGGCGCAAGTGTGAAACACCATAAGTAAAGTTGTGGTGATGGATGGGAAGTAGAATATGAATTGTTAACAAAGCACAATCAGATGTCAGGTATTAAATATGTTCAGCAATAGCGTGATACTGGAACCTAAACTGACGATACAAATGATATTTGTCTACCATGGATTCGAACCCAGCACCTTTCGCGTATGTCTCATAGCTAGGAATAGACTTGAAATTGTTTCTTCACCAGTAGCAAGATGTGCACGTGGTCGGCTAGAGGAAACGCAACGAATAGTTCTGGGGTGCCAATGGACACCAACACTGCGCATATCATCTTTGTTGATTCCACAGGAAGAGGTGTCACCTACCTAATTACCTTTCACTAGCAGTTAGGATTACGCCGTTCTTAGAGAACTAGAGCAGTTTTCCATCGCGAGAAAACAACGAAATAATTGTATCCTCTCAAAGGGTATCGAGAGAAAAATTGGAATCGAAGCTCGAATCCCAGTCCAGTGTCAATATTTTCAAAATACCAAGGTCGCTTAAAATAAGAAATGGAAGTCCTATGACCTTAGATGATGACTGGGTCACGAACCAAAATAAAATTACTAGTGCAATAAAGCTTGCTAGAGAAATAGTTTCTGCAAGCAGCGACTTTCGCTTCTGACAGCCAAAACTAATCCAACTTTGTTCCAGTCAGTAACGAATGGAGCTTGAAGAGTCACAATGAAGGTTTAACGTTGATTTGGAACCACGGTACAGTGTTTCGTTCTTTACTTAGAGTTACTGGAGGTGAAGAGAGTATGTTTTGGGTTGGTAGAAACGTACCTCCAGCGGTAATCGCTGGGGGGTACCTCAGCCATTACAAGTTAGCCTCAGTCCAACCATCCACCGAATTTCATGTGAGTTAGCCTTATAATTGGGTACGCAGCACACGGCACATCCACTGGAGCTGTTGTTGTGAGTAACCTATTCGTGGTCTAGTAGTTAATGTCATGCAGTACAAACGCAATTGCGTGATATCAAACCTACTCTTTTCTCTACTTATTAAAGCCATATTTCGAATGTCTGCTAAGGGTGTCAGTCTGATGAAGGTGAGAGACATTTTCTTTCTTTTTCTAACCAGCCAGTAACAGAGAAATCTAGCGGAAATATGTTTGTGAAAGGGCTTTTGGGTGTCTGTCGTGGTAAGACCAATTTCAGCGTCATCAGCCAGGGGCAGCTTTGAAAGAGACTGACGGCCTTCCAGATTATCGCAAAGCATTGGGCATAGAGCCTATGATCTACAGCGGACTTTTCTGCATTCGAATTAGCAAGTATAACGTCACGTAACTTTGTGTATAATGTAATACTATGTTTCAGCATGCTGCTATAAGCTTACTCAACTATGATCTTACTTTGTTCAATTTGTAGTATAAGTCTTGCCATGACAACTTGAATATTTCTCAGTTTGGACGTCACGAGGAGCGTCGTTTATTCATTGGAAAACGGCGTCTAATACCGGCTAAGGTCAAACATTTATGACACTATGTTCTGTTTGTTTAATAACAGTGTCAAAGGAGTGGAGGCAATTCGAAACCCCTGTGACCTGCATGGAGTACTACCGAGAAAGACAAGTTCTATCGTTTCTAGTGCGATAACTTTTAGATAAATTAATCACCACATTCAGGAAGATATACAGGAGTTAATGAAGCACATTCCTGCGAATAACTACTGTGGTGAGTGACAGAGCATCCGATAACTGGCAAGTTTGACGACCAGTTAATCTTCGTGTGACACTTGCCTTCAGTAGTCTGTTGAGGTTAAAAAGAAAGGAAGGACGATTACGGTACATAGTCTCGTGAAAAACGAGATTAGACGCGAAGCAGAATCTCGAACTGGAAAGGATGGGGAAGGAAGTCGTCTGAGCTACTTTAAAGCATTGATCCAGGCAGTTGTAATAGATTTAAGGAGGTCACCGAAAATCTAAATGAGTGCGGCCTGATGGCGATCTGAAATATAGTACCGTACAACGAATGGCTGTCTCAGTTAAACGTGAAATCTTTTGTCATACTCAAGTAGCTTCACAGGACAACGACGATGCGGCTGTGACAGTAGTTGCTGAGTGAAGCCCAGTCAACAGAGTATTTCATGATGTGATTTCATTAACAGATTTGTGTTATTTTCAGTTGCAGGTCTGAGTATTTATGTTTCTTACCACTGGATCTACTGGTTACTGAACGTTGCGAGATGTCTTATGGTGTTTGTACCTCTGTCACACAGGAGGTGAAATGTTACTCTCACACCAGTTTGGAACTGTGAGCTACTGCCTCTTACTCTTTAGAGTGTGTCGACATTTTCAGTGAGCAAGCGACTAACTGCAGCGTTCATAGCCTCCTCATTGCACTTTTGATGGCTGATACAAGTATTTCGCAAATATAGAGAACAAGATTAGTTGTAGTTACTGTGTGAGATTAATATCCCCTGTCTTAAGCATTTATTTGTTAAATCGATGACACGCCAAAGTGGAATTCATTCAGAATCTTTGACTGGTATACCACGAATACATCGAGCGAATCTTGCCAGGTAACTCTCTGGCATTCCAGGAAGCAGCATCACCAGACATGTTCTACTATGTTGTCATGATCCTATCAATAGTCGTAACACGACGATTATGTTTCTGCAAGCAATGTCTTTTTTGACTGTGCTAACAACTTCGGAGTGCGTCATGTGCATCAGTGATGCATCGGGCTTAATTACTTTTCCTACGACATCATATGGAATATTCTAGTATTTATAGAGACGGAGAAGAATGAAAACTGTGCGGCTAGTCCCGGCGGAGGTTCGAGTCCTCCCTCGGACATGGGTTAGTGTGCTAGTCCTTAGGATAATTTAGGTTAAGTAGTGTGTCAGCTTAGGGACTGATGACCTTAGCAGTTAAGTCCCATAAGATTTCACACACATACGAACATCTGAAGAATGGAAAGTTGCACAGACCACCGCAATACATACGAAAGAAAATAAACGCAATCCGATGAGTTACAGATCCATTTCATTTACATCGACATGTAGAGGGACGTGTGAACAAGTGCTTTGTTCCAACGTTGTGAAATACCCCGAAATATATTACTTTTTAACATAAATCCAGCAATTATTTGGAAAGCATCACTCTTTTGAGACACACTTGGTATTTTATTCACACGACGTACTGCGTACAAGGGCTCTCAAATTGATTCCGTATTTATAGGGTTCCAAAAAGGCTTTTGATATCATTCTTCATAAGCGGCTTCCAGCCACATTACTTTCCTATGGATTATCGTCTCAGCTGCGCGTCTGGATTCGTGATTTCCTGTCTGAAAGGTCACAATTCGCAATAACTGACGGGTCATCACTAGTGAACGTAAGTGACGAATGTGATTCCGCAAGTAAAGTGATGTAGACATTCTGCTGTTTCTAATATATATTATCTATTTAGCATTCAGAACATTTGATTTAGATTTCTGGCAGGTAATGCTGTCGTCTAGGAGAATCCTTAGGAGATCAGATCGAATTTCCAAATGATGTTAAAAATATATCATCATGGTGCTAATCGTGATAATGGGCCCTAAACAACACAATGTGTGAGATTCTCCACATGACTACCAAAACAATTCCCTTAAATTTCCTTTACAGGATAAATCGGTAACATTTATAGGTTGTCGATTCAACTAAGTATCTAGGAGCTACTATAACGAAATACTTAAACTAGAACCGTCTTATGGAAAATTTTGTGGGGAAGGAAACCCAACAACCGCGTTTTATTTGTGGATTACGTGGATGACACAAATGAATTATGGTGAGTGCCTACAACACACCTGTCTACCACTTAGTGAGTATTCCTGTGTGGTATGGGGTCCCTACGAGATAGGACTGCTGCTACAATGGCAGGTTATCAAGCATTAAGTGAGTTTAAAAGTGGTGTTGTACTCTGCGCACGAGCGATGGCACACAGCATCTCCGAGGTAGTGATGAAGTGGGGATTTTCCCGTACGAACATTTCACTAGTGTACCGTGAATATCAGGAATCCGGTAAAACATCAAATCTCCGACATCGCTGCGGTTGGAAAAAGGTCCTGCAAGAACGGGACCAACGACGACTGAAGAGAATCGTTCAACGTGACATGAGTGCAACCCCTGAGCAAATTGCTGCAGATTTCAATGCTGGGCCATCAACAATTGTCAGATAGCGAAACATTCAACGAAACATCATCGATATGCGATTTCGGAGCCGAAGGCCCACTCGTGTATCCTTGAAGACGGTACGACATAAGGCTTTGCCCCTTTCGTGGGCCCATCAACACCGACATTGGACTGTTGATGACTGGAAACATGTTGCATGGTAGGACGAGTCTCATTTCAAACTGTATCGAGTGGATGGACGTGTACGGGTGTGGAGATAACCTCGTGAATCCATGGATCCTGCGTCTCAGTAGGGAATTGTTCAAGCTCGTGGACGTTCTGTAATGGTGTGGGGAATGTGCAGCTGGACTGATATGTGACTCCTGATACGTCTAGATACGACTCTGGCAGGTGACACGTACGTGTGCATCCTGTGTGATCACCTGCATCCATTCACGCCATTGCGCCTTCCGACGGACTTGGACGGTTCCAGCAGACAGTGCGACATCCCACACGTCCAGAATTGCTACAGAGTGGCTCCAGGGGCACTCTTCTGAGTTTGAATACTTCCACTGGGCATCAAACTACCCAGTCATGAACGTTATTGGGCATATGAGGGATGCCTTGCAACGTGCTGTCCAGAAGAGATCTCCACCCCGTCGTACTCTTACGGATTTGTGGACAGCACTGCAGGATTCATGATGTCAGTTCCCTCAAGCACTACTTCTGACGTTACTTGAGTCTACGCCACGTCGCGTTGCGGCACTTCTGCGTACTCGCGGGGGCGCTTCAAGATATTGGGCAGGTGCATCAGTTTCTTTGGCATTTCAAAGTATATTATCATGAAATAGGGGAGAATATGTCAGGGTTATGGTAGACGAGTTAGGATGGAAATAACTGACACGTAGGGGTTTCACATTACGGCGAGGTATTTTCACTAAATTCTAATCACAAGCCTACTCCGCTGAATGCCACGATATTTTGTTTACCCCGACATAAATAGGAGGTAAGATAATTGTGATAAGAGACATCAATGCTTGCACGAGAAGGTTTAGTTGTTCATTATTTCCACGTGCTTTCTGAGAATGAGACGGTAGAGTAGTAATGTGACAGTGGTTTAAGAACACCCTGCCACGCAGTTAACTGTGAATTACAGAGTGTTCTTGTAGATGTGGATGCAGATATCAAGGGGGGGGGGCAGAAGGAAGGAGGGAGGGATCTAGTAAGGGGTAGGAGTCCGGAAGTGCAATATAAAAGAGTGAAAAGCTTGCAAAGTATTCCTTACTTAGACGTATACCACAGTTCATTTTATCTTAGAATAGATAGAAAAGAAAGGGGTTTGTTCAAAACTAACAATGGATTATAGCTAAAGGAATATAAGAGAACATGGTTTCATAGGTTCTGAGAAGAATAGTAGAGGACAGTTAAGAAAGCTGAAATGAGAACGCATAGTTTCAATGGCAACCGCAAGATTTGTTTATTATGTTTTGGGAGAATGGTGTAGAGGGGCAACAGAGCTGATAATGTAAGAGAGGCGAGAGAGAGTAAGAGAGAGAGAATGGAGGAGAAATTAACAATGAATAAATGTAAGCCGAAATCGTCAGCATAATTTTTGGGTGACGGAGGGTGTATTAACGGACGGAGGGGAAGAGAGAGACATATATGAAATAACACAAAATACTTTTAAAGCGTCCATCTAAACTGATTACTTTTTAAGTATTCAGACAGGGTATAAATTAAATAAAAATAGAATGTTCAACGAACTGCGTATTCAAACGAAACTCACTTCAATTAAAAAGGCAACTCAAAGGAAAATTAACTAAAATTTTATTTTATCTGTTGCCAAGTGATCTCCCACTGGCTCTCAATGAGGAAAGATGAAGAAAAACACGACATAGCAAAACTTTTTAACGGCTCAAATAACTGATCCAGAATCGCAAGAATTTCAAGAATTTTTGCAGTTCTATCATGCGTCTTGGCATTGAAAGTATAAGCCGTCGAACGTAACAGCCTGAAGAAGCAGCTTCCTCCCAGGGATTCAAGAACGCAGTACCAAAGACCGTCAGCTGTGGTTAGCTGATTTCGTGGCCAGTTCTCTGTTAACGCTCTGACGATCTGAGCCCACGTATTTTCCGTAGGGTTCATATCAGCATCCCGTGGCGGCCAGTCCATGCCGTTGACGTCAATCGTGGAGAGCTGCTTCTGAACGAATGTAGACTTGTGAATGGAAGAATGGTCCTCTTGCAGTGTGAAGTCCTCTTATCTGTACAGCATTCGCACTGACGGAAGCATCACATTTTCCAATATGTGGACGTATCGCTCGCTTCGAGAGTTCCTTCTGTACTGTGAAGAATTCCTGTTCCTCTCGCAGAAATCCACCCCAGCAGGAAAGAGATAGCCTCTCATTTCTTCTCATCATGGTTACATATTTCCGTCGTTGGCGAATATCTTGCGTCTTATAAAAAGCTCTTGAACCGTCGTCACTGGTGAAAAACACCTTGTCGTTAGTGAAATTGACGTTTTCCGATGAGGCACTCAGGTGGAGCTCCGTAAATGCTAGCCAGTATAAAACATTGTCTCCACTGAGCTCTTGTTTCATGGCAGATCGCCATACATGCAGTCCAGCATCCCCAAGTCTTCGGTAAATCTGTCGCTGAAGCCGGGGAAGTTGGCCGTCCGCCGCAACTGCTTAGCGTTCAGAAATGGATTTTCTCTTCCCTTAGACGCTAGCTCCCTATCCTCCCGCTGTGAGCTTACTGTCTTCCAGCCTGAGCCAAAAGCTCTGTTGGTAGTGCCTCTTTCAAGCTAGTACACCATCATCTCGCTGCAGTAGTATGTGGCATGCCATTACCCCCTGCCAGCTGCTCTGATGGAACATCCACCTTCTTCAGTAAGAGCCATGACTTTATCTCGAGTTGATCTCCCACAGTGGGCCATTGCAACAGACGACCTGATGTGTATTTCTGCTTGCCTCTCTTATACTGATGCCGGGAGAGAAAATAAACATATTTATGTCAAAAGGAGCAGCAAAGATAGAGCGAAGCGTTGCGGTCATGCTAGCCCTTCCTGGGAATGGTGGGGGGGGGGGGGGGGGGCGATGTTAGCCCGTCACCGCCGGCTGGCTCGCTTCGGTCTCGCCTCGACACCAGGCTGTAGCTGGCCGTCCAGCCTGGCTGTCCCGTAGCTCGCCAGCCGCGGCTTGTGCAGGGCCAGGCCGCAGAGCTACTGGCGCACCTTGAAGGATCAAACGTTGCATGTGCTCTACCCAAATATGTAGTATAAACTAATGCAGCTAGAGCTGTTTTGCTATAACATGAGCAGGCACATCTAGTTTTGATGTTTCATTCAAATACTTAACGAAAAATAAGTTAAAGATTACACTCAGCCGGCCGCTGTGGCCCAGCGGTTGTAGGCTATTCAGTCCGGAACCGCCCTACTGCTACGGTCGCAGGTTCGAATCCTGCCTTGGGCATGGGTGTGTGTGACGTCCTTATTTTAATTAGGTTTCAGTACTTCTAAGTCTAGGGGATTGATGACCTCAGATGTTAAGTCCCACAGCTCTTAGAGCCATTTCAACCATTTTGACTACACTCATAATAAACGTAACTACCACAAAATTTTTCAACTAACTAGCAATCGCAGGATGCAGGAAACTATTCTTTCTTGTAAGCGCTCTGCATTAGATCTCGTCTTAACAAAATAAGTATTCTGCAAAGATAACTGTTGTGACTGACAATTTGCAGTTTTTCACAACACAACTTTTATTGATGTAAGTTCACAAGGTTGATGACTGAACATACAAACGAAAGGTAACAATAACGAAAAAAAAAATCGCCTAACTGAGGCAAACAAAAGTTCACTTCTTATTTTCCACAAAGGTTCGTGGTAACACACTCACACTATTAACAGTCCAATTCCGAGACGAAGACGTAACTTTGACGGTCGCAGTACACGAGGTCGGCATCCGGCGTCAGCTCAACTTCGGGCCTGGTTCTAGTCCCTAAATAGCTGTCTCCAGCCAATCAGATTTCGGCATAGTGATACTGCCTGCAGGCCATGGCTCGAGCTCCCCCTGCAGGAAGTAGTGCTCGGAATATCTATTATCTTGTGTGTAAATAGCCGGTGTTTACCATGGTGCTTTTGGGTACGCCTTTGGGCATAGACAACCTCGTCCGCTGAGGTCTTATATGGGTTGCCGGCCCTCAGGGGCTACCTTGGCTCCGGTATAACAATAACTAAGCGAATTTTAAAAGTAAACAATTTTAATGTCAACCTTGCCAAATAATTGTTCATACACATTCACATTTTGACCACTTATAAAGTGTACTCAGCGTCTCTGAAGCAATAATCGCTGCACGACCGAAATTGCGTTGAGGCACAGCATTTACATCACAATTATACACGATTACTCTGTAATTCACAGTTACGTGTTACGTAAAGGATTCACAGAATCGCTTTAGTTTCTCGACCGATCCACTCACGTACGAAACTTCATAATGACTCTAATTTCTCCTATCCTATCTTCGTGGTCCTTACGAAAAATGTATGTTGGCGGCAGTAGAATCCTTCCGCAGTCAGCTTCAAATGCCGATTCGCCAAATTTTCTCGTTATTGACTGTCGAAAAGATTGTCGCCTTCCCTCCAGGATTTCCCATTTGAGTTCCCGAAGCATCTCCATCATATTTACGTGTTGTTCGGACCTACCAGTAGCAAATCTAGCAGCCCGCCTATAAATTGCTTCGACGTCCTCCTTTAATCCGACCTGGTACGTATCCCAAACACTCGAGCAGTATTCAAGAATAGGTTGCGTCAGTGTCCTGTATGCGGTCTCCTTTACGTGTGAACCACTCTTTCCTAAAATTCTCCCAATAAACCGAAGTCAACCATTCGCCTTCCCCACCACAGTTCTCACGTGCACATCCCACCTCATACCGCTTTGCAACATACACCCAGATATTTAAACGACTTGACTGTGTTAAGTAGGACGCCAGTAATACTGTGTCCGAACATTCCAGATCTGATCTTCCTACACATCCGCAATAACTTACATTTTTCCACGTTTAGTGTTAGCTGCTATTCATCACACCAGCTGACCAACTGGAAATTTTATCCAAATCGTCTTGTATCTGCCTACAGTCACTCAATTCGACACCTTACCGTACACCACAGCATCATCAGCAAACAACCGAAGATTGCTGCCCGCTCTGTCCGCCAAATCATTTATCTTAGTAGAGAACAACAGCGATCCTATCATATTTCCCTGGGACACGCCTGACGATACACGTGTCTCTAATGAACGCTCCCCGTCGAGGACAACATAGTGAGTTCTATTATTTAAGACGTATTTGAGATTCTCACATACCTTTGAACTTATTCCATATGCTCTTATATTCGTTAACAGCTTGCAATGGGGCACCGTGTCAAATGCTTTCTGGAAATGTAGAAATATGGGACCTGCCTGTTGCCCTTCATTCATAGTTCTCAGTATATCATGTGAGGAAATGACAAACTGAGGTTTGCACTAGCGTCGCTTTCTAAAACCAGGCCGATTCGTGAACAAAAGCTTCTCAGTCTGAAGAAAATTTATTAAAATCAGTCTGACAATAATTTCAAGGATTATGCAGCAAACAGAAGTTAAGGATACTGGTTTGTAATTTCGCGTGTCCGTTCTTTTACCCTTCTTATATACTGGAGAAGAAGATAAAAATTCACTTGAAGCCTTCCTGAGAGGCAATCTCCACTCCTTCCAAATTAACAATGTATGTGTAGATCATATGTGGCTTGAATTCAAAGAAATAGTATCGGCAGCAACTGAGAGATTTATACCAAATATATTAACAAACTACGGAGTTGAACCCGCTTGGTATACAAAACGGGTCAGAACACCGTTGCAGAAACAACGAAAAAGGTGCGCCAAATTCAAACGAACGCAAAATCTCCAAGATTGCTGATCTTGTACAGAAGCTCGAAATTAAGCGCGGACATCATTGCGGGATGCCTATAATAGTTTCCACAACGAAACTTTATCTCAAAACCTGGCAGAAAATCGGAAGAGATTCTGGTCCTGTGTAAAGTATGCTAGTGGCAAGACACAGTCAATACCTTTTTTACTATCGACGAGAGTGCTACCAAAGCATAGTTATTGAACACAGCCTTTCGAAATTCTTTCACCAATAAGACGAAGTAAATATTCTAGAACTCGAATCAAGAACAGCTGCCAACATGAGTAACTTAGAAGCAGATATCCTCGGAATAGTGAAGCAACTTAAATCACTTAACAAAAGAAAGTCTTCTGGCCCAGACTGTATACGAGTTAGGTTCCTTTCAGAATATGCTGATGCAACAGCTCCATACTTAACAGTCATACACTACCGTTCGCTCGATGAAACGTCCTTACCCAAAAACCGGGAAGTTGCACAGGTCACAGGAATATTCAAGAAAGGTAGAAGGAGTAATCCACTAAATTACAGGCTAATATCATAATATCTTTAAAGTCGATATGCAGCACGATTTTGGAACGCATATTGTGACGAACATAATGAATTATCTCGAAGGGAACGGTCAACTGACACACATCACGGATTTAGAAAACATCATTCTTGTGAGACACAACTTGCTCTTGACACACACGAAGCTATGAGTGCTGTTGACAAGGAATTTCAAATTGATTCCGTATTTCTAGATTTCCAAACAGCCTTCGACACTGTACCGCACAAGCGGTTTGTAGTGAAATTGCGTGCTTATGGAATATCATCTCAGTTATGTGAGGATTCGTGATTTCTTGTCGGAAATGCCACAGTTCGTAGCGTCTGACGGAAAGTCATCGACTGAGTTCTGACGTTGCCCAAGATAGTGTTTATAGGTCCTTCTCTGTTCGTTATCTATATAAACGATTTAGGAGACAATCTGAGGAGCCGTCTTAGGTTGAGTACAGATGATGCTGTCGTTTATCGTCTAGTAAACTTATCAGAAGATCGAAATAAATTGCAAACAATTTAGAAAAGGTACGCCATGTGATCAAAAGTATCCGGACACTCGCAAAAACATACGTTGTTAGGTGGAGTGTGCTGCCACCTACTGCCAGTGTACTCCAGCGACCTCAGTAGTCATTAGACATCGTGAGAGAGCAGAATGGGGCGCTCCGCGGAACTCACGGTCTTCGAACGTGGTCAAGTGATCGGGTGTCACATGTTTCATACGCCTGTACGCGAGATTTTCACACTCCTAAACCTCCCTAGATCCACTGTTTCCGATGTGGTAGTGAAATGGAAACGTGAAGGGACACGTACAGCAGAAAAGCGTACAGGCCGACCTCGTGTGTTGACTGACAGACCGCCGACAGTTGAACACGGTCGTAATATGTGATAGGCAGACATCTATCCAGATCATCGCACATGAATTACAAACTGCATCAGGATCCAATGTAAGTACTATGACAGTTAGGCGGGAGGTAATAAAACTTGGATATTGGACGATTGAACATCGGAAAAACGTTGTATGACTGACAAATCACGGTACACAATGTGACGACCCGATGGCAGGCTGTGGGTATGGCGAATGCCCGGTGAACATCATCTGCCAGCGTGCGTAGTGCCAACATTAAAATTAGGAGGCGGTCGTGTTCCGGTGTGGTCGTGTTTTTCATGGAGGGGGCTTGCACCCCTTGTTGTTTTGCGTGAGACTATCACACCAGAGGTGTACATTTTATATTTTAAGCACCTTCATGCCTCCCACCGTTTAAAAGCAATTCGGGGATGGCGATTGCATCTTTCAACACGATCTAGCACCTGTTCATAATGCTCGGCCTGTGGCGGAGTGGTTACACGCCAATAACATCCCCGTAATGGACTAGGCTGCTCAGGTTCCTGACCTGAATCCTATAGGGATTTGGGATGTTTCGGGACGGCGACTTCGTGCCAGCGCTCACCGACCGACATCGATACCTCTCCTCAGTGCAGCCGTCCGTGAATAATGGGCTCCCATTCCCCAAGAAACCTTCCAGCACGTGTTTGAAGGTATGCCTGCGAGAATGGAAGCTGTCATTAAGGCTAAGAGTGGGCCAACATCATAATGAATTCCAGCATTAGCGACGGAGGGCGTTACGAACTTGTAAGTCATTTTCAGCCAGGTGTCCGGATATTTTTGATCCCATAGCGTATCTGTAAGGTGTGAAAATTGCCAATTGACCCTAAATAATGAAAAATGTGAGGTCATTCACATGAGTGCTGAAGAGAATCCGTTAAACTTCAGTTACACGATAAATCTGTTTAATGTGAACACCGTAATTTCAACTAAGTGCCTAGGAATTACGAACAATTTAAATTGGAAAGAACACGTAGAAAATGTTGTGATGAAGGCAAATCATAGACTGCCTTTTATTGGAAGAACACTTAGAAAATGTAACAGGTCTAATAGACTGCCTACACCACACTTGTCCGTCCTCTTTTGGTGCAGTGCTGCACGATCTTTACCAGATAGGATTAACGGATTACATCGAGAAAGTTCATAGACGAGCAGCACGTTTTGTATTATCGCGACATCAGGAAGAGAGTGTCATGGACAAGATACAGGATTTGGGATGGTCACCACTAAAACAAGGGCGTTTTTCATTGCGACGGACTCTTCTCATGAAATTTCAATCACCATATCTCTCCTCCGAATGTTAAAATATTTTATTGACGCCGGCCAACATAGGGAGAAACCATCACCATAATGCAATAAGGGAAATCGGAGCTCGCACAGAAAGATATATGCGTTCGTTATTTCCGCGCGCTGTTCGAGATTGCAATAACAGATAATTACTGTAAAGGTGCTTCAATGAACCCTGTACAAGGCACTTAAGTGTGATTTGCAGAGTCTCGATGTAGATGTATATCCCTTCCTACATTCTCAACACAATTACTATGTGTTTAGATTTCTCACAATTTAATGTCGTGTTCAAATTTTGATTTCTCTCCTTTTTGTCTCTTCAATTTTATTTTCGCTAATTAATACCAATTTCATAATGAGATCCATAACAACACTTTTATGATTAACACTGTCATCTCCATTAATTACATCGCCATTCTCTGTTTATGTAGCTATTGTTATCCAAATACGCACATTACGCATGCAGTATGAAATAATATCCTTTTTGCCGCCCGATGTTGCTTGAAAATGTCCAGATGACGTGTTGATACCAGGATGTTTCTGCAGGCTTCGTCTTTTTGGAGTTGCACGTAAACGCCCTGCAGGCCCATTTTTGAAAACTTCAGCTCCGGCAAAGGGCACCATGATATCCACCACATTGTTGTTGTGGTGTTCAGTCCTGAGACTGATTTGATGCAGCTCTCTATGCTACTCTATCCTGTGCAAGCTTCTTCATCTCCCAGTACCTACTGCAACCTACATCCTTCTGAATCTGCTTAGTGTATACATCTCTTGGTCTCCCTCTACGATTTTTACCCTCCACGCTCCTCTCCATTACTAAATTGGCGATACCTTGATACCTCAGAACATGTCCTACCAAGCGATCCCGTCTTCTAGTCAAGTTGTGCCACAAACTCCTCTTCTCCCCCATTCCGTTCAATACCTCCTCATTAGTTATGTGATCTACCCATCTAATCTTCATCATTCTTCGGTAGCACCACATTTCGACAGCTTCTATTCTCTTCTTTTCCAAACTATTTATCGTCCATGTTGCACTTCCATACATGGCTACACTCCATACAAATACTTTCAGAAACGACTTCCTGACACTTAAATCCATACTCGATGCTAACAAATTTCTCCTCCTCAGAAACGCCTTCCTTGCCATTGCCAGTCTACATTTTATATCCTCTCTACTTCGACCATCAGCAGTTATTTTGCTCCCCAAATAGCAAAACTCCTTTACTACTTTAAGTGTCTCATTTCCTAATCTAATTCCCTCAGCATCACCCTACTTAATTCGCCTACATTCCATTACCCTCGTTTTGCTTTTGTTGATGTTCATCTTATATCCTTCTTTCAAGACACTGTCCATTCCGTTCAACTGCTCTTCACAGTCCTTTTGCTGTCTCTGACAGAATTACAATGTCATCGGCGAACCTCAATGTTTTTATTTCTTCTCCATGGATTTTAATTCCTACTCCGAATTTTTCTTCTGTTCCCTTTACTGCTTGTTCAATATACAGACTGAATAACATCGGAGAGAGGCTACAACCCTGTCTCACTCCCTTCCCAACCACTGCTTTCCTACCATGCCCCTCGACTCTTATAACTGCCATCTGGTTTCTGTACAAATTGTAAATAGCCTTTCGCTCCCTGTATTTTACCCTTGCCACCTTCAGAATTTGAAAAAGAGTATTCGAGTCAACATTGTCAAAAGCTTTCTCTAAGTCTACAAATGCTAGAAACGAAAGTTTGCCTTTCCTAAATCTATTTTCTAAGATAAGTCGTAGAGTCAGTATTGCCTCACGTGTTTCAACATTTCTACAGAATCCAAGCCGAGGGCGACTTCTACCAGTTTTTCCATTTGTCTGTAAAGAATTCGTGTTAGTATTTTGCAGCCGTGGCTTATGAGACTGATAGTTCGGTTATTTACACATCCGTCAACACCTGCTTTCTTTGAGATTCGAATTATTATATTCTTCTTGAAGTCTGAGGGTATTTCCCCTGTCTCATATATCTTGCTCACCTGGTGGTAGAGTTTTGCCAGGGCTGGCTCTCCCAAGTCTACCAGTACTTCTAATGGAATGTTGTCTACTACCGGGACCTCGTTTCGACTTAGGTTTTTCAGTGCTCTATGAAACTCTTCACGCAATATCATATATCACATTTCATTTGCATCTACCTCCTCTTCCATTTCCATAATACTATCCTCAAGAACATCGCCCTTGTATAGACCCTCTATATACTCCTTCCACCTTTCTGCTTTCCCTTCATTGCTTAGAACTGGGTTTCCATCTGAGCTCTTGATATTCATACAAGTGGTTCTCTTTTCTCCAAATGTCTCTTTAATTTTCCTGTAGGCAATATCTATCTTATCCCTAGTGATATACGCCTCTACATCCTTACATTTGTCCTCTAGCTATCCCTGCTTAGACATTTTGCACTTCCTGTCGATCTCATTTTTTAGAAGTTTGTATTCCTTTTTGCCTGCTCCATTTACTGCATTTTTGTATTTTCTCCTTTCATCAGTTAAATTCAATATCTCTTCTGTTACCCAAGGACTTCTATTAGCCTTCGTCTTTTTACGTACTTGATCCTCTGCTGCCTTCAGTATTTCATCTCTCAAAGCTACCCATTCTTCTTCTACTGTATTTCTTTCCCCCATTCTTCTCAAACGTTCCCTAATGCTCTCCCTGAAACTCTCTAGAACCACTGGTTCTGTCAGTTTATCCGGGTAACATCTCCAGTTTCTTTAGTTTTAATCTACAGTTCATAACCAATAGACTGTGGTCAGAGTCCACATCTGCCCCTGGAAATTTCTTACAATTTAAGACCTGGTTCCTGAATCTCTGTCTTACCATTATATAATCAATCTGAGACCTTCCAGTATGTCTAGGACTCTTCCAGGTATACAACCTTCTTTCATGATTCTTGAACCAAGTGTTAGCTATGATTAAGTTATGCTCTGTGCAAAATGCTACCAGGCGGCTTCCTCTTTCATTGGCTCTGAGCACTATGGGACTTAACATCTGAGGTCATCAGTGCCCTAGAACTTAGAACTACTTAAACCTAACTAACCTAAGGACATCACACACATCCATTCCCGAGGCAGGATTCGAACCTGCGACCGTAGCGGTCGCGCGGTTCCAAACTGAAGAGCCTAGTACCGCTCGGCCACACCGGCCGGCCCTCTTTCATTCCTTACTCCAATTCCATATTCACCTACTATGTTTCCTTCCCTTCCTTTTCCTACTATCGAGTTCCAGTTACCCATGACTATTAAATTTTCGTCTCCCTTCACTACCTGAATAATTACTTTTATCTCATTATACATTTCATCAATCTCTTCGTCATCTGAGGAGCTAGTTGGCATATAAACTTGTACTACTGTGGTAGGCATGGGCTTCGTATCTATCTTGGCCACAAAATGGGTTCACTATGCTGTTTGTAGTTGCTTACCCGCATTCCTATTTTCCCATTCCTTATTAAACCTACTCCTGCATTACCCCTATTTGATTTTGTATTTATAACCCTGTATTCACCTGACCAGAAGTCTTGTTTCTCCTGCCACCGAAATTCACTAATTCCCACTAATCTAACTTTAAGCTAGTCATTTCCCTTTTTAAATTTTCTAACCTACCTTCCCGATTAAGGGATCTGACATTCCACGCTCCGATCCGTAGAACACCAGTTTTCTTTCTCTTGATAACAACGTCCTCCTGAGTAGCCCCCGCCCGGAGGTCCGAATGGATGACTATTTTACCTCCGGAATATTTTACCCAAGAGGACGCCATCATCATTTAACCATACAGCTAAGCTGCATGCCCTCGGAAAAAATTATGCCTGTAGTTTCCCCTTGCTTTCAGCCGTTTACAGTACCAGCACAGCAAGGCCGTTTTGGTTAGTGTTACAAGGCCAGATCAGTCAATCATCCAGACTGTTGCCCCTACAACTATTGAAAAAGCTGCTACCCCTCTTCAGGAACCACACGTTTGTCTGATCTCTCAACAGATACCCCTCCGTTGTGGTTGCACCTACGGTACAGCTATCTGTATCGCTGAGGCACGCAAGCCTCCCCACCAATGGCAAGGTCCATGGTTCATGAAGGGGGTGGGGGGCGGGGAGGGGTGGATCCTCCACTTAGTAATAAAATATACGTCGATGATAGACTAGCTTGTTGTGCGAAGCAAAAGGAACATTCTGTGCCTTAAACAACCTGGATATCGCTGAAGGCAGTAAAGAAACGTGTGCTTCAAAGTAGCTGACGCCAGTCGGCGAGTATGAGAAAACCGAGAAATATTTTGAACAAATATATAACAGGTAGGAACTTGGCACGAACAGTTGAATGCGAGTCGTTGAACTGTGGGCTTCTAAACCAAGGACATTCAACAGATCCAAACCCAAAATGTTCATCACCCCCATTGTGTAGATCACGATGATGCGGGCTGACAGGAAAGCTGCCTGGAATTGAATCCGAATGCTGAATTAATCCTTTACCTTGGTGTTGTTGTTATTATAGCTTTTACTTGGAAAATGCATGTAGTGAAGGGGAACTCAGGAGGCGATATGTCTCCCAATCGACAATAGTGGTGGAAAATCCAGTATGAATTTCAGGAACTACTGGGACGGTGTGCATAGTCACTTCCGATGTAAATAACCTGTCGGAGATTTGGAGGTCACACTGGACGTGGAGGGCATCAGGACCATAGATATAGTCAGTGTTGTCCGAATTAGAAACCATTGAGCCCAGTTACGCAGAGTCAATGTTCATCTTCGTGGACCAATGGTCACACTTCAACCTTGTGTCCATTTTGTTTCATGGGCTGTGCATTTTCCCCGATGAAAGTAACACTGCTGACGCTAATGTGTCACAAAACAATTACTGCATGAAGGTAAACGCTGGGAGCTGGGAGCACTGTCCATCTGTGGTGTCTTCCCAGAGGAGTGGATGGGGACTGGGGCTGAGTCTGGGTCAGGGTCTGGCGAGTTGGGCAGGTGGCAAATACCTGCGGTGCCGAGGACCTGATGGACTGTACGGAGCCCCAGATGAGGGGAAGGCATGTAGCTTAAGATGGGTCATTCAGCTTTAAGCAGTCATTCTGGAGTCAATCATCTGGAACGTGGGCGAGGATAATATCTCTGACCTGTGATTTTGTGAAAGACGGGATTAGAACACTGGAAACAGCAATCCCTAGAAAGGCCGTTTGCAAGGTCTATCCACTCCCTGTATGACTGTTTCGTTTCGGCATCTAAAAATCTTAATACGGCTAATTGGCACGTGCACTTCGGCATCAAAGCAGTAAAACAAACGGGATTTTAAACGTTTGTAAGGCATACTATGATCTTCGACTTCAGGTTTGAGTGGCTGCAAAAGTTTATAGATTTCTCCTTCTGGGTACGTCAAAGAAATTGTATACTGGTGGACATTACCTGAGATCCAGTGCGCAGTGACGTGCTGTTCAAGGCGGGCGACATCGATAGCCTGCAGCTCCGCCCTTCTGTCAAAGGCCTCGAACAATGGGGTGCCATCTGGAATCTCTTTACCAAATATTCGATGCGAGGTAACAGTGTGGAGATTTCTGGTAGTGTTGTGGTGATGGCACCCATCTTCTCTCACATCAGTTCCTGCGATTGCTGCATGTCTTGTAGAAGTGGTAAGACTTGTGTGGTCACGTCCATATACATAGTGATACTATGTATCTTGAACGAAGGGCAAGTTAGTCCACTATAAACTTTGAAATCTCACGAAGCACTGTCTACTGGGGTGTAACACAACCAAGGAGAGTCAACCAAGCAGAGTGAGTCCACAGAAAAGAAACTGTGTCCCATTCGTCGAAGAAGATGAATATTGACTGTGCCCTGTTGTACTCCACAGTTTCGGATTCAGACAGCATTGACTTTCTCTACGGTCTTGATGGCTTCCATCTCCTGTCTGGCCTCCCCATCTGACTGGTAGTTGCCATGAACAGCAAGTTTGCTGAAATGAACGTAAAAACTTCCAGTTCTACTTTCTCGCAGCATAATTACAAATCACCAGAAATAGTTCACAATTAAGTCTCTATATTTCACGTGCGGCGATAAGTAAACCCTGTGAAATATCAACCGCTGGAAACTGAATCACATTTACCAGAGTCAAAGCACTGGTTCAGAAGGAACTGGATATCTCTAATTACACACTCACCGCGGCGGGCCCAGTTTCTGTGTGCTCGAAGACGACCGCAGGTGGCTCCATATGGCATCGAAATCAAAGATCAAAGGAGGGCACTCTGCCGAGAGATGACAGGTCGCGGGATTATTCCCGGAGAACTTCTGATTGAGGGACCGTGGTAGCAGTCAGCAAAAGCTCAGAGAGATCTAGATGGGGACCTGACTAACCGTAGCCGTGTGGTGGCCTAAATACTGTTGGAGGCTCCAGGATACGCCGAAACCTATTATCAAGCACGTGATCCTACGGAAACAAGCAGCTGTGCGCTACTGCTCCGTCTTCGATCGATGCCGTTGTCGCCTGTCGTCGAGGCATGTACCGGGAACGGCAGAGACGGGTGTTTGTGTTGTAGCCCCTGCGACTTTAGACATAGGCCACCCGCAGTGCAGTGCTGTTTTGCTGTAGCCACAGCGTATAGAAGCTAGAAAGTGTGATCATTAGCCGACTACACCCATTTTAACGCTCCGATTTAAGCGCTACTCTCCCATGCAGTCTAATTACCCTTTCGCTTTCGTACCTCTATTTCACGCGTTATATGCGTTGTGGGAACATACTTAAACTAGACTATTTAAGCCCAGTCTCAACACTGATAATTAATTTTTTGAACCCTTCATGCATGGAAACAGGAGAACACGGCAGTGCATAAACTGCAGGACTTCGTACACAGTGGTTAAGTTTTGGATTGTCAGTGTGTTAAAACAGCAAGAAAATGAAAAAAAAAATCATTGAATGTTGCATGACAACACGAATATTTATTCTTACCACGTCGCTTCAAATTTCTACAGCTGAGCAACTACATAACGATCATAAAATACGCTGTAGAGTATAACACGTTAACAACTCACTTTTAGTAATGATGCGAATAAACTAGAATTATGATAATAAATACCATCTGTTGTGAAAAGATTTCAGTTCTTTAATGTGTATTGCAGAACACTGTCGACCTTTAATCCTCTCACAATGTTGTGTTTTCAAATATTTATTTCCAGAAATTCAGCCAGGTTTTAGATTTTCTTGGCCAGTAGTCAACCAAGACTGCAAGGGCACCTATATCTCACAAGGCACAGCAAGAGTACTCTTAAAGTAAATGCTGCTCGGCCAAAAGTGACCATAATGGAGTTTGACCACAGCTGAAAAGAAGAAAATTCTCATCCATAGAGCAAAACTAGACGATGAATAATAATTACTACACATTAAAATAAAAAATTAAAAACATTTTCTACGTATTTTCTCACCTGTTAACTGTTGGACACTTTGAAAAGTTTCCTTGATGATTTATTCGTTTATATCGACATACGTTCCTTCCTGAATTCCTTCTTTTTGAAAAAGAATCGACCTTTAATGTAGTAAAAAATTAATTTGGGTACAATCTCCATGGCATGTTCTGCACCACAAACTAAGGCTGAAGTCTTCATTTTTATTTTTTCTATGCTTTCGAATCATCATAGAACAAGTCACTCTAGAAAGCAGATGGAGAAGAAAGATTAGTACTTAACGTTTCTTCTGCCTGTAGCAAGACATTTAACAGTGCTTCTGAATAGTAACATAAATAACTTTGTTCTTTCTAAGAACCACAGTCCTTCTAGTTAGTGAAAATTGAAAAAGGACCATTTTCTACTGACGAATTCTTTAGTGTATCTAAGCAAGGACGACATTTAGAGATTTGTAAGGCCTGATGTACAATATGACCTGCTACGTTGATTGCAGTACATTTTCTTTCCTTATCAAGAACACTGTTGTAGGGCTCATTGGCTTTCCACTCAAAATGATTTTCACTGGCGTTTATGGCAATCATTTTTTCTTCTGTACTTCCTAGTACATATTTTTTGGTATCAGTGTATTCCTTTTTAATCTTCATTGCCAGGATTATTACCTGATTGACATAGGATATGAGAGTAGGTTCTTTCCCTGATTCACAATTCCCTCCCTTTGATAAAACATTCTTGACAGGCGCATACTAACAGGAGCATATGTGGAAAGTCTCCAGAAGAAGAGTGGTCATCACAGGTCGATGATCGAGTAATACCAAACTGTCGCTCTAGTGCATCCTGACTGAACTTGGCAGTCAGTACATATTTGAACCCTTTATGCCACAAGTATTCAGCTATGTCTAACGTGCTTTGTACAGTAACTCTAAGCGATTCCAATGTTCTGTTTGAAGCAAAAGTACTGTCTGAAGTGGTCAGAATATGAGAAATGTGCTGCAGAATTTTATGGCGATCTGAATCTTTTCTCATACCAGATGATGGTGCTTTTGAATTCAGAGCATCGACAATATCGTTTATATGCTAAGTAAATTTTGAGTTGGCTCACTATCTTTAAATCCCACGATGCCACTTTCTCTTAAAAAAAAAAAAAAAAAAAAAAGTATAGCTCTTGCTGTGCTTGTACTAAACAACTGGAAAGCAAGGTGAGCATCCTTTCGCTGAAAGGAGGTCGGTTGTATGTGTGCATATGTCTATTTACTATTTGCCTTTACACCTTCATAAAGTATTTTCTTCGTAAATACGTTCATAAAATCTATACTTCATTATGTCAGTACCAAACAGCACAGTACGTTCATCATGAAAGTGGTTATGTATGCATTTCAAAAAAATGTACTTCATCTGAAAAAGTCCAAGCTTTTCTGTTCTCATCAACAGGATTTTGAATATAGTGTTTTTTATTTCCTTTCTTTCTTGACATTTGCAAATGTTTCCAGGCTTGTTTTTCAGATTGGCTGCCATCAGAACGTAATAAAAAATTGTCTAGAAGAAATTCACTATTATATCCCTCTCCTTTTGGAACCTTTTTCTGGCACTTTTGTAACACAGTATCTACAATTTTTTGCTTACTATATAAGCTTTCATTACATTTACAAGCATGTTTCTTTAGTCTATCTACTTCTGCCTGCAGCACAGTTACTCTGGCCTTGTCTGACTTTAGTGTATTATTTGCTCTAGCCGGTCTGTCTTCTAATTTCCTTATTTGTAGTTGCAGTACAGTTACTTCATCAAGTGGCTCAACTAATGCAGACCTACCAAACAACTGGGTTCTGCTGAAATGGAAGTGGTATTACTGTGACAAATTCTTAAACATTTGGTGGGTATTTTATTCACAATTTTGCAAGTAGCTTTCCTTTCTGTGGAAGATTTCCTTTGCTTTAACGGGGTAGACAAATACTTGGGCAAATTCGGGTGAACGTGAGGAACTGAATTTGGTTTGAAGTGCCAGTTAATTCTGGGCAATTCTACTTCCTTTCCATCAATAATGAATTTGCTGTTATCAACATAAAATTTTCAACAAAGTGAGCATCACAAACTTGTGAGTTTCTTATTAGCTCCTTGTCTCCTCCTGGGGTAACATTTTTCTCCATTTGTTAAAATTTTCTACATCTTTTGAGGACCCCAGAAAGCGTCCTACCTCTTTGTAACTTCTATAGCATGACTTCCAACCAGGCACAAAACAGGAATGCATCCTCAAGTTGCCAAGGCTCAAGTTTAGGAGACTGCAGACCCAACTACTAATTTCAATCGAAATATTCACTTGGAAACCACATATTTCGATTTAATTTATAATCAAGCACCATCAATAATCAATACCGCTGCAGAATTGCACATATACAACTCAAAATATATACAAATCAGCAACGAAGCACACGACATAGCGTTTATAAACAGCGCACAAACTGATCGCAGCGCTGCACAGTGGACATTACCGCACTAACCCTATTCAGCCCATGATACTGGAAACAAGTGATCACGCTCTCTACTCCTATACACTATGCTGTAGTGTTATGAGCTCCAACTTAGAAAAGGACCGTGCGAACTTATCCTTACCGATTTGACTGATACTGACAGGCTATGTACGCCACGACTAGGACTTCCATCCCGGCGGATGTTCGAGTCCTCCCTCGGGCATAGGTGTGTGTATTTGTGCTTAGGATAATTTAAGTTAAGTAGTGTGTAAGCTAGGGACTGATGACCTTAACAGTTAAGTTCAAATAAATGGCTCTGAGCACTATGGGACTTAACATCTATGGTCATCAGTCTCCTAGAACTTAGAACTACTTAAACCTAAATAACCTAAGGACAGCACACAACACCCAGTCATCACGAGGCAGAGAAAATCCACGACCCCGCCGGGAATCGAACCCGGGAACCCGGGCGTGGGAAGCGAGAAAACAGTTAAGTCCCATAAGATTTCACACACATTTAAACATTTTTTTTTTTAGTACTTCCACACAGGGCGTAACTGTCAACCGTTTTCGAGAAAATCGTGTTTGAACATTTTACGAGTGCTTACGTACTACTTATGGCCTCTAATAACTAAGTATTCTGCAGCCGAACGAGTAAGAGCTTAATTTCAGGAGAACGAGGTCTGTGGATCGAAACGTCCTTCTGGTACTTTTTTATTTCACTCCCACGTAATTCTAACAAGATATATGGGTGGCATGTCACAAAATTGTGTGATCGCTTACGAATATTTTTTGCGATACACATATTAAAAAACAATGCACATTCAAAGATGCGATGTTCCTTACTAACGATGTGTGTAGCAATAACTATTGTGTCCCTTGTTTATATGATCGGTATCATCCTGATTCCTACTGTGCTCTATATGTTACACATTATACTTTCCACACATGTGGGTAAAATAACATAAAAAAAATTACTATACTGATTTAATTGAAAGTTCTTGTGTATCTTTTTTCCAGTAACTTCAAGAAACATTTTCTCGTTATTTCAGGATAAGGACTATGAAAATAATAAATGAAAATTCAATAATGATAGGTCACACAGTCATAATAATTACTTTGGAAAAAAAAGAATTGCAGGCAGGGATATTGGAACCAAGGACTCTCGCTAGTGAAACTGACAGCTTAACATACGATGCTGCGTACTTATTGAGTACTGCCGACCATACAAAATATATAAGTACATGTAAAATTTTCCAACACGATTTTCTTGATAACGGTTGAGAGTAGCGTCTTACTGTTTGTGTATGTTGAAGTCGTAGACGTCCCCTTCACAGACTGTCAAAATAAATCAAATAGATGAGGGGAAGTTCGTACAGTTAACGTGTTAGCAATATTCTTCCAGTGTTTCGTAATGAGACCACTTACAACTTCGAACAAACTTTAAGGTTAGTTTAAAACTTTCTTTAAAAATTTTCTCACTGACGTGCCAACATTCACGAATTTAACCCATTAACTGATTTGTAAAGTAATCAGACGCTTGTAGCTGCTTTATATATGAGAGTTCGACTCTTTAGAGATTGGAGGGGAGTTACTGATGCGCTCGCCTAAGCTGATAACTGAACTGGAGCGTGTTATCTTCGGTTCTGCCTGATGAGTCACCCCGGATCGTTATATGGTTTGCTGGTACGACAGTTAGCGCATCCCTACTTCCTTCATACGCATTTCACGAGCAAATTGATAGGCAGTTCATTAGAAGTGCCTTGGACATGGCCGTTTAATAACCACTGCGTTGGGGTCACGGCAGGACCTTCTTGACTCCAATACTGCTCTGTTACCACCAAAGTCAATCGCATATGGCCGTAACACTTATGCTCATTTCTGTTGTACGCTGTGACAGTAGTGCGGCAAGCGTATGAGCCTTGACGCAGGAGTTTTTAGTTATTGTTCTGTTGTCATCTATACCCATTTGGTGAAGATAAAAGTTTTCTTTTTCGAAATACGTAATTTCAGGATAAAATGATGTTTGATTCCCTACACTTCCTGCCAAACCAGTTTATGAGTGCTGAAAACGGGTACACAGCGTAGTATCTCCTTTACGTAACGGACCAAAGAAGTCACCACAGCTGTCCCTGAAGTTTCTGCCCTCTATGACTCCCTATAGTAGAATGAATGTTCTTCCCTGATGTTTTAACACACATGATGTTATCCTACCCCATCTGCTAGTCAGTTGTTTTCCATGTCTTCCTATCCTCGTGCTCATTTCTCATCAGTACACATTAGTTTCAGCATCCTTCTGTAACACCATATCTCAAACGCTTTTTCTTCTTTTCCGGTTTCCCATGGTCCATGATTCACTACAATGCTTCAAAGGTACAGTCTCCGAAATTTAAAGTTCAGATTGAGGCTTATGTTTCATAGTAATTGACTTCTTTTGGCCTGGAATGGCCTCTTCGCTACATTAATATGCTAAAGTAATAAGTAGTAGAAATGAGATTAGCCAAGAACTTAACACACGAACTGTGAATTGCGAAATAGACAAAGTTAAGCAACAGAATACTGCTACTTCAGGAACAAAATAACATATGACAGACGAAACAAGAAACAGGCCCTTTTTGCTTCCGACGTAGCAATATTTTATTCCTTAACTTCGTTTGCTTCACGGTCCATAGTTTTTGCGTTACGTTCATGACTAATCTCATTCCTGCTACTTATTACTTTCGCTTTTCTTCGGTTTTTTCTCAGTCTACACCCTGTACTCTTTAGGATATTCAGTCTATTCATGAGGATCTGTCATATTCTTTTTCACTTTCACTGAGGATAGCTATGTCAACACCGGATCTTACCACTGAAATCCTTTACCCTTCATTTTAATCCTCTCCTGAATCTTTATTTTATGTTCGTCATTCCATTATCGATGTCCTAGTTGAACATTAAGAGCGCACTTTAATTCTAGAACTTCCTAAAATTTATTTCAAACCATTGTGGTGCGGTGGTAGGTACACTTATAATGTGGTCAACATTAAAAAACAGCCTCGGGTTGGACACTTATTTATTGGTTCATAAACGACTCGTTTCCCCGTGTACCCGTGTAGACCATCATCAGGTTATCTGGAAGGCCGGTAGAAAATAGGCGTAATAGATAAGTGGGCGTGGTCCTGTACTGAACTACTAAGCTCAAAAGTAAAAACCAAAAACTAAGATATTTAAGATGAAAATGATAGGAAAGCAAGTATAAAATATTACAATTACTGCCAAAAAGCATTCGTTGAATACGCCTTAAACACCAGGTAACCGAATGATAGAAACGTTGTAAGGAACAGTATAAAAATTTATTTCCATAGATTCCAAGATTAGGTGTAAAGACGGACGGACGGAAAAATGCCCTGCATAAACCTTATAGTGTGAACTTGTTGTCCATTCGGATTTTCATCGTTCGATTTTTTGCCATACAGTAAAAATCATATAATGTGAAAGGAGTATACTACAGAGAAATATTTAATTACAAAACCAGGATATTTTAGGGTAAAAAGAGATATATTCCTAAAACAGGCCTTATTGATTAAAAATCACTGTCGGAATCCAAAAATTATTTATGGATGGGGAACATAGTCATAAAAAACGTGGCTTTTACTGGCCAATCGGTCACTGAGTAAGTCATCCCTCTTAGTATATGAGTGCTTAACGACATAAATTCTTTCCAGAATGTTAAGTCTCCCCCATTTGGGTCTTCGGCAGCTAGTGGAAAGTCATTAGATTCCAGAGCGTGGGTGACTGGTGGCCAGAAGATTCTAGACAGTCAGCAAAAGAGGAGTTGCAGTTTACCTGCCTCCTCCGTGTAACCAAATGATCTTGGAATTTACTTTTAAAGGTCCCTCCCATTTGACAGATGAAAGTTACATTACGCTCGTTACACCCAAGCTCGTAAATTCCTGAAGGCATACATATCTTTACGGGGTTGCTCATTATGGATATACTGCTACTGAATCTTATTAGAAGTGGTGCACACCACTTTTACATCAGATAACAAAAGAGTCTCGCAATTCTATAAAACATGTTTCCTAGAAACGGGAACTTCGCACAAGTTTAATCCTGCAGTTAAAGGGCTGATGGCATAATAAGAACATTGCGCAACCTAGGACTGTTTTTAATATTAATCTAACACTTCTCTCTTGGTCATAGAATCTTATAGTCACTCCTGGTTGTTGCAGATAGTGTATATTACACTTTTTTTCCCTGAAGGCTTGTACCTATTTTCTGATAATTACAATCATCCTGCACCAGTTTAAGTTATCGAATGGTGTTTTTAGGTCGACAAATTAAATGAAAGTGTTTCTGTAACGATTTTTTTAAATTTTCTGAGTATTTCATACATCCTACATCAGTTTACGTTATTGAACGCTATTAACAGATCGAGGAATACAATTAAAGAGATCTTCTAACACAAATTTATATTTTTCCAGTTTTCTGACAATTTGAAACACCTTGTAGTTTTTTACGTTACAGAACGCTGGTTCTAGGTCGAAAAATCCAATAGAAGTATTAGTCCAAGAAATTTTTTTTCCAAATAAATGATTACCCTTGAAAATACATCACAAAAAGTTGCAACCGAACGGTATTAAAATATTCAGGACTAGTTTTCGTAATTGGACTTGATGTTTCGGTGTTCGGATATAAGTATTTTAATCTGTTCCCTGAAACTTACTAGCGAATTAAATCTGTGTGCTACACTGAAACTCCAGCTTGGGACATTTCCCCTCGTGGGCAATTGTCCTCCCCACTGAGCTATCTAAGCACGACTCACAGGACTTCCTCACAGCCTTGCTTCCGCATGTACCTCATCTCCTACCTTCCTACGTTCAATCTCAAACTTCCGCGTTCTTTATTTCCCTCGAGAGCAGCAACATTCGAAGCTTAAAATCCATTTGTCCCAATACGTCCGAAGTTTCTGAATATAATTTGCGCACTACATGTGCACGACAATACGCGATTTTGATTTATGTAACACAGTGTGACGGGTTGTTTAATGCCTCGCGTAAGAATAAAGAATGTAAATTGTTCGAGTTTCGTGACAAAGTGATTCGTCGCAGGACAATCTACTAAGAGAATATATATCCTAATCTATTTTTTATGCCACCGCGGATGGGACACACTCATAATGAAAACGTACTCTGCATTTTGCTTAGGACCAAACGGTCATCAGTCTCGTGTAGCGTGTTGCCGAACGCCCAGGGACAAGGGATGCGCCTGCGCCGTCGGGATTTGCTCCATTTTCGTCTCCGGAAGGTGCAGAGCGATGGCAACAGGGAGACACACACACACACACACACACACACACACACACACACACACACACACACACACATATATACACACGGCTTAGCTACCACGGTCCGTCTCAGAAAAGCGACGCCCCGGACAGATTGTCAATACCGCAGGAAGCTTCAGACGGATTCACTGTGACAATCGTAAAAACAGATATCAAAGGAAACGAGTGTCACGTCGTAAAAACTTTCCCAATTGTGCAACAGTAATTGCTTTTCGGAAACGATGTTCCGGAAAGTAAAGGCGAAACAATGTGGAAAAGAGGAGAAAGACAGGTAGTTTTGTTGAAGTGCACATAAAAAATTTGCGTATTCAAACCTGTGGGTAATTGAATAGAGGAAGCGCTAGTGCAAAAGAAAATAGAATGAAAACGTCGGAAATAAATCTTCTAAATAGCTATTTTCACGTTTAAAAGCTTAGAAGATATTTATTAGCATGACAGATTCAATTTCTGCGGATGCTTCTCATCACATCCCGGAGAACCGTGGGATTGTAGTAATCATTTTACTGAGGCTGGAGCTGTTAGGACTGAATGGTAAACATTTCTTAGTTACAGTGTTAGAGATCTTACATGGCATCGAAGTTAGTGAACCGCATGTCGTGAAACGGAATACATGCATTAGTATAGCGTCTACAAAAAATTTTGCTTATCTTTTGCTTACAGAAACTTGAAATAACAACAGTAAAACACACAGCGAGTAAAATACTGTGTACTACAAAACCTTAAATTACGTGACTGCCACGTTCACCAGTTAGGTGAAATATTACACGAGGAGCGATAAATTCACTCCAAAGTCGAAAATTTTCCTCAGAAAGCAAATCGCTTACATAATGTCCTAATACACAATGAAATCAGACTCTAAAGCTTATGGATAAAGTTACTGCAGCTAGTCTGATGCAAACGACTGGGCATGGGAAGCAACTGGCGCTGTGTACCATCTTCTGGAGCCAGTGAATTCTCTGATAAGGAGGCATGGATTGGGGAACGAAGAAGGAGAATCTCAGGGTTTTCTTCACAAGCACATTTGCCAAGGGAGGCGTATCAGTCACTCTTCGATTGTGTGAGTGACTGTGTTCAAAGCATCGCCAGATAGCTTCTTAATAACAAAGCAAATATTTCCTAAACCGATATAATAAATTTCTGTCCAGTGTAGTCAACAACGGAAGAAAACCTTTGGTCTTCTTAAAGGCGGTATAATATGCCAGTGGACATCTCGTTCAAAAATGTTCAAATGTGTGTGAAATCCTATGGGACTTAAGGGTATACGGAACGCCCCATGTTTACAATGTCAAATTGAGCTAAAAGTTAGGAACATTTTCTCATTTGTTATGTGGACGATACTCTTGATTTTTTCACAGAACGCAGAGATATGTTCTGCTTTTATGCTGAATTATTAATTTTGAAAAAATAATGTATAGTTTTTCAGATATTTTATTTTTTGTAAATGTTAAAAAAGTTATACATTTTAACAAGTATTTTAAAATTTACATCCATTAATACAAAATAATTCCACATATATTTTAATTCAGATATATTAGAAGGTCTTAAGGAACATCTACAGAAAATTTCATCTTTCTACTATAAATAGGCCCTGAGAAAATGTACCTTATACACAAAAAAACTAAAGTTACGGGAAATTGGCTTCAAAGTTTTTAGTTCAGTACAAGCCTGCTCCATAGCTTGTATCATCAGAATCGTCCAACAGCTTCCTCTTGATGGCTCTGCTATGCTGTCTAGCCATCTTTGAATATACTTTTATGGCATTATCTGAAGACCTGAGCCGTTCCTTGTCCAAACAAAGCATAGCTGCGGCAGTTCGTAGTCCTACACAGAGCCCCAAATTCTGCAGAACTTTGCACTTTGTTATATTTCCCTGATTGAATGATGAAACAGCATCATAAACGCCAAAGTGAAGTGTGTTTATACCCACAAACACAGTTTTAGGTAATAATAAATGAAAAGCACCAGTTTGCTTTTGTTCTACAATATCTAATATTGTAGAACAAAAGCAAACTGGTGCTTTTCATTTATTATTATAATGTTGTTCCACCGAGAACCGACGAAAGATTCTGTTAACAGTTTTAGGTAGTCTATTCCAGATCACATGGTTCACACACTAATTTGGATTTTGAGTCCGGCCATGAAGACATTTCTTTAGTAGACTAATATCTGCGAGGTCTCGGAATATTGGTTTTATTTCATCCATTATGGCAGGTGGCAGGTGATTGTATTGTTTCTTAGTTACCTTGCCTCTGTTGTACTTGCACCAACTATCGTCTCCTTTTGGACATAGCCCATGTTGGGGATTCTCATTGTTTGAAGCTGTATGAGAAAACAGAGCCCAGACTGCTCATTAATTCTGCATCTGCTGTATTCTGTCTTATTGCTAGACCATAGCACTTCTGAATATGATCTATTGTAGCATCTGTCAGTCTATTTTTCCCATCTAAAGTTTTTCCATTGCTCAATTTCTTGCCTTTCATGCTAGCCTTGAGCCGCCGAAGTCTTGATCCCATCCTTTTCTGAACATGGCCAACACACTCCAGTTTGAAATTTTCACATCGTTACCATAGTATCTCGTTTCCTCAATTTCTTTGAAAGCCTTTGAGTCACCATCTCCAAGATAATTTATGTATCTAACGTTGTACCATTTTACTGAGCGTTGATAAATACTTCTTACACCAGCGACTTCCATACCACCACTTGACCCATAGTAATTTGCCATGAACTCCTACTCATGTTTATTTTTCATTTTCTCCTTGCATCTGCAATGCTTGGAAAGTATTGCCACATCAACTTCCTTACCAGTGTCCACACTTGTAGCTGTTATTACACCATTCACAGATGTGTGGCCTCTATTCTGCCAGCTTCCATCAAAAGCTATGGACAAGTCTCTGCTATTATTATTTTCAACAACTGCTTCCTCAACAGCATCTTTCATGTTTTCCTGTGCCACGTCTTCTACAGCAGAACCTATTGCAATTATATGTTTGTTAAGTTTTGAAGGAGGAGCAGGGAGGTTCATCACACCACACAACATGGTACCTGCAGCCCTTCCCTTTCCTATACACCGTAATCCATAAACCAGTATAATGTTTATATCGTATAGTTTACCTGTATCTGCAGTAACATGTGAGGAATTGAAGAAAGTAACACTGTGTTTGCAATAACTGCACATCAACTCTAATTCACAAGCAAGTCCTACATGTAAGTTTGTTTTCAATGAAACACCACATTTTCCACATTGTTTGCAGCACACATTGTTCTCCAAAACGTCTGATAATAAAGAGACGTTAATTACCTCGTATTTTGTAATCCCAGCATTTAGTTTCTTGTATTCTTCTTCAATTCCAGCTAGTTTTCTTCTTGAAGCACTTTCCGGTGTAGTGGCAGCAGCATCACTCAATGTATCACTACCAGTGTTGAGGTTAGTCGCTACTGGGACATCAGATACTGATGAAGATGAATCAGACGAATTTTTAGTACACTTTACTTTCTTGCGCCAATGTACATGCTTTCTAAATACCTTCAGACTAGGTCTTGGCATGCTGAAGGAAAGAAAACTCAATGACTTCTCCACATACGACTTTCACAACAATGACGTGGATGTACTCACAAAGGAAACAATACAAATGGTGCAGAATCTATTGTCAACTGTCTAGCAGTGTAGCCAACAGAAAAGCTAACTCTCTTGTGCTCAATTATATCTCTGGCAAGACTGTCTATATCAGGTATATTTCGCGTCTCATATACAAGGTGCGGAACATCGTGTGTCGAAATTATTTTAAAAAATTATTTAAAATAGTTCTATTCACGTCATCCAAATATTTTGTACATGGTATTAAACGGGAGAGTCTAAATTTTTCGAAAATGCATTTATCCAAAAATCGATTTTTTCATCGAAAAATTCATTCCGTATACCCTTAACTGCTAAGGTCATCAGTCCCTAAGCTTACACACTACTTAACCTAAATTATCCTAAAGACACACACACCCATGCCCGAGGGAGCACTCGAACCTCCGCCGGGACCAGCCGCACAGTCCATGACTGCAGCGCCTTAGACTGCTCGGCTAATCCCTCGCGGCGGACATCTCGTTACGAGAGAGGAAGATACAATGGAGGTCGAGAATAATCATACTGATAACCTTCTAAACAGATACCCGCCAACGAATAGAAACAATTATTGCAGTGAAGAAACTCCTATCGTCTAGCCAGAGATCGAAGTACCTGTTAAGAATATTCCAGGTAAGAAATCACCAGCAATCAGTGGAGTCTATACGGAAGCCATTAAAACACTTGGGTTCAAAGGTCTACGGTGGCTGCATGGAGCGCTCAATACAGTGTGTAAGGGCAATATGCCAGAAGATTGGAGTAACCTGTTTTCGTAATCTTTGGAAAAGTTCCATTGAGGAATATACATGAAAATTATCGTTAAGATCATACAGCAGATTTTATGAACAATATTGGGGCCACAATTAGATGAGGAACAATACGGATTCAGTCTATCATGGAGATGGTAGAGTTAGGTAGTGTCATTCCAGTTGGGCGGGGGGCGGGGGGGGGGGGTGTTCAAAAAATGGCTCTGAGCACTATGGGACTTAACATCTTAGGTCATCAGTCCCCTAGAACTTAGAACTACTTAAACCTAACTAACCTAAGGACATCACACACATCCATGCCCGAGGCAGGATTCGAACCTGCGACCGTAGCAGTCCCGCGGTTCCGGACTGCAGCGCCTAGAACCGCACGGCCACCGCGGCCGGCTGGGGGGGGGGGGGAGGGAAAGTGTAGGCTTGTCAGGATGGCTGTTTGTCACCAGCACTCCCAAGATGCGGGTTCACCAGTCGAAAGCAGGAGCAAATTCAGCGATGCTCATTTTGAAAACAAATGCATTTGTTAGACTTGAACAGGTACACCGAGGCTCTAGGTCTGTGTCCAGTGGGCATGATCAGCACCGAACCCGTAATTCGTTCTTCCCACGCACAATTCGTGAATGGAACAGGGAAGGGGGGATCAGATAGTGGTACAATAAGTACCCTCCGCCACACACCGTAAGGTGGCTCGCGGAGTATAGATGTAGATGTAGATTCCTGGCATCGGTGCCCTGTCAGGATCCTGGCCACAGCCGTAAATAATGCAGCATGGCTCGTAGCAGGTAGCCCGTTAACATATGATCACTGAGTCAATGCTGGCGTAGCAGCCATTCTTCATGGCCAGACGACAGCTGGGTGGTGTCGCTAGTTACCTCGCCAGCGGCTTGCAGCGAAGGCATTGTGATCAACGTAGCGAACTTTGGCCCCTGATATCTAACCGGTGGCGTCCAGGGACAGAGCTGGTAAGCAGGGAGTGGCTAGTAGGCTCTCCTGGGGTCCATCGTGCTGGATGCAGGACTTAACGGCAGCAGTCCCATCGAATGATGCTGACTGCCGTTGTTGGAGTCACCAACGGATGGTGACTGAGTGACAATACTTCTCCAAACCCAATAATGGTAGCCTGATCAACAGTGTTCGCTGACGTGAAGCCCTTTGCTAGCTGGGTGAGCGTTATTTACGCGCGCCCAGGCCTGATGTGGGTGGACGACCCAAGTGGAGGAACTCCATCGTAACACTCTAACTATGTTGTGGCGGAGGGGAGAGAGAGGGAACATTTTATGTTAGTGTTCCTTAATATCAAGGCATGAAAAGAGGAAACATCTATGAATGGTTGAGAAATAGAAGCGTGCCTGAAAGCACACTGAGAAGATCCAAATGCCGTATGAGTTCTTAATAGCTGTGTACAATTTGGCTAAGGTCATTAATCCTGGTACTAAACCAAAAGTGGAGTCGAGCGAGATAGTGTTGTCTTATCATTACTGACAAGGATAACGTAACTAAGAACATAAAAATAACTTATGCACAGCTGAAAGCCTTAATGTTTGTTGAATGTGTTCAGATCTGCGGGGAATAGAGCTGGATGTACATTTGAGGCTGGACCAATGAATGGAAGAATTCCAGCAATATAATGTTCAAATAATAGAAGCTAAACAGTAGTAATGAAAGTGAAAAGAGGTTGTCTAGCTGCAAACATCAAGCTACAGTAAATTAGCCCCTGTATTTTAAGCCCATCTTACCGAGGACAGCAAAATCATTAAAGCATAGAGCTACTTCAAACCAAAAAATACGTATCCTCGCCAAGAGTCTCTCATCGCGACTACGGTCACAGGAGATAAAGTCCTTGAGATACACAATACAGAAAAGAAATACTTGACGAAGGAAATCTCAGACATTTAGGTGCAGTGGGGCCTTGAGCGAACTCATTGGCGACAGATGAAAATTTGTGGATGACGGGGAGCCGAACCCGGATTTCCTGATTTACGCAAGCGGACACCTTAATCACCACGGCTGTCAGAGCACGTCCTCCGTCTGACCCGAATCTCCGTATGAATCACGCTACAGAGTACACTTGCTTAGCAACCTAACTGTATTCCCGCAAGGGTTCGGATACTGTTCCGCCTCCGCACTGAAACAGCGTAACGCGGTCTGGCGTATATATATTATATATAAGAATGCTGACTATTCTTTCAGAATTGCTTGTCTGCAAGAATAGACAACATTACTACATAATACAGAAAAAAACTGGACAAATGAAAAAATGAAGAGGAGAGAGTTATAGTGGCGCTTAAATCACTACTGGAGCAAACCAAAGTACGTAACAAGATTTACGCACACGTTAAGGGTGGCACCAACGACGATAGTTCGAGTCAAACTGGAGAGAGAAGTTGAAGGGACTCTGCTGGTGGGAACATTATCAATACGTTTAATGCACATTAAAAAATTAGGCATTGCAGTGCGAAGAAGAATACTGGACGATATTCTGAACAATATGATTTGTCAGGTTACATTCCGTTGGAATAATTGTGCCCTACGACTATGACGCTATCCAGGACAGAAAGAAGCTTAGCATCGACCGTAATATCATCCGTAATTTATTGGAGATCTGGATTACAGCTAACAGTGCACTGATGATAGCTGCGCTGTTAGCTTTAATTTAGATCTGCAGTAAAATACAGATGATGTTATGACCGATGCTGACCAACTTTCTATCCTGAATATGATTTGCCATGACAGGAAGATGGAGGAAGTTTATCCACAGAGACAAGGAAATTGGCGCTGGTGAATGGCCATGGTGCTGATACTGATGATGATTTCTTTTAAGTGATACGCGACCAGAAGACAACTTAAGTTGGCCACCCTAAAGTTACAAAGAATACGCTGGTATTCGCTGAGACTGGCGATCGGCGGATGGACTGACTCTGCGACTCTCATTCCTCAGGGATAAGAAGAAGAAGTGAGGTGTGTGTGGGAGGGGGGCCACAGGGGATTCCCCGCGGTGTCACGCAGCCGTCATCCGCCGGAGACGACGGCGGAATGAGAAACGTGGCCTTCGCTTCCGGGAAAGCCCGGGATGCTCTCTGCTCAACAGTAGCTTTCTTCGCTCTCTGGGAAGCAAAGAAAATCCACCAACGGTAAAGGAAGTTACACTGTATGTGTCATCATTTCGTGTACCGAAAGAGGGTCATAAGCACATAGATATATTTCTTTTTTTTTTGTAGTTAGTGCCTCATTCAATGCAGACACTTATAAAAAATCATATTGTACCTCCATCAGCTGCTATGAAAATCTTTATTATTCCTTCTTGCTTTTAACTGTCACGAGAATGTGTTTCGGTGCTGATTCGTTATACTTATTTCCATATTTCCCATCGTGATAAAATAACTGTACAAACAAAAATTTAAGTCTCAAAATCCTAGGTTTACGTGAAAACATGCCCTTAGTTATGTCCCAGAATCACATTTTCCCACCTCAGCGATTTTAAAAATCGGTCAACCTAAAATTTTTGATAGTACGGAAGACAGCTTTTGACATGTAGCATATTCAGAGTTTTTTAAAAGTGTCCTATGTACTTATGGAAACAGTAGAGATTACAGCCCGCATCTCGTGGTCGTGCGGTAGCGTTCTCGCTTCCCACGCCCGGGTTCCCGGGTTCGATTCCCAGCGGGGTCAGGGATTTTCTCTGCCTCGTGATGGCTGGGTATTGTGTGCTGTCCTTAGGTTAGTTAGGTTTAAGTAGTTCTAAGTTCTAGGGGACTGATGACCATAGATGTTAAGTCCCATAGTGCTCAGAGCCATTTGAACCAAGTAGAGATTACAGTAGCTATGTGGATACATATATGAGCCCATTCCACTGGAAAAGACGTTACAAACAGGAACTGAACAGGAGAACTCAGTACATAAAGTTTCAACATTGAGCAGAAGATTCAACGAGTAAATAATGCAATTGTACCGAACACTTTATAAGCATGCATCAGTGAGAATGTTACAACCCTTCACAAGAACAGTGTGGCTGCACGATTATATTGTTAACACAATGGATCCATCTCACGGCCAAAGTACTTTTCTGAGAGTACCGAAAGCTTCTCAAAAGATGGTAATATTAGACAGATGGGATATAAATTTCCAATTCTCAAAAAAAAAAAAAAAGTGTTAATTTACTGAGACACATACAGTGCCATTTCGAGAACATTTTCGATACACGCCCCAAGCGGTCGATACTAATTGCAATTCGTGTCGTACAGAAACCCCAAACTTGTGGCGGCTCTGGCGGCCCTCTCAACTTGGCTCCCCCAAACGGTGGGCCTGGACATTTGTTCCATCAGCTACTAAAGGCTTCAGTCTACGCACTGAAAAATGAGCACATGTCGATCTAAACAGTACCAGTAACACAAATCTTTTCGTATAAAATATTTTAGTAATTGCTTAACCACTTGTCGTCACGCAATTCGATCTTTGTGCAGTGAAAGGAATTTGTTTGTACTTTGCCGTGGATTGACATACAATATGATAACCTGGAAGGAATGTAGATTACCTTTCTCGTGGTGCAATGAGCAGAGAGGAACTACACAGCACCGTTTACTTATGAATTAGTTAATTTGCATTACTTTTTTTGGAATCGGTAATTTAATATGTAACCCACCAGGGTAGCCGAGAGCGCTAATGCGCTGCTTCCTGGACTCGGGTAGGCGCGCCGGCCCCAGATCGAATCCGCCCAGCGGATTAATGACGAGAGCTGGTTTGCCAGCCAGCCTGGATGTGGCTTTTAGTCAGTTTTCCACATCGCGCTAGGTGAATACCGGGCTTGTCCCCACCTTCCGCCTCAGTTACACGACTCGCAGACATCTGACGACGCCGGCCGGAGTGGCCAGCCGGTTCTAGGCGCTACAGTCTGGAACCGTGTGACCGCTACGGTCGCAGGTTCGAATCCTGCCTCGGGTATGGATGTGTGTGATGTCCTTAGATTAGTTAGGTTTAATTACTTCTCGGCGACTGATGACCTCAGAAGTCGCATAGTGCTCAGAGCCATCTGACGACATTCGCACTATTCCATAGATTAAACTCAGTGCAGGCAGTTCCTTCTCGGGGGGCGGGGGGAGAGGCGACAGTAAGGACATCCGGTCGCCCCTTAAAGTTAACCTGCCACATTCGATTAACTGGCAGACCCTACAAGTCGGAATTAATGCTTGGAAAGAGAGTAATTTAATATATTCCAGTTTTATAGTACTATGCACTGGTCCCAAATCCTGTCGTCAGTTTTTGTACCTCTATTTTTAAAAACTTTTGCGTTAATTAACCAAATCCATTACTTTTCTACCGTTTCTGGCTGCTGATTAAGTTAATACGTTGTTAACTTACCTGCTGCGCTGAAGAGACATCATCCAGTGACGTCTTGTTGGACACTGAATCAATTTTAGTCAAACAATTTAATTTTTTTGTAAAATATTTGTGTACCTCAAAACGATATCGCTTCCTAAAGTTTTTGTCAGCTGAAATATCCTTTTACAAGAGAAACGTCTGCAACAACTTTCCATTCCAACGACTTACTTGCTTTCATCGTTCCACAAACTGTACTGATAGTGGTCATATAAATTTCGCCCACTGTTGATTTTTCAACATTCTCCGTGTGCACCATGAGATGTCATTACAGTGCTCGAACCTACTGTTGCGTCTCTAAAATCATTGGCATGAAACGTGGTCGCTCACGCAAGCGGCTGAAAAGTATCACGTGTTAAGGTTACAGGAACTAGATAAACTTACCTGCGTGGACCGTATGATCTCCTGGTTCTTCGACGGCTTCTTTTCGCCCTGTTCCAACTACAATATTACTACGTGGAATGTCGGTAATAAAGTATCCTGTCACGAGGGTTGCGGACGTGTTGTGTTAAATTAGAACTGTGCTAACTGATTTCACTGAGGTTGTGGTAATTTTGAGTGTGAGAGCGTTACGTAAATTTTGGAAATTTTATAAAGCTTAATTTTGCAGAGATTGGAACAGATGGGTACCAACACGATTGCTTCAGTTGTTGTGATCAAATAAAAGCAATATATGCTCGTTGAGCAGGGTCTGCCATTAAGCTTTTTCTGTGTGCCGGCCGGGGTGGCCGAGCGGTTCTCGGCGCTACAGTCTGGAACTGCGAGACCGCTACGGCCGCAGGTTCGAATCCTGCCTCGGGCATGGATGTGTGTGATGTACTTAGGTTAGTTAGGTTTAAGTAGTTCTAAGTTCTAGGGGACTGATGACCTCAGAAGTTAAGTCCCATAGTGCTCAGAGCTATTTGAACCATTTTTGCCATTAAGCTATCAGGTAGCAGACAATCACGAATATCGGATGTATTCCCAATGGTGAAGTACTTTGGTAGGGGGGAATTTTTGATTTGGTAGATGTGTGATGACTTGCGTGTGTGTAAGTCCCAGTACTCGTCATGTTATGGTTCTCTGAGTCTTGCTTGTGTGTGTGGTAAAGATCAATACTTATTTCAACCTGAGCTGGCGCAATATTCAATTAATCCCGACTGAATATTCTTGGTCTGAGTTACCTCCAAACTTACCCACATATCACCGAAGATTTTTCAGAGTCCTCCACTTAACACGGTCATTTCTAGTTAGATTAATATTCGAACACGGTCCCGTTTCGTCACAATCTGAATGTTACATTGTATGTGCACATACCATCGGCGAATATGTAAATGATTAGAGTTCATACTCTCTGTGACATGCAGAATGGCCACGAGAGCGCACTAGTGTTCTTCGTGTTTAGAGTTGTTACCAGGCCTTTTAGGGTATACACTGATCAGCCAGATTATTACGACTAACGACTTACTATATATATAAACCCATCCAGCATCCAGGCGATAGGAGAATCAGCTGGACAGAAATGACTGCTAGTCATACAAACACACGGTGCATGTCATTTTCGTGACCGTGTAGTCTATGTGTAGAATGAGGAAGCCGCGGGATCTATCTCAATTTGACCGAGGTCAGAGTGTGATGGCCCAGAAGACTGGTACGAACATTTCGGAAACTGCACGACTTGTCAGGCGTTCGATGCGTGCTGTGGTGAGCTTCTTCAGCAGGTGGCAATGCTGGGCTGTGTAAAAGTGTGGCTGAACATACAGTGCTTCGAACAGTCCTAACGATGGGTCTCCGCAGCCGACGACCATGCATGTGCCATTGTTAACACCACGACATCGGCAACTAGAAATGGGCGCGAGACCATCGATACTGGCCGTTGGTGCAGTGACAGAGCGTTGCATGATCTGATGAATCCCGATACCTTCTTCATCATGCCGATGGGAAGGCGCGAATCCGTGGACTTCGAGGAGAACAGCTCCTTGACACCTGTACTACAGGACGAAGACAAGCTGGCGGCGGCTCCATTATGCTCTAAGAAACATTCACGTGAGCATCAATGGGTCCAGTGGATACCTTGCAAGGCACCACGACGTCAAGGAGTATCGTACACTGGTTGCAGACCACGTATAGCCTTCCATGACGATCGTGTTTCCCGAGGGCAGTGCCACTTTTCAACAAGACAATACGCCGTGTCAGAAGGCCAGGACTGTGATCAAGTGGTTCGAAGAATACTGTGGCGAGATCCAACTATTGTGCTGGTCCCCCGTCTCGCCATATCTGAACCCTATCGAACACATTTGGGATGTGACTGAACATGGCGTCAGAGCTCATGGCCCTCTGCCCGGAATTTACGGGATTTAGATGACTTGTGTGTGCAGTTGTGGTGTCAACTCCCTCCAGCGACCTACCTATTGCTTCCATGCCTCCAGCAACCTACCAAGATCCTGTTGGTCCCAGGCCAAGAAGTGTCACGGCTATTATCCGTGCCAAAGGTGGACGTACGGCTATTAGATAGGTGGTCATCGTGTTCTGGCTGATCAGTGTTTAAGGGGCTTGAACTGAGCCGTGCGCCATCTCCCATCGACACCTGACGAATTTTGGTCAAATAGCGTGTTGCTGTATTGCGGCGCTGTGGAATTCGCCGCGGCGCGATGGGAAGAGTGCGAATAGGAAAAGTGAGGAGATCTTGCTCGACGAGTCTTGAGCTTGAACTCTTGTTGGGTACGCCACCTGTTCCGGAAGAGGGCAGAGGCGCAACCCAGTCGACCGGTTGCACGGCTGCTTGTTGCGGTGTGGTACACCGTGAGAAACGGTGATATCGAACAATATCGTCCGGCACCGTGTTACTTCGCTTACACTGAACATTTCTGCCAGGTAAGGTTTAAACTTGGCCGCAGGTTGCTGAGGCGTATCCACTGCTCATTTACGGCCTTCTAATCTGCGCAACAAGATTGGGTTGAATCTGGTGAGCCTTTATTTGTCTTTCTGAGCCAGTGCATCTTGTTCAGCTCCTGTCCGTGCTTTGGCGATATTATAAGGATCTCTGTAGATCATTGTTTTAAGTATCCTTTCTTGTGATGAAACTACATTCTGTTCTGATTAGTTTGCAGAAGTCTATCAGCGTAAAATATGATCCAAAAGGTCATGATGTTTCGTAAATTGGTCTCTTTTAGATCAGCAAACAAGGACTACACCGTCATAAATATATACCCACATGCCCAGAATGACAACAGAAAAAAAAAATACAAAAAAGTAGAACAATTTTGGGGAACACTGGAAAATGAGACATCAAAAATGCGAAAGGTCTACACTAAACTACTCGTAGGAGACCTCGGTGCACAGATCAGCGGAGAAGAGAAATACAAGGCATTTATAGGACATTTTCTTGCACAAAAAAGCTCTGCTATGAGAACGGGGAAAGGATCAACAACTTTTGCAGACAATACGACTTAAAATTAATGTCAACCTTTTTCAGGAGATTATCAACGAGGAAGAAAGCCTCCTCTTCTCCTAATACACGTTTAGGATCATATCAGCTTGATCATGTGACAGTAACTAAATGAAACCTTAGGGAACTCATGAGGACTAGACATAGATTCGGACAACTTTGTTACAGGAACCGAAGCCAACTCTAAAAGCAAAAAAACCACACAAAATTTCTGTCATTCAACAGGATCGAATTCCTAAAAAAACCTTCACACAAAGGAGCTCGAGAATAGGGATGAGATCACATAAGCAATAACAAAAACAGTGAAAGAATTAGAAAACCACCAAGAGGAAAGAAACACATATGGTCCCATAAGACACGTGACGAAGCGATAGAGCGTAGACTAACAGCTTGGAAAAAATGGAACTCCTGCAAAGTGGACCACATCCACTTATATCAGAAAAGACACTAAAAATTACTTGAACCGAGAAACGGAAGTATGACAAAAACGATTAGAGGAAGTAGACACAAATTTCAGACAACACTATTTTCAAAGAAGAAATAACATGCTACAAGCCGGTGAGTTTCCAGTTGAAAGATTCAACAGGGAAACTGATTACCAACAACAAACATAACTGTGAGTTACTAGTGAAATATTCAAAACTCTTCTAAGCTGCGAGGAACCAACACAACGACTAATTTTCAGACCGTCTCAAAAGGAAAACACACCTTTAGAACCACCGTCACTACGCCAAAGTGGACAATACATTTGACAGCTGAAAAACAACAGAGCGCCAGGTTAAGGCGGGATATTACTGGGATGTAGATACTGGAAGGGAAGCGGGCAAATGAAACCATTTATGAGGTTATGAAAGGTTGCTAGCAGGAAGGAAGAATACCAGACAATTCTAAACAAGCCATAGTCTATCCGCTATACAAGGGAGGCAAGATAGGCACCAACAATTATTGAGGCATATTTCTGCTTCCGGTCACCTACAAAATTATACCAAATCTCTACGGAATAAAACAGAAGACCAAGCAGAACACACGACTGTCGAGTACCAAAAATGAAGATCGACTCAAGACTAAATATGTAACTTGAAAACAAGCCTCAGGATCAGAACAATGCGGAACCTTAACGCAATCGAAAAAGTCTGCGGTTCTGTAGACAGACGGTACACCTAGCCGTGGAAGTAGCAGATATCGACAAAACCACCACATTGCTAGTCGAGCAAACACTCACAGACACAACTGCAAAAGCTAAGTTCCTAGGAGAAGTCCCTGAACTCTTCAGGATAAACGCAGAAGTTCGGCAGGGCGATGGGGTCTCGCCGATTCTACAAGGGAAAAACATCGAAGCACTCCACCTAGAACAAGGAAGGGGAAGATATAAGATGACATGTCTCGCTTTCACTTGGGTATTGCATTAAGTCTTAAGAAAAAAACAGATGCAAAGATGATAGAAACACTTCACAAAAATGAAAATGAAACAGAATTACAATTATATATGAAAAAACGGAATATATTGAATACGAACAAAAGAGAGAAAAATATAATATAGAAACATCAAAAAAAGTTGATAATTTTAAATATTTGAGTGAATGAATACCTTGGAATGGAGTAGATAACACCACAAGTAAACAAAATCGAAGAAAGTGGAATTAGAACACAGGCTCACCAAAACCGATATCATGAAAGATCAGTATCGCTCCAATCAAAAATTATACCGGAAGAACTATACGGATGCGAAAACCTAACACTGAATAAAAGAGGTGAACAAGAAGAACTTGAAAAGAAAGAAATTACTATGGAAAATTTTAGGACAATAAAATAATAAAGATAACAAATGGTCGAAGAGGAGAAATGAACATCTGCACAGAAACATAGAAACAAACACAATAAGGAAGACAATGTTCAAGTTTGACGGTCACACTTACACAATGAACAACAACAGGCTAACGTAGAAAGTTTTTAATTTCATTTCCAAATTAAATAACACCACTGGACGACTGGAAGAGGTAAGTATGGATTTGAGAAAGCTTAACGTCTCAGAAGACCCAAGTCGCGACATGGAAAACTTCAGGCTGCTGATCAATACTGTAAAATTTCCTCACCAGCAACAAAAAACCACGACGTAGAAGTGTGATAACAGATGAACAGGGGCAAGCCATCAGCTGACGCATAAAAAAGTTGTGGTATGATAAGAAGAAAAGATTGTGCCGTAGTCGTATGTTCCAAATGTTTTAGAATTGTCCAAATTCTGTAATCAAAAATAAACTCATGACGTCTGTGCCCTCGGATTATTAATTCCAGTGTACTGCCAAACATAGCTTAACTGGTAATTATTTTTAGCATGCCTTTCATGTTTTAATGTCAATTAAGTGATTACATTTCTTATGCATTCAAGTGTATGGCATGTGTTTAAATTTCCTATTCATATGTTGAAGTGACCCATCTGCGCTAGATGAGGTTACCTGGTGTTTCGACTGGGTGCTCTTGCTAAAGAGGAGCTGATAATGAATTGTTGTTGATCTGTGGCGGCTCGGTTTTCTGGCCTAACTACCTCTGGCACTGGTATCGATAGTCACCTCCCTTGTGACTTATCCTGGTTGAGGTGTGGAGGCTCGGCGCGGGGGTAGGCAGTTGTGAACGGCACGTGACGGTAGGAGGGGGGCTGGAGCAGCAGTGCCTGGCGGCGGGGTTTGGCTGGGCCGATACGGGTTTGACAGCGCGTGTACCCAGCCAGATCACTGAGCGACTTGTCGAATGTTGGGCAGCCGCTAAAGGTGACGAAGGAGCTCTGGTAACGGAAAGGAGTCAAAAGGATAATTGACGGTGGGGAGAGTGCGCCGTAAAATAATGCCTACTGATATTCTGGCCCCGGAGTTTTATTGTTTGAAGGAAAACAGGCGCAATATTATTGTGTCTTTGTTCTGCAGTGTGCCTTGGTTTGAGAGTGGCCAATATACTGCTGAGTATATAGCAAGTAGAAACATTTTCTTTTTGTGAGTAGAAAAAGGAGAGGTAGGGTTTTAAATGTGGAAACCCAGTTAGTTTTTGCTGTATAAAAGAAATGATTACTTCTCTTTCAGCTTCAAAAATTATCCAAAGCTAATTCATAATGTTTTATCAATGAATGTAATGTTATGAAACACAAAAACTAAGTATGTTAAAAATTAAAAAACGTTTTCTGATTGCACAATAACTCATTAATTTTTCAAGAAGTGCAGGTAATGTGGAAACGCCTTAAAATTGTGGGAAACTGACTACTTCAACGAAAACCATTAAAATGTTAGAAACTATTTTATTTTATATTAAATTTAAATTACACAAAAAAATTTAAACGCAACTATAATAAAATGCTTCATAAGCGAAGTTCTCTTGCAAAAATCGCATATGTAAATGTCTCCTTCATTTCCGGCACACAAAGAGTGACTCCACTCCTCATACACTATACACTTAATCCACAATTCTCCCCGAACGACTTTGGAAAATGCGTCTCCACAAAAAATACAAATGGCATCTTCTTCAGTAGGTTTTTCTTCCCCAGCTGGGAGATCCAAATATGACTCGCCTGAAGAGACAGTTGGTGCATTGCGCTCTTCCTCTGAATCCTCAGATAACTTAGGCCGTTTTTTGCATGGTTTTCTAGGAGGAGCTTCAGGTTCTTTCTTGCTTTTGGCAGTTTCCTTAGGAAGCTTCTGTTTACCCTTCAGTAAGGAGTCTTCAAGGCGTGTTTTATAAGGCGAATATGTCAAAACAGCTGAGGAACCTGGCTTACGATATCTGTTGGAAACCTTCCTCTTTAGTGGAGGGATTGGCATGATATCTTGTGGAGACACACACGTGTTTGATGAGGTATTTGACAACGATATTGACCTTCTGCTTTCTCTTTGGCCATCTTCACTTGGGCTGTCAGTTGTTACAGGTCTGAATGCGTTCTGAGTGTCTCCTTGTCTGAGGTCATTACTTCGACCTGGAGATGCTGGATTCTCATAAGTTCCTCTCAGACTTCTGGCCTCATCTAAAGCCGACGTGGCAGCTATAAAGTCGATTTCTGCAAAAGCAGTCCTGTCACATGGGAAAATTCCAGTCTCCAAAAATCCTTTTGCAGCGATAGAGCCAGTCTGGCACTTTAGGTAGGCTTTCCCAAAAAAAACTCAAATATATCATATGGTCCTAAGGGCCGGCTGCTGTGTCGCAACCATTGGCGAACATACTCAGTGGAATAGGTTTTTAGAATGCCCATAAAAGTCTTATCAAGTGGCTGAGTTTTATGAGAGGTGTGAGGCGTGATGCTCACGATTGTAACATGGTTCTCCCTTGCACGTTCTATAACTTGACGTTTTCTGGCATGACTGTTATGCCCATCAAGAATTAACAACACAGGAGTTTCTTTTGAGGGATGTGCCTTAGAAATTAAGTGGTCAAACCACTTGGAGAAGAGCTCATTTTAAATTCCTCCTGAAGGATAACATTTACCAATTGTTCCAGGTGGTGCTCCTTTCAGTAGGGTATCAGTCCAGTTCTTCCTGGGGAATATCGTATTTGCTGGCATGAAAGTACTGCCAGCACTCATACAGCATATGACAGTCACCAGGGATCCTCGCTCTGCAGATGTGAGGGCACCTACTTGACGTTTACCTTTCAGTCCAATTACATGTGGTATTCTGTTCTGGACGACAGAGAGCCCATTCTCGTCCACATTGTACGCACGATCAGCACTATAGGAGTGTTTACTGTACTCAGCTTCCAAAATGTCAGAAAACTTGTCTACAGCTTCTTTATTGAACCCGTTTCCTCTCGAGAATGAGGTCCCCATAGGTTTGTGGATTGTATTTCTGTGTCGTTGAGAAAAAGATCAAACCAAGCTCTACCTGCAGCATTTGAAGTAAAAGGATGATTAACATTATTTCTTTCCGCTAGCTGATATGCCATTCTCTTGACATCTAATCTGGCAAGGCCATAGAAACGATTGTCCATTTCAGTGAGATACTGTACCAACTGTTTCTCTATAGCATCAGGTAGTACAGGCTTACGTCCAAGTCTCAAAGAAACACGTTTTCAGGTGACATATCAATATGCACAAACCTTTGAAGTGTCATCTGAGGTACACTGAAAGCTGTTACTGCTCTTCTTAACCCCATCTGCTTTTCCCTTAATGCTATTATAGCCTTAATCATGTTTTCAGCATCCCACTTCTTCACAATAGCTCTTGGTTTCTGGTCAGTTAGCTTTCGTGGCATCTAGAAACAGACGCAAATCGTTTTAGAAGTAATGTATTTTATGTTGGTACTGTGGAAACGTTTCCACAATGTCATCGTATGTATGCTTCCACATTTCCTACACGACGGCCATTTTAAATTTCGGTAGATTACATTAAGCAACTATCCATTTAAGGATGACAAACGACTGCTAAAACCTATACACCTCCCTCTATAAGCTATCCGACGTAAAGAAAGACTACTACAAAGTATTTAAATAAATATAATACCACAACTTACCTCGAAAAATGTTTAGAAAATGCGCGAACGTAAATTGCGTCTCTGTCACAGCGTCTGTTGCTCAACTGACCGCTAACCCTCTACTGTGACAAATAGGAACTATTGCAAGAATTTCTGACTGCCCTGCTAGAGTGCAGCACTCTGCAGGCTAGATACTAGACGTTTCCACATTACCCACACGCTTCCACATTTACACCCCTACCTCTACTATCGACTTGCGGACTGAGAATTTTGTCAGTATGTTCTCCATCGCTTTCTGGTTGACAGCAAAAATTGTTTTCAGGCTCTTGTAAACAACGAAGGTAGGTATAAAGTGCGCACAGACAGTTTAAGTGTCTTTTCATTACAACATAAAGAAGTATCCACTATATTTGATTATATAAACGCCACCCCATAAAGTGTTTGCCCATTCCTAAATTCCTGTGGTTTGTTGTTTATACCGGTGGACTCACGAATTGTGTGGAATTGATTGTTGACAGCGGGTACTGTCATCTTCCGAATGTACGCCTTTACTGGCTGGAAAGTTGCCTGCAAGCAATCACTGAAGCAAGTAGCCGATCAGTACCCCGTGTTCAACGTACAAGAGTTGCATTAAAATACGTGAACACCGCAAGAAATCCATATTTGAACGCAAATGCAGATGCTAGCCAAGCCTTCAGGTTGCGCTGTTGTATTTGACCACCAACAACAGCTGTGTAATACCCTTACTACATTGCAGATTTCAATCGTGGTCAGAACAGTGTTCTGTGTGGTTGTGAGTCCGTTATGTCGGAGTAAGTGACTTCCAACGTGAAGTAATTGTTCGTGCTGGTATGGTGAGTGCTTCTGTAATCAACATAGTCTAAGTACAGTGTGTCCAGAAAAGGGCTCCCTGATTTCAAAATTAAATATCTCGAAAACAAAGATCGATAGAGGAATGCAGTAAACGGTATGTTTATTGTGAAAGCTGTAAGAAGTTTATACAGCAGTTTGAAATAATAGTTACAAAAGCTTATAACAGATGGTGCTGTACGCTGTACAGCTCATATCAGCATACATAAGTGAATTAATCGTATGAAAACAATCTTTGCAAACAATCACATCACAATGTTTTCAAAATGTTCACCATTGGCACTACAGAGGTGGCGCAAACGAAGAATGAAATTCGCCATCACATTTCGTAGTGTCTCAACCGAAATGGATTCACATGCCACAGAGATCGCCGATTCAAGCTCGTCCAGCGTGGCGGGATGCTTCGGGTAGACCATGTCTTTCACTGTGCCCCACAAAGAAAAGTCACAGGGAGTCAAATCAGGCGAATATGGAGGCCAATCCATGCCTGCACCAGTAAATTTGGGATATTCCAAATCAATGAGTCGATTCCCGAAGTATTCCTCAAGAAAGCGAAACACTTGTTCGGTCCGATATGGTCGGGCTCCATCTTGCATAAACCATTCAGTACCTGGTCGATCCTCTAACGCTTGCTGTGTGGCGACAAATTGTTCCAAAATTGCAACGTAACGTGCACCAGTGACCGTTTCTCGAATGAAAAAAGGGCCAATAATGGCTCTGCTGCATACTGCAGCCCACACAGTAACTTTAGGAGAATACAGGGGTTTCGCTTCACACCAATATGGCTTTTCGGAACCCCAAAATCGCCAGTTCTGCTTATTCACGTATCCATTCAGGTGAAAGTGTGCTTCATCTGTAAACCAGATGCAGCCAACATCAAATCCTTCACTATCAATCATTGTGAGTATCTGATTAGCAAAGGCAACCCTTTGTTGCACAGCTCGTACGGGTATGGCCTGGTGCGATTGAATTTTGAATGGAAACATGTGTAGGCTCTTTCTCAGTATTTTCTGCGTGCTGGAATGCTTCAAACCAGTCTCAGATGCAATTCTACGGACGGATGACATTGGATTTCGCTGAATAATTCCAGAAACTGTGGCGATATTTTCAGGCGTAACTGCGGTTTGCTTGCGGCCAACATGCCCTACTAGATCATCAGTTACGCTGCCTGTTCGTTAAAATTTTGCGAAGAGCGTACGAATGGTTTTCGCATCGGGTCCTTTTAGAACATTAAATCATGCTTGAAAACTTCGCCTTGTTGCCGTAACACTCTCTTCTAACCTGTGGTACTCTAGCACCAGAAAAACGCGTTGTTCAATGGAGTACATGATTTTAATCTCTTCCTTCGGTACGCTAACCTCCTTTCACGTTTCAATAGTGGAACTGATCGCTCTGGGCTTCGGATCACTATTTATACTAGACATTACGTATGGCGATTACAGCGCCATCTGTGTCAATCGACTGGTTCCTTACCCCTGATATTCAGACCAACCTCCAAACGCGACGTAACGCAATGGTGTGGCTCTTGGGCCACACCATTTTCACGATCTATGACCTTTCCCTCACCGATGCTGTCTCTTTCATGGACTACCTGTGGAGCCAGCATCGCCTGGCGGAATCTGACCGGAAATATGCCACTACCTTTGCAAGATTTCTGAAAGTTGCAATGGTTCATGGTTATCAAAAGGTGTTCCGGGTTGACTAAGGCACCTCGTCTAGGAATTGCCTGAGTTTACCCCTGGAGCTATGTCACTCGGACTTTCAAACTACCCTTGACTTGCCTATACCCAGGATTTGACATTGGCCTTCTGGGCATCACTAGAGTAGAATATTCTATGATACTAATGATATGACAATTGGTAACATGGGAAGTGTGTGAACTTTGTATGGAAAATTATTGGGAAATTAGAAAACACGTAACCTGTCTTAGAGGATTGTTACTTCGTTAATTCTATGGGCGATGGGATTATCTCGCCAGTTTCGTTTTCATTTGTATGTGCTGCCGTCCCTGTTTTTTTTATTTTGCCTTCATTTCTGTCTTTATTTCTTTCTTCCTTTTTAGTTTCTAAACTCATCACTTGCTTCACACCTGCAGAGAGAGGTGTATTTTTGAGTAGTGTGTCGTCCCCCCCTGAGGCATATCAGAGTATGCCTCCGCCTTTATTTTTGGTTTATGGCAATAAGTCTTGCTACTAACAGCACCATGCTTTACGTGCTGCGTCGACACTAGAGGATGGCGGCAATTTTGGAGAGGAAAAGGTAGGGATATAGGGGAGGAAGGAGGCCCATTTAAAAAAAAATCCGGGAAATTGCTGCTCGTGTGGGATGAAATGTTTTGGCAGTACAACGGGTGTGTGCGAAATGGTTCATGGAAGGATGTAGAACACGACGAGATGGGTCGGCTCGAACCATTCAGACCACCCGCAGAGAAGATCGACACCTCATCCGAATGACAGTCCAGGACAAACCTGCGTCCTCCTCGCCTCTGGCCCAACATTGTAATAGTGTAAGACATCGTACGTACGATAGTGGAAAAAAAAAGAGTCTGTGTTCAGTGATCGTGACATACGGTCAGTGAAGAGGATTGCGACGAAAAATAAGAGGATGACAACTGCAAAAGTCACTGCAGAGCTGAATGTCGCACTCTAGAACTTTGTCAGCACCGAACAACACGAAAGAGGAAGCTGCAGAAGCAGGAAACTGCAGGGCGAGCTGGAATCCCATATCAGTGATGCAAACGCCTGTAGCAGGACAATGTGGTATCAAAGCGATAAAACCTCATCTATGGAGCAACCGAAGAATGTCATTGGTTCCGATGAGTTTTATTCACACCGTTTCCAATTTCTGCCCGCGTTTACATCCGAAGAATGGAAGATGGCGAGGGTTCGGTGATGAATTGGGCAGCCGTGTTATTCCATTGCCCGTTAGGTACTCCTGCAATATCTCATCACTGCCGAGGATTATGCTACCATTTTGGCTGATCAGTTCCATCCCACTGTACAACGCTTGTTCCCCAATGGTGAGGCTGTTTTCGAAACATCAGAGCCGCAGTTTACATAGCTTAAATCGTCCAGGACTGGTTTCCTGAGAAGGAGGATAAATTGTCGCGTCTCCTCTGGGCACCACAACCACCAGATGTCAGTATTAGTGAGCCTTTGTAGTCTACTTTTGAGCCAAAGATACGTGATAGCTATCCACCTCCAACATCATCAAACATTTGCCACTATTTTGCAGTAATATTGGTGTAAGATTCCCTTGAAAATCATACAGGTTACATATTAATCCATTCTAAGACGATTGAAACCTGTGTTGAATGACATCAGGTTTCGTGCAGCGCATTAGACATGGTAATGTGTATACGGTATTGCAGTGCCTTTGTTATTCTAATTACGATGCAGAGTTCCTTTGGACATTCATGCATGTCTAAAGCAACAGACACTCCGCTGACCACAGCCGTTACGAAACACATCAAATGAATTCGCATAGCGAATAAGGACTAACATCAGTTGTAGAATGTAATAACGACAATGAAAATTTATGCCGGCCCAGGACTCAGACCCAGATTTCCCGCTTTTCACGAGTGTTGTCTCACCATTTGGCTATCCAAGCGCGAGTCACAACTAGACCCAAACTTCCATATGTCGGCAACCATGCCTCTACGACCTGTATTCGTACATCCATTTTGTATACACACAAAAAAAATGGTTCAAATGGCTCTGAGCACTATGGGACTTAACTTCTAAGGTCATCAGTCCCCTAGAACTTAGAACTACTGAAACCTAACTAACCTAAGGACATCACACACATCCATGCTCGAGGCAGGATTCGAACCTGCGACCGTAGCGGTAGCGCGGTTCCAGACTGTAACGCCTAGAACCGCTCGGCCACTCCGACCGGCACACCAAAAAAGTTTTGCATCACCTCGGTTCCGAGAGTTCCGGAAACTGTACTAAAAATTTGAATAGAGATCAACATAAGCTTCATTTCCGCCCTATTTATTGCTCATGAGAACTACACATTGCATGTTGTACCAAGGTACAGCGAGAACTTCAGAGGTGGTGGTCCAGATGGCTGTACACACCCAGAAGCACGTTCTCTTCCATTGATGCATGCCTGTATTCGTCTTGGTATACTATCCATAAGTTCATCAAAGCACTGTTGGTCCAGATTGTTCCACTCCTCAACGGCGATTCGGAATAGATCCCTCAGAGTGGTTGGTGGGTCGCGTCGCCCATAAACAGCCCTTTCCAAACTATCCCAGGCACGTCCGATAGGGTTCATTTCTGGAGAACATGCTGGCCACTCTAGTCGAGCCATGTCGTTATCCTGAAAGAAGTCATTCACAAGATGTGCGCGATGGGGGCGCGAATTGTCGTCCATGAAGACGAATGCCTCGCCAATATGTTGCCGATATCGTTGCACTATCTGTCAGAGGATGACATTTATGTGTCGTACAGCCGTTACGGCTCTTTCCATAACCACCAGTGGTCTACGCCGGCCCCACATAATGCCACCCCAAAACAGCAGGGAACCTCCACCTTGCTGCACTCGCTGGACAGTGTGTCTAAGGCGTGTTTGGAGGCACACATTACATGTTGTGGCACCATACAGCGAGACCTTCAGAGGTGGTGGTCCAGATTGCCTCCAAACACGTCTCCGACCATTGTCGGGTTAAAAGCATATAGGACAGTCATCGAGAAGAGAACGTGATGCCAACCCGGAGTGGTTTATTCGGCATGTTGTTGGGCCCATCTGTACCGCGCTGCGTGGTGTTGTTGTTGCAAAGATTGACCTCGTCATGGACGACGGGAGTGAAGTTGCAGCCTATTGCGCACAGTTTGAGTCAGTCGCAACACGAAAATCTGTGACTGCACGAAAAGGATTATTCAACATGGTCGCGTTGCTGTCAGGGTTCCTCCGAGCCATACTCCGTATGTAGCGGTCATCCACTGCAGTAGTTCCTGTCTCTCTGTATCTCCTCCATGTCCGAGCAACATCGCTTTGGTTCACTCCGATATGCCTAGACACATTCCTCGTTGAGAGTCCTTCCTGGCACAAAGTAACAATGCGGACCCGATGGAATCGCGGTTTTGACCGTCTAGGCATGGTTGAAGTACAGACAACACGAGCCATGTACCTACTTCCTGGTGGAATGACTGGAACTGATCGGCTGTCGGACCCCCTCCGTTTATAGGTGCGCCTCATGCATGGTTGCTTACATCTTTGGGCGGGTTTGGTGAATTCTCTAAACAGTCAAAGGGTTTGTGTCTGAGATACAATATCCACAGTCAACGTCTATCTTCAGAACATCTGGGAACGGGGGTGATGCAAAACTTTTTTGATATGGGTTTGTGTCTGAGATACAATATCCACAGTCAACGTCTATCTTCAGAACATCTGGGAACGGGGGTGATGCAAAACGTTTTTGATATGTGTATATTCCCCTAAAGCCAGACGTGGTACTTGAAAGTTGTTTGCCAGGTATCGGCGGATAAATACAATATTACAGTGTCTGTTTTATTCTGATTACGACGCGGAGTTTCTTTCGACATGCATGCAGGTCGCAATTGCGAATTCATTTGATGGTAATGTATTCTGATTTTGTTGTTTCCATATTTTTGTCCACTCCCAGTAACTTGTAGAATTTCTTCCCATTTTCGATATTATTACTTTGCAGCTTACTTTATACGCTGAAAGCTAGCTTACAAATTTAGTGTCTGGCATAAGTTAAAGTTTATACGCTTTTATCAAAATCTTCTTTCTGGTGTGTGGCTGACCGTCATGGCTCCACCCCCTCTTGGATCTGTGCATCTACCAAGCCTTGATGAACGATCACAGCAGAAAACACAACCAAATCTCTAGCAGCATCTGCGGCGACCTTACGAACCGGAGTCGCGAATGGCAGCGAGCGCGCATTCTTTCGACGGCCTCACGTTTCCTGCTCTACAGCGACGCCAGATCCTCAATTAGCGGCGCGCATTTGTCTTTGCCGAGTCAATATTTGCGGTCAGGCCCTAGTGCGGGCGTCCGCGGTGCGGGCGATTCTCCTCATCTTCACAGACGAGCGCTCCCTCTAGCGAGCTGGCGCTAGTTGACAGAACAAGCGCATCTCGTGTCGCAGATATTGCAGGTGATCCACGCACATATTTTTTTTACGTCTTTCCCATTTCAATGTCACTGACATCACAGGTTGAAGAACGAATATACAGCGGATTTGTTGTAATTCCTTTAGATATGTGGATGGGACTCTGATGAGTGATGACCTTCAGTGACCTTCCGTTTGGGCACTATATCTCGTATACAGTTTCCCTCCGTGGACATTTGGATTCACGACTGATACGCTAGGGATTTTCAGCAGCCTCTGGGCGCTCTCACTTTATAGGAGATACATTGTATGTGGCTGATTTATCGTTATCAGGTAGGTGAACCCAACTAAGGACTGCTCTCAGGGATCAATGTAGGGGACACTGTCCAGTCACATTAATATGACCACTCATATACGTCAAGTGGCAGCACTAACGGTGGAGGGTATACAAAGCGTGTCGGGAAGCGCGAAACAGTGAAGTAGTTTCCGTAATGCGGAAACGGAGCAATTTATCTGACGTATAAATGGGCTTTACTATTGGCTTTCGGGGCCAAGAGTGGAAGCATTTCCGAATCGGCTATATGATCTCTTCTGGAGCCGACGTGATTAAAGTATACCGTGCAAGGCAAAATGGTGCTGTCCAAAACCGGCGACGAGGCAACTGTGTTGCAGCACGGGCTATAGATGACAGGGGTCAATGATGCCTGCGGAGATGTGTACGGGCGAGTAGACGAGCAAGTGTTGAGCAACTATTAAGGAGAACGAGACCATCCTAACCAACAGTACACAAGTAGCTAGTGTATTTAACAACAATTTCTTAATTGTAGGAGAAAAATTGGTGATAACAGTTCAAAAGAAAAAGCCAGGCAGTACATGGAAGAGTCTGTTTAGAAAAAATTTAGTCAGATTAAGATTCACCTAACAACCTCTTGTAAAACAAGTAAAATTATTAAATCTTTGAGAAATAAATATTCTGTTGGAGTAGATGACATCTCTAATAAGATGGAGCAATTAAGCTGATGTTTTGAGTCACATATGTAATGCATCATTAACTCAAGTTATTTTCCCAGACAGGTTAAAATATGCCATTGTCGGAACACTCTACAAAAAGAGGGACAGATGCCAATAATTATCGGCCAGTATCCTTGCTTGCAGCATTTTCAAAAATTTTTGAGAAAGTAATGTACTCAAGAGTGGTTAGCCATCCCAACAGTAATGGAATACTTAGTAAATCACAGTTCGCATTTCAAAAATGCTGTTCCACTGAGACAGCAATATGCAATCTCACTGTCCACGTAACAAAGTCTTTAAATAGTAAAATATCACCAATAGGAATTTTCTGTGACTTGTCCAAAGCACTTGATTGTGTGAACCATGACATTATGTTACAGAAATTACAGTTCTATGGTATAAATGGAATAGCACATCAGTGGTTTAAGTCATACCTACAGGAAGCAAAAAGTTTCCTTATATGGGTCAAGTGATTTAAATAAGTTTGCCACTTCATCTAACTGGGGTGAAAAAAATGGTTCAAGTGGCTCTGAGCACTATGGGACTTAACAGCTGAGGTCATCAGTCCCCTAGAACTTACAACTACTTAAACCTAACTAACCTAAGTAAATCAGGCACATCCATGCCCGAGGCAGGATTCGAACCTGCGACCGTAGCGGTCGCGCGGTTCCAGACTGAAGCGCCTAGAACCGCTCGGCCACACCGGCCGGCAACTGGGGTGAAATTACATTAAGTGTTCCACAGGGTTCAGTCATGTGTCCCCTTCTGTTCTGTTTGATATATGTGAACGACATCCCTTCCTATCTGAAACAGGAAGCTGAACTGACACTGTTAGCTGATGATAGAAGCATCATTATTAATCTGGTGAAAGAAACTCCAATTGAAAATGATACAAATAAGGTCTTTGGAAAAGTCATTAATTGATTTTCTGCAAATGGCCTTGCTCTAAACTTTGAAAAAATACATCCAATTTTCTGCTGAAAATAGTACGGTTCCTTCAATAAATACAACACATCAACTGAAGTCAATAGATAGGGTAGAGTATACTAAGTTTTTGGGTGTACACATAGATGAGAATCTTAATTGGAAAATTCATATTTTGGATCTTCTAAAGCGACTAGGTTCAGCAACTTTTGCAATCAGAATAATTGCCAATTTTGAGGATATAGAAATTAGTAAGCTAACATACGTTGCATACTTTCACTCTAATGTCATACGGAATAATATTCTAGACCAACTCAACATTTAGACAAAAACTATTCACTGCTCAAAAGAATATGGTTAGAATAATATGTGGGGTTCATAGTCGCGCATTTTGTAGGCATCTTTTTAAAAGAGTGGGAATTCTTACAATAGCCTCACAGTACATTTACTCTCTAATGAAATTTGTTCTCAACAACATGGACCAGTTGAAAAACAACATTGACATTCATGTTTATAATATCAGAAAAAAGAAAGACTTACACTATCCTTTACTCACACTATCTTTGGCACAAAAAGGGGTAAAATATGCTGCTATAAAAATTTTGACAAATTACCAGAGGAAATAAAATTTCTCACAGACAGCAGTAATAGCTTCAAAAATAAATTGAAATCATGTCTCCTTGACAACTCCCTCTATACTATAGATGAATTCTTGAATAGGAATAAATAAATCTATAATTATAGTAGATGCATTTTGTGCCATTTAAGGTAATGGGATAAATAATAGAAATATTAATCCATATTAAAAAATCTTGTTTCATATGTGTATTTCTTGTGCACTTGATACGTTCCACATCCTAACAGCTACCGTACCGTGCGATTGATCAACGGAACACGCAACCAACTAACTAACTAACTGAAATTGCAGTTGATAATGGAAGCAAGACTGAAGAAAAATCAAGACATGTTCATTGAATTTTTCGACCAGGAAAAAGCGTTCGACAATCTAAATGGTGTAGCGTGTTTCAAATTCTCGGAAAAGATCGGTAACCTACAGGGAAAGACATGTAGTATACAATACGTACAGGAACCAAGAGGGAATAGTAAGACTGGAAACCAAGAACAAAGTGCTCGTATTAAAAAGGGCGTGAGAGAGAGATGTAGTCTTTCGTCCCTATTGTTCAATCTATACATGGAAGAAGCATTAACGGAGACAGCACAAAGAGTCTAGTGGGGATTAATATTCAGGGTGAAGGGATATCAGTGACAATATTGGCCGATGACATGGCTGTCTTCAGTTAAAATGAGGAAGAAATACATCATGTGTTCAATGGAATGAAAAGCCTAATGACTACAGAATATGGATTGAAAGTAAATTTAAAAAAATGACGAAAGTAATGAAAAGTAGCAGAAATGAGCACAGCGAGAAACTTAACATCACAATTGGGAATTCTGCTACCTAGGCATCAAAATAAGTCATAATGGACTGATAAGAAATGCATTCCTAGCCAAGCGGACTCTAGTAGTGTCAAACATGGGTCTTAATTTGAGGAAGAAGTTTCTGAAAACGTACGTTTGGAGCGCAGCATTATATGGCAGTGAAACATGGACAGGTACAGAATAGAAGCATTTGACATTTATAGGTAAAGAAAAATGTTGGACTGGTAAGGTAAGGAATGGGTAGGTTCTCCGCAGAATCGGCGAGGAAAGTAATATATGAAAACATTGGCAAGAAGTAGGGACAGGATGATATGGCATGTCTTAAAACATCGCGGAATAACTTCCACGGTACTAGAGTGAGTTGTAGAGGGCAAAAACTGTAGACAAAGACAGAGATTGCAATATATCCAGGAAATAACCGAGGTCGTGGCGGGCCGTATCAAACCACTCATAATGCTGACTACTCAAAATAATTGCGTTATAAATCACGTGTTATGAAAGTACGCCATTTTAAGGCAGTGCAACATTGAAGGTTCATCAAAACCGCGTCGTTCTTGGTAGGATTTAATATAATTATTCGTAAATGTCTGTTAACAACATATCGGCGACTAAATCATTCAAAAGATCGTAATCTAAAATACAAGGTAGTTTGTTGTAGAATTTTAGTGTTGTGTCGTTGCTAAAAAGCGTCGAGTTATGAAATAAAGTGTAGCGGGTTTGCGTCTGACCAAATCCAATTTTTTTTCCTCGTTTGCGTTTTCTGTGATATTCAATACTATGCGAATATAAGTGCGCTGTCTCTTAGGATTAATCTGTCCGATTTTTGTGAATTTTTATAGGATGCTGCTTCTTCTGACCAGACACAGAACTTCCCTTATCGTATCATAACGTATTAATGAATATATAAGTTTTTTTTAATGTATACTATAGACAGAACAACATGACTAGCGTATGGACAAGGGAGGAAACGTGCATACTAATATGTAACGTAACGTAGAAATGTTCCGCAAACAAACTCTGAGGGTTGGTAATCAGAAGCAGCCAACAGCTACCCATAGAGAGCGCTACAGTTCCATATAACGTAAACTAGCACGTGCCATATAATGCAGTCGCTGTGGCCCATGAGCCTGAATTTCCCGTCTGCTTCCGAACCAACGTTAGTTGTCTCGTCCCACGTGAGGACGGCTTTAAGTCGTCGCAAACGTTACGAATTTCACCAAGCTCTTCTCTTATTTTATACATGTTGTTGTTGTTGTGGTCTTCAGTCCTGAGACTGGTTTGATGCAGCTCTCCATGCTACTCTATCCTGTGCAAGCTTCTTCATCTCCCAGTACCTACTGCAACCTACATCCTTCTGAATCTGCTTAGTGTATTCATCTCTTGGCCTCCCTCTACGATGTTTACCCTCCACGCTGCCCTCCACTGCTAAATTTGTGATCCCTTGATGCCTCAGGACATGTCCTACCAACCGATCCCTTCTTCTAGTCAAGTTGTGCCACAAACTTCTCTTCTCCCCAATCCTATTCAATACCTCCTCATTAGTTACGTGATCTACCCACCTTATCTTCAGCATTCTTCTGTAGCACCACATTTCGAAAGCTTCTATTCTCTTCTTGTCCAAACTAATTATCGCCCATGTTTCACTTCCATACATGGCTACACTCCATACAAATACTTTCAGAAACGACTTCCTGACACTTAAATCTATACTCGATGTTAACAAATTTCTCTTCTTCAGAAACGATTTCCTTGCCATTGCCAGTCTACATTTTATATCCTCTCTACTTCGACAATCATCAGTTATTTTACTCCCTAAATAGCAAAACTCCTTTACTACTTTAAGTGTCTCATTTCCTAATCTAATTCCCTCAGCGTCACCCGATTTAATTTGACTACATTGCATTATCCTTGTTTTGCTTTTGTTGATGTTCATCTTATATCCTTCCTTCAAGACACTGTTCATTCCGTTCAACATTTTATACATAACATTTACATATTGATTCCTCCTTTTTCCACTGTCTCAGCCCTCTTCTCAGCAAAAGAGAGTTCTCATAGGTATCCATTACCTCAACTGCTAAACGTGCGACTCTCTGACGAATGCGAGTGCAATGTGAGAGTTCAAGTCGCAAGATTCAGTTCGTACGAAGTAGTTAGATGGTCCAGTGCGCACAGCCATGGCCTCACGCCTGACACCAGTATGCTCTCCCTCTCTCTCTCTCGCTTTCTCTCTTTCTCTCTTTCTCTCCCTCTCTCTCACCATTTCTCTCTGTTTCCGTTCTCCCTTCCCATTTGTCGATGCATACTACCACGCAGACGCGGACGCAAGCACATAACGCAAAACGGCAAGGGATGTATACTGAGAGGGAAGAGCGACGAATATAGCGGAAATATGAGTGGGGAGCACTTGGCGCGCGAGACTGAGCCGCGAGGCGGGAGGCCGGTTTTACGGGTTCCTTGTGCCGATGCTGGCACAGGCGCAGGGGGACGAATAACGACGAGTGCCGACGTCGGCATAAGGGCGACGGCGGGCAGCGCCGATGCCGGCAGGCGGGTAGGCGCTCGTAAACGCCGCCCGGTAAAGGCAACGCCCACCTGCAGCCGCTACCTGCTGCCTGCCGCCCTCTGCCCACGTGGGAAACCCAGTCAGCGACTCACTTTTGCTATCGCTTTGCCACAGTACTACTACAGGGACATTCCACCATTCAGGTACTAAAGAGTATCCTAGCCATACGTCGCCGCTTGGAACTAGCGATGAACTTCTGCAAGGGTGAACAAAAATATGGAAACACCAAAAAATACAGCACATTACCACGCCTTACATGGTGTAGATAACACTCTGGCATTCAAAACACATTTCAGTCATCTCGGAATGGATATACACTCATGCTCATAAATTAAGGATAATGCTGATACACGGTGAAACAACGCTCTGGTGAGCGATCTGCGGGTTTAAATCACCCCGGGGTATGACCATGCGGTGCATTTGACCTGCAGTCGTTGCACGGTGGCGCTGCTAATGGGGACTGTGTGTTGCAAATGGCTCAAAGAACACACATTGATGACGTTATGAGGGGTAGAATATTAGGGCGACTCGAGGCTGGTCGAACAAAGCAGATCGTAACATGGGCCCTCTGTGTGCTGCAAAGTGTGATCTCAAGATTATGGCAACGATTCCAGCAGACAGGGAACGTGTCCAGGGGCTACAGTACGGGACGTCCACAGTGTACAACACCACAAGAAGACCGATATCTCACCATCAGTGCCCGCAGACGGCCGCGGAGTACTGCAGGTAGCCTTGCTAAGGACCTTACCAGAGCCACTGGAACAGTTGTTTCCAGACACACAGTCTACAGACGACTGAAAAAACATGGTTTAATCGCCCGGAGACCTGCAAGGTGCATTCCACTGTAATAATATGAGGCCATACCGCAGCAGCTGTTCGACCAACTGATCCAGAGTATTGCAACCCGTTGTGCGGCCTGTGTACGTGTGCATGGTGATCATATCCCATATTGATGTCGGGGTACATGCGAAGGAGACAGTGGCGTTTTGTAGCACATGTGTTTCGTAACGATTTTCTCAACTTATCATCAATACTGTGCACTTACCAATCTGTGTCGTGTGTGTTTCCTATGTTCCTATGCTATTAGCGCCAGTTTTGTGTAGTGCCACGTTGCGTGGCATCACATTCTTCAATTACCCTTAATTTATGAGCATGAGTGTATGTACTCCATGAAAATATTACACCACTCTTCCTGCAAACTGTTGGCTAGTTCAGCTAACGATGATGGAAGTTGATAGCGATCATGCACCCTTCTCTCGAAAGTAGACCACATATGCTCAACAATATTGAAATTTGGTGACTGTGTTGGCCAGAGGATATGCGACAGTTAATTCTCGTGTTCATAAAACCAGTTCTCGCCAATGCGAGCAGTGTAAATAGCGGCCCTGGCGTCTTGGAACGCCGCAACACCGTTGGGGAACAAACGTTGTACCATAGGAAAGACGTGATCATCCAAAATGGACATTTAATCCTTTGGCAGTAAGGCGATTTTGCACAGCAACCGTAGGTTCATGGGAGACGGCGATATGACGGCTCAAATAATAACCGAACTCCCCGCACGTTTCATACTTGGGACGTAAACTCAACCAAAAGTTGTAAACTGTGTACCGATGTGAAGTAAGACTCACCATACCAAATGACATTCTTCCATTGCCCCATAGTCCAGGTCTTATGGTTTTCACATTACATTTTCCTGTTCCTGGCATTTGTATAAGTGATAAGTGATTTTGGAATTCCACCTCGCCCTGAAATTGCGTGCTTATGCGGCTCCCTTCGTGTTATTTTGGTGGTGAAACGGTTCTACAGAGCAACATTCAGTTCTGCAGTGACTTTTGCAGCTGTCATCCTCTTATTTTTCGTCACAGTCCTCTTCGATGACCGATCGTCACTATCGATCAACATGGTAGTTGTTTATCAGAAGATGTTTTTCCGTTCTCCCTGTATGCAGTAAGAATGTTCGATACCGTGTTTCTTGGAACACCAAACACTTAGGTTATGTTGGTTACGGAAGCACCCTCCATATGAATACCAACAATTTGCCCACTTCTAATGCACTGAACTACGATACAATGCATTCACAACTGTACAGAACACTCTTCTGACCATGACTGGTACTAGCAACGTATGGAGGACATTGAACTAATGCCGTTCGTGATCAAACACGACAGCGCAACGTGGAGGCTCGGCTAAAATCTCCATTTACGTTCAAGCATGCAATTCTTGCGTTTTTTGCGTATATTTGTCAACCCTCTGTAGTTCTTTGTACCTGGTCCAGTTGAATAGTTGCCAGAGCGAGTCGCCTGACATGCTGGCATCAAACACAATCGTAGAAAACAGTCCACCCGGCTTAGAATGGATCTGTGCATGTCCTGCTTATTAAAGAATAGTGCTTCTTAAATTCAAGACAAATAAGCTAAGAGAGTCGTTCTCTCACCAGATCCTTTATAACATTAATTATTATTTTTGTAGCCCTGGAAATTCCATTGAAAGCATAAGTAATGTGGAGTGAGTTACCGTTTCCTGTTCGGGTGACACAAGTGATCGTTGTGCTTGCTGATCAGATCGCGAGACCACTAAAGAAACACACCTGCTCTCTAATACGCATGGCTGGTAAAGATAGTATTCGCCTGGCTCAGACATTTAAAAAATTTGGTAAGATGTTGAATAGCCATTACACTCCTTCATTGGCGTTGGTCTTCTCAGTTAAAGAACAATTCGTGGTCTAGAGGTTTTAGAGCAAGTAATAGTAAATTAAGACAGGAACAGTGCTTCAGCAAAGTTAAATGGGGAAACGTAGAATTTTTGCGATAACTTAAAACAGAATGTCATCTTGACGGTGTTTATTATGGGTTAGGAAGCTAGTGACGACTTTGGCTTTACACTAGTCTGTGCTGATTTTTCTCATGCTGTGTGCAGTGTGGTGGATGGGTCCGTTGTATGACAGGAAACAGAAGTGAAGGCACTGTGTTTGAGTAGTACAAAGCTGTTCACAGTCTGCTGGTTTCCGCAGGTCACGGAATCCGTACACGGAAGCACAATACGACCAATGCGTGACTTTACACCATCGCAACAACACACTACAAACACAAATGTCCATCAAAGCAAGATCCTTTCTTTCTCTAAAAACTGCTTTTCAATAGCAGAAAACTGACTCTAAAATGATTTTTCTCACGATATCAAAGAACTGTACAACATCTCCAGCTTCAATAGACAGTTAATGCCATAACTACAAAACTATAATCATGTTTTTGTCCTGTGTACACCCCTTACCCCATCACAACCAAGTACTCTTTACGATCAGACAATTGTCATTAGCTGATGCAGTTTAGCTAATTTCTCTCTCATTCACAACTTGCTATGTCAAATAATGTCTCTTTTCTATAGCTTTAAGCATGTTTATTTGTGCTACTAGCACTGCTATCATCATCATCATTATTACTATTATTAAGACTAGCAGCAGCAGCAGCCTTGGTAGTACCATTAGTATTACATTGCGAATACATACATTCAAATATTGTTTCAAATCCTTTCTTAATTTTATTAATACCCTTTTATTACTACTTGTCATACTAAAATTATTGTGATATTAAGTAAATAAAAATGTAAAAAGCGCAGTTCATGTAAAACTTGGTATGACGTGAGTGAGGACCTGAAGGCTCCAAATAGATAAGATTACAGAAAGAAAAAAAAATACTTACCCCTATTTTACTCGAGGGTCTTTCTGGTCAAAATCGATTACTCTTGTTGGGGGCGTCCTATGAGCCTTCGTGAAAACCTTGTCCCTACTGCGTCACTAGTATGACAGTAAAGCCAATGATCAGCTGACAGTCAAGAGTGTAGAATTCTAAAATCCCGAGTGTGCTTGACACTATGCCTGCTCTGAGACTGGAGGCTGTGGCGTTCTCTCTCAACAAGACAATTAATTCTCGCCATGCTCATTCATGTTATAGTAATGGTCTTCATGTCTTCCTAATTTTTATTTCATTGTTCAGTTCATTTTCGTGGTACATTGCAAAGGCTCCAAGAGGACCTGATTTTCTTCCTGCTAGTGCTTTCCCAAAGGAGAGATCAAATATCCGACAGAAAAAAGATATTTAGAGTTGACAGTACATCGTCACAGAATGAGTCTACATTGTTCATAAGAAAGAACGTACGCACATGAAACACTTTTAACGAAGATTCAGACCAATTGAATGAGAAAGAAAGTGAGACACAAAGGATAAGATAAAAAGGCACTTATTACTGCTTCTTAAATATTTTGTAATGTTTGCAGAATGAATTTTCACTCTGCTTGGAGTAAGAGTGGGTTTTAAACTTTCTGGCAGATTAACACTGTGTGGCAAACAGAGACACGAATCCCAAATCTTTGGATTTCGCAGGTAAATGTTCTAAAGAATGTAGTACGTAGATAGCTCAGTCAGTAGAGCATTTTTCCATGAAATGCCAAGTTCCAGGTCGAATTCCAGACCGGCACACAGATTTTACCGTCCATTCTTTCATGTGTTTGTCCACACATCAAAAAACGTTTTGCGTCCCCTCGGTTCCGAGACTTCCGGAACCTCTACAGCAAATTGGAATAGAGATCAACATAAACTTCATTTCCGTTCTTTTTATTGCTGATCAAAACCACGCATTGCATGTTATACCACCATACAGCGACACCTTCAGAGATGGTTGTCCAGATTGCTGTACACACCGGTATCTCTAAAACCCAGTAGCACGTCCTCTTGCATTGATGCATGTCTGTATTCGTCGTGGCATACTACCCACAAATTCATCAAGGCACTGTTGCTCCAGATGGTCCCATTCCTCAACGGCGATTCTGCGTAGATCCCTCAAAGTGGTTGTTGGGTAACGTCGTCCATAAACAACCCTTTGCAATCTATCCCAGGCATGTTCGATAGGGTTCATGTTTGGAGAACATGCTGGCCACTCTAATCGAGTGATGTTGTTATCCTGAAGAATGTCATTCACAAGATGTGCACGATGAAGGCGCGAACTGTCTTCCATTAAGACGAATGTCTCGCCAATATGCTGCCGCTGTGCTTGCACAATCGGTCGGAGGACGGAATTCGTTCATCATTTAGCCATTACGGCATCTTCCATGACCACCAGCGGCGTAAGTCGGCCCCACATATTGCCACCCCAAAACAGCTAGGGACGTCCACCTTGTTGCACTCGTTGGAAAGTCTGTCTAAGGCGTAGAGCCTGACCGGGTTACCACCAAATACGTCTCCGACGATTGGCTGGTTGAAGATACATGTGACACTCATCGGTGAAGAGAACGTAATGCCAATCCTGAGCGGTCCATTCGGCATGTTGTTGGGCCCATCCGTACCACAGTGCATGGTGTCGTGGTTGCAAAGATGGACCTCCCCATGGACGTCGGGAGTGAAGTTGCGCATCATTCAGCCTATTGCGCAGAGTTTCAGTCGTGACACGACGTCCTGTGGCTGCACGAAAAGCATTATTCAACATGGTGGCGTTGCTGTCAGGGTTCCTCCGAGCCATAATCAGTAGATAGCGGTCATCCACTGCAATTTCCCTTGGGCTGCTTGAGCGAGGGATGTCATCAACGGTTCCTGTCTCTCTGTATCTCCTCCATGTCCGAACAATATCGATTTGCTTGTCCGCGTCCATAGCTGAGTGGTCAGTGCAGCGGAATACCATGGGAGGGGCCGGGTTCGATTCCCGGCTGGGTCGGAGATTTTCTCCGCTCGGGGCCTGGCATTGTCTCCATCATCATTTCATCCTCATCGACACGCAAGTCGCCGAAGTGGCGTCACCCAAAAAGACTTGCACCAGGCGACCGGCCTACCGAACGTGAGGCCCTAGCCACACATTTCACTTCATCGCTTTGGTTGACTCCGAAACGTCCGTACACTTCCCTTGTTGAGAGCCTTTCCTGGCACAAAGTAACAATGCGGACGCGATCGAACCACGGTATTGACCATATAGGCATGATTGAACTACAGACAACACGAGCCGTGGGCCTTCTTCCTGGCGGAATGACTAGAATTGATCGGCTGTCGGACCCCCTCCGTCTAATAGCTGCTGCTCATGCGTGGTTGTTTAAATATTTGGCCGGGTTTAGTGAATCTCCGAACAGTCAGAGAGACATTGTCTGTGATACAATGTCCACAGCCAATGTCTATATTCAGGAGTTCTGGGAACCGGGGTGATAGATACTTTTTTTGATGTGTGTATACGTATATGTGTGTATATATATTTTCTCTAGCAAATAAACTGAAGCGTCAAAGAAACTGGTATAGCCATGCGTATTCAAATACAGATATATGTAAACACGCAGAATACGGCGTTGAGGTCGGCTATGCCTATATAAGGCGCCTCGACTGGGCCCATCAACACCGACTTTGAACTGATGATGACTGAAAACATGTTCCCTGTTCGGACGAGTCACGTTTCAAATTGTATGGAGCGGATGGATGTGTACGGGTTATGAGACAACCTCATGTATCCATGGACCCTGCATGTCAGCACGGAACTGTTCCAGCCGGTGGCGGCTCTGTAGTGGCGTGGGGTGTGTACATTTGGAATGATATGAGATCCCTGATATGTATAGATACGACTCTGACAAGTGACACGGACGTAAGCATCATGTCTGATCACCTGCATCCATTCATGTCCATTGCACATTCCGATGGACTTGGGCAATTCCAGTAGGACAATGCGACACCCCACACGTCCATAATTGCTACAGAGCAACTCCAGGAACACTGGCCACCAAACTCCCCAGGTATGAACATTATTGAGCATGTCTGGGATGCCTTGCAACATGCTGTTCAGAAAAGATCTCCACTCCCCTCGTACTCTTACGGTGTTATGAACAGCCCTGTAAGATTCATGGTGTCGATTCCCTCCAGCACTACTTCAGACAATAATCGAGCCAATACCACGTCGTACTGAGGCACTTCTGCTTGCTGGCGGGGGCCCTACACGATATTAGGCAGGTGAACCAGTTTCTTTGGATCTTCAATGTAAATATTGATTTAGAATCTTTGGAAGACACGTTACCTACTCGTACAGTTTTCAACAGTGTAGAGAACTTCCTTAAGACCTTTTTTAAGAATATCTACTATGAATTTTGCTTTCCTCAGTATCATACTCTGTTGTCATTGCTAGTGTCTTAATTATGTTACTACATTTCCACTTTTCCTAAGAAGGATGGCTGTTAATACAATTATCATTATTACAATGTCAAATGACGCACAAAAGCGCTCTGATAATAGACACAATTTTGACGCAGAAACTATCACTCATGAAAAGCGAGTCTCAGTACAGAAATGAGGTTCCGAGGTCGCTATAGTAAACTAGTTTGAGGCAAGAACGTGGTTTCGTTTATAACGAACTGTAGACACAAATCGACTCGAATCCAGTGCTGCATATTCCTGGGAGTAACAATATTTTTAACTGTGAGTGGGTATAGGAATCGCAATCATGGTGAATCCAAATAATTGTACTTTTAGAGTATTGTCAAGACCATAGGATATGTCGTAATAATTATGTTAGACATAGCAATCTGTCTGTAAATTTGATGGAAGGAATGATTTTGAACAGCGTAAAACCACCAGCTCTATCTTTCGATACTCTTGTGCTCTGCATCCTGGGTATGAACTCTTATTTTAGACGATCATGTACATATCGTTGAGCTACTTTTGCAAGCAGATACGTTGCAGTAACATTTTTTTTACTTGTAAACTTTATAAGTTTGTGAGTTAAGTGTATAATATGCCCGATGGCCTGTGGAAGAGAAAAAATTTGTGAAAAATTACGAAATTTCGTTATTCAATAACACTGGTCAACACTCATTTTCTTGCCAAGGATATTTGAGTGGCTTTAGGATGGGTTAGTGGTGCTGAGGACGAATATAGCAACCATTTATGCAGTTTGGCTCTAGTTTTTGAGATAATGCATGATTTATTCAAAAAATTAGAAAAAATTGCTAATACTGAACTCGAGCGCTACAAACTACAATGAAAAAAGAAAATAATCTTTATAAATAGCTTCTATGAAAACCTGATAGGCATTTGTCCATGTATAAAACATAATTGAAAAGTTTCTCTATAAGTATATCATTTTCCGTCCATGACGAACCGCTTCCTGCACGCTTTCCTTTTATAGGTCTCTTCAGAACAGTCACGTTGCAGATTCCAGCAATAATCTGCCATCATATGCCTGTCCCATCTTCCTTTATATCTTTCCTCTATTCCTTTCATATCTTGATGGAACCGCTCTCCTTGTTCCTCACTGAAATCACCTAGATTACGAGGAAATCGATCCAAGTGGCTGTGAAGGAAGTGCAATTTTATGCTCATGTTAGCTCCTAAGTTTTGAAAGTTAGTGAGCATGTTTTTGACCAGTTCCTCGTAATTGGGAGCTTTATGATTGCCCAAAAAACATTTTACAACAGCGACAAAACTGTTCCAGGCCGATGCTTCAGTGACAGTCATGACACTTGTAAAATTGGTATCGTTGATGAGCCTGCGAATTTGAGGACCATCAAATATTCCTGCCTTAAGTTTTTCACTACTGAGTCCAGGGAACGTATTGCAGATGTATGTGAAGCAATTACCATTTCTGTCTAAAGCTTTGGTGAATTGCTTCATTAGTCCTAACTTAATATGTAATGGTGGAAGAACAATCTTGTCCCTACTAACCAGAGGTTCATTAATGATGTTTGCTTCACCAACAGCCATATGTTCCCTTGGAGGCCATGTTTTCTGCTTCCAATGTTCATGCTTTGCCCTACTATCCCACATGCAGATAAAACATGGGTGCTTTGTGAATCCACTTTGTTGTCCAAGCAAGAAGTTCACCATTTTCAAATCAACACAAATCAACCACTGGTGCTGCATATACTGAATTTTCTGCAGAACCATCTTGATGTTAGCATATGCTTCACAAAGTTCTGTTGAGTGGGCAATTGGAATAGATGCTTAACGATTGCCATTGTGTAGGAGAACACATTTTAAACTTCTAGTGGAACTGTCTATGAAGAGACGCCAGTCCTCTGGTCTATATTCCGGCAGCCCCAATTCAAGTAAAAGTCCAGGTATATTGCTGCAATACACAATAACCTCTTCTTGGTTGAAGTATGGAAGAAGGTTTTCTTCTCTCGTCCGGTAAGCTGTTATTTTAACACTTGGATGAAGACAGTTCTTTTCCTTAAGCCTGGATGCTAAGAGTTCTGATGCTTGCTTTGAAAGATTTTCTCGTATCAAGTCACTGAGCTCCTTCTGGTCGAACTGCTGGGGTTGTGTCTCACGTCCTTCGTATTCCGAACCACTACTTGTACATTCCTCGCCGTGCACATCGTCACCTGATGATGTTAGCGTGGGTAATGTTGTGAAGGTTGGTACAGGAACATCGTTGCTGTGCACCACCGGTCTTCTTGCTGACTCCAAATCGGGATATTCCCACTTTCGTTTTTTGAACCTATTAAAACCTTTCACATTAACAATGCAAAAATAGCAATCATCTGTATGGTTCTTCTGCTCTCGCCATACCATAGGCACTCCGAAGTTTAAGCTTTTGCTTTTTCGTTTTGTCCACTGCCATAAGCACTCCACACAGCATTTACAAACTTTATGGGGTGCCCACGCCTTGTCTTGATCTCCAAGTTTAATTCCGAAATATGCCAGATACGCTTCCTTCACAAAAGGAGTGATATTCTTCCTGTTCTTTTGAAGAACGTATTCACCACAAATGTAGCAGAACTCATCTGGATGGTTCACGCAAAGACGGCGTGAAGAACTCATGTTTTCCTAAAACAAAATTGCACAAATACTACATATTATGCAGAACTTTCTTGTATTTGCATGTCAATCACATCCAACAAACATCATTAATTGTTTTGTGTGAAATGAATACTCACCTCATATTTGCTACGTCACGATGAAAAGGTTCTATCTCCTTGAAGCTGCACTGCACATGTGTGTGACTTTCGACCATCGTCATTTTTCTTGTTTACACTGAACGCTACCTATCGGCTGTTGCGGGGATTATCTCGGCCAACAAATGAATGTCGAGTACCGCCGAATTCAAATCTGCACAACCCTCAATATCTTCAACACACGCACCGCACAACAGGACTGAACACATGCTGACAGTGTGATGTTTGCATGATGTAATCCTCAACCACACAGATGCACTCCCTGAGCACAATTGTTTAATAAAGATAGTACAATATCACTAATTAAAAAAACAGGTAGCAAATACATTACACCATATATGGACCCTGCAGTCGATATTATCCACATGAAACTCTCATTTCCACAAATAAACTATATCTCAAAAACCAGAGCCAATTTGGAAAAAGTACAAATATACTCGGAATGAGTATCATAACAATATCCCATTTTCGTTGAAACTTCCCTGGCAACGAAAAAAAAACTTTATTTTGTAGAGCTGTGTAATATAAACTATTTTGGAAAATAAAACGCGAATATTTCGCCGAAATGAGAAAGGTTAATCTTGGCTCTGACATCCATCATCACTAACAACGGAACTGTCTCCTTAAGTCGATAAATTCAAAAACTGCCAAGCCAGAGAAAGTGCGCACTGAAGAACTCAGTATGAAAAATGCTGGCAGCTGTAAAATCTAAAATCAAAACGATACTTCGACTGTGGCTTCATAATACACTGTAAATACGTCGTCCTAAAGATAGATCGTTAACTGCAAGTTCTACAAAGACGCACAGACGCCACCTCCTTCCAGCCGCTGAGGCGAGAGGAAGCAACGCTAATGCGCCTCCGGACAGTCCACTGTTCTGTAACGCATGGGTTCCACTTCCTGTCCACCATTGTGCAGTGTATGTGGTCCACAAATTTCTGTATATCACTTATTAACTAAGAGTGCTGTCTATAATGACAAGAGGACAATATCCGATTCACCAGCCGAACTGAAATATAGTGTAAGTGACAATAAACGAATCTGACACTGTTTTAAGAGTCAACGTGCCATCAGCTGCTATATCGAGATTTTTAGACGGAAGATTTTGTGTACTCTCAGGGTGGTAGATTCACCATTTTGTATGGAACTGATCTGTCATTTACAATATAATGCCGATGTTTTAGTTCCTTCAGTTTGTGAATTCATATTTTGATGTTTTTTTGAGTCATCTGTCTCCTGGCTGGTTTGATGCAGCCAGCCACAAAGTAGCCTCTCGTGCCAATGTCTTTGTGTTAGAATAGCACTTGTACCCCATGTCCTCAATTATTTGCTAGATCTATTCCAATCGTTGTCTTTTCAGCCTACTTAAATTTTCAATATCCTTCTATATCATCACATTTCAAACGCTTCGATTCTCTAATAGATCTATCAGTGGCGAACACGATCTTTTGTTGCGTTGGTCTGCTTCTCTTATCCACCTAGTTCTATCTGTCATGTATTTTTCGCTTCCAAGGCAGAAGAACTCCTTCACATCGTCTAATTCGTTGTCCCCAGATGTAATGTTAAGTTTATTGCTAGTCACATTTCTACTATTCGTCACTATTTTTGTCTTTTTTCGGTTTATCCTCAATCCATACACTGTACTCTTTAGACTGTTCAATCAATTCAACAGGTCCTGTAATTCTTCTCTCTTTCACTTAGCTGTGTCATTAGCTAATCTTATCGTTGGTTTAGACCGTATATTTAAAAAGGAAAGAACTAATTAGCAAGTCTTATGCATGTAAGATTGTGAGCGCATGCATGCATGTGAGAAAAAACGGACGGGAGTGGAGGAAACTTTAATGAAAATTTTATGGAATCACTTTCTTAGTTTTTAACCACATTCCTCTCGGAAAATTATAATACGGATGCTGATAACCATTATGCTAAACGAACACTAACCAGCATCACAGAACCTTGACCTAATTTCCTTCAGAGAAATTGCGAGAAAGTTTTTTTTTAATATATCCTGGCAAGATTAAGGTCACAAGACCATCTTTTACAAGCTTTGGTTCGACTGAAGTTGTTGATAAGACCTTCATATGGGAATCCATATACTCGTATATAGACAAGTAGCCTACTGAAATAAAATTGGTTTCATACCGGCGACAAAATTTGAGTATAATTTAACAGCACTATTTTTGAATTTTAAGTCTATAGTGTAAAACGGCCTTTTCTACTTTTATAGCCATATAATTAAGATTTATTCATTGTTGCAAAGCATTTTCTTGTTTGTTACATTCTGAACGGATAATATTAGTAAAGGAATTTGTGACAGGCAATATTAGTCATCTAGTGCCGGTTCTGGACGCCCTTGACTTTGAGTATGTCGTTACATTACGAGTGTCAGGTTACACCTGAGGCAATTTGACAAGTTATTCAAAAAGTCACCTCCCACCCCTGTGCACCTCCTTCCACGCCGCCAATTCACAATTCAATTGTATGTGCTAGATTCAAGGACATCTACTCCTTTTCTGTCTAGATCAATAGGAATTAACCTCCCCCCTTCCTCTCCACATCATTCATAACTAGAGCAACTGCATGGGATGAGTCATTCAAGCTCTCTGCACTGTAATGAGAGCACCTAGTATGTTTGGAATAGGGTGTGGGTATTTGTGATCGTTAATAACAAAAATAATAATAACAAAGTAATTTTAATAGTACTCCAATTACATGAGTTCAGTATGCGAATTAGGTGTGTTTTTTGTCGTGGTGTGGGTAGTAAGTAATTTTATTTTGATTCAAGTCAGGGCAGCTGCTCACAAGAATCCTCCCTTTACCCCTCTGTCTCTGCACAAATAAGAAACAAGTTCACCCCTCCCCACAACTAAGAGCAAATGCATGTGCGGTACCTTTCTTGTTCTGTTCCATACAGAAAGGGTCATAATGAAGCACCAGCAACAGCAGGGACCAGAAGCACACCGACGTGGAATAAAATGAGAACGTACGATTAGCCGACCATAACACTAGTAAACTCTTGCTATATTCCAAATCTACATCACTTCTACATTATTAATGTGTTTGTGTAATGTTCTGATGTGTGTTCAGAATGAGTGCATTCCCTTGAAGTGCTACTATTTGGTGATGCCCAGCATTATTTAGCATTAGCATTAGCATTATCGCCTGTCTGTCAACATCTTGTGGTTTAAAGTTTAAAGTTTAACATACACCATTGTGCATTATTATTACTTTAAATAACCGAAATAAAACTCTTGCTACAATGTGGAACTGTTCAGTGTTAAAATGGGTGTGCTAATGAAATATTGTAACAACTTCAGATAGAAAATACTTGTAGTATCCATTAACGTCACATTATTTAATTAGAAACACATTTTTAGCTGTGTCTAAAGCGCACCACAGTAAGATGGGGCTAACATATGTATTGGAAACTATTGAGAAAATCTATTTCATGCATGCATCTGATTCGACTGACCTGTAGGTTGACTGTCTATTCTTCTTAAACGAAATCAGATAGATATATGTTACACGCTATATGTATGTTCTAGAACAAGTGACAATGACAAGACACGGTAACAAAACAGATATACTGATGCTCGTATTTTACAGTTTCAGTGGAAATCAATGTTACACTTCAGATTCCATTTCTCTGCTGCGACTAACTGTTCATTGTATGGAAATTACTTTTCAAAATCAGGAAGAAAATACAGTACCCCAGCAATAAAAGTGACGCATGTCGAAAAAGGGCATCTTTAGTTTATGTCAGTGATAAAAATATGTGAAGTGCCAAAATGTGCACAAAAATTAATTGAAATTATTGTTAACAATTTAAATTTAAAGGAAGCATTTGCCATTACCAAAGAATAAGTTTTATAGAGTTTTCGTAAGTACTGTCATTGCTTTGCCGGAGTGCAATATATATTTATATATATTTTGCACTCCAGCAAAGCAGTGACAATAGTTGAGAAAATTCTATTTTTTACTTTTATTCTTACTGCTACAACTTTATTGCAAAAGAATGATAATGATTATGACTAACGAGAAATTTATTGTTACTTTCACATTCTAAGGCATCATTTATACTGCCCATTGCGACATTGAACATCCCTAGCTGAGATTATCGGCACATGACACAGTAAGGAAAGTATCAGTGCCTAAGCGGGGCGGAGATGGATACGGAGTTCTGTGCGGACCCTCCCGCCAAAGGTTCGAGTCCTCCCTCGGGCACGGGTGTGCGTTTTGTTCTTATCTGGACTTATGTACCTACTGTTTTATGAATGATAATTGAAATAAATTTCAAGTTCTTCTTAATTATTTTCCTCGTGAAATCATATTTCATATCTTGTGACTTCTATGTTCAATTTACATGTGATCGCTTATCAATTATTGACGTCAGTGGTCAATGCGAGCACTGCTTAATGGAAACTTGCTGTCTTCAGCAGAACTAGTAGTACAATAAAATTCTTTCAGCAGATAGCATATTTTCTTCTATACATACGATTTTCAGTAAGAATAAGATATTACATAGGTATGGTGTATGTTCTTTTGGACAACCACATCCAAAAGAAATACTCCATACATTTATAACGTATACACTTGACTATCTATCTCTCAGTACAGATGCACAACTAAGTCATCTATGGCTGGTATTCAGTAGGGCTGCGAGCGAAGAGCACCAATTGACATGGGACACTACTCTGTAGCGTGTGGCATATCGAAATTTGGGGCAGCCAGGGGACGAACTCAGGTCAGTGAAGCTGCTGTCTGCCTTGGGCGGTGTAGCGGCACGGACTTCAAGTTTACGTCCTCACCACAGTCCTCGCACTAAGAGTCGTTTGTGTGATTCAGCCCCCGTGGTGCACTGTATTTTCTTAGACGGGAAGTGGCTCATTCCCGCTGAAAATCGACGCTGAAGATCAGCTTGTCGACTGAACATTACTCTTTATGACGGCCAACAGAAGACATACTCTGGCCAAGAAGCACACATTCGTTCCAGCTGTATGCATAGTTGCCGCCTGCAGATGAGGTGGTCACAACCGCACTGACAACGCTCCCACTGACATTTGCAGAGGTTCTGCGAAACGACCTCTGGCTATGGTTTGCATTGAGTTCTACTACTGAACCATTGCTGTCTCCAGTAGTACCTCAGATGGTTGTCAACAGAACGACTCCTGCACCTTTGCCCTCTCCTATACTGCCTGTCTTGTGTAGTGGTAAGGGATCTCCAGTGGAGGACATAGACCTTGATTTTACAGTCATGCCTATCGATGCTTTTCTGGCTCATTGTCAGACCCCCCCCCACCCCCCCACCCCCCTCCCCAGGCGTCTGTAGACACTGAAAACCATGTGTGTGAGCAACAGTCGCTGAAGAGATGTCGGATTACCCAACTGACAATTGTTGAACACAATCTCATGACAATGAGGACTCCTCTTGCCAAAATCATCTGCATGACGATTCCATCTCAGAACACAGGCCCGTCCCCATTCAGAGGGGAAAGCGTTACTGCACACACCAGGTGCTGCACCTAAAGATGAATAAAAGCTGATTGGACAACACCACTCTTCCATCGCAGACATAACACCAGCTTCAGACTCGACAGGGGCTTCGTTAGACACTTTTAGTCCACCAAATTTTGCTTGGTCTGATGATGTAGAAGGCTAGAAACCTGTCGTTGTGAGAGCAGCAAATGCTGCTGCTCCAATCCATGACTGCGAATCACTAGATATAATGGATGGGGACGTGCCATTTGCTGGGATGACGAGTTTGTACATTGCTGCTCTTCCCGTAGGGAGGCATTGTTCTCGCAGTAAGCAGCCCAGTAGCCACAATTCCGCGACAAGCTTCCAGGATTCGCTCAATAAACGTTAACACCATTGGCACACGTGTCAAACTACAACTGCTCCACAAAACGTTACATGTGCCAGACCTCAGAGTTGCCCTCTTGTAACAAGTTTGCCTAGAAACGTTTCCAATCAACTATGGCTATGTTGTGACCTTCCATGCTGCCTGAATCATCAGTGATTATGCTTCCTCAGTCATGGCCAAGCAGTAAGAACAGTGGCGAATCTATGTGCAAGAGGTCTCTCTTTGTTTGTGGTCTATTATGGCCATATTATTCTTCATGGCAATTTCAGCTGTGTGTTATCGCAGAAGGACCACATGCCAAACGAAAGATGCTAGTGCATTAATTGAACCATGTTAGTACTTGGAACCATGTGCGTGGTGATTGGCCTGGCTATGTGTACATCATTAGCTGTTCAGTGAGTCGTCTTCACTGTATCCATTTTTCCCAAGGACTCGCAGCCATTTAAGATAGACTGCTGTAAACTGAGCCTTTATGCAAATGGTGGGGAAGTCATAAAACTCTGTGAATTCTCATGTTAGAATCTGGGACGATAAGGGAGTGGCTGGTATACGTGTGTAGTGGGGACATTACTTTACCCCCCTGAATCTAGGAAGTCGTTAGGTTCTTTTAGCGAGTCGTAAAAAATTATATTTCATAAGCACGACTGTCTGGGAAGCTTAACAGCCTTCTTTCAGAAATTGGAAATGGTCGGCTTGGAATGATTGGAACTCGCCATAAATGAGGGACTGGGGTTCCATCTAGGTAGATTTTTTTTTTTTTGCCAAAAACATGGCCATGCTTACTGAGAGAACAATGCCTACCTACTCTAACGTGTCCTTTTTCAGATAAGAGAGATTGAGTGTCGCTGATTGGCTCCTCTCAGGAGTGTGGGAACCCCAGTACAAAATGGTTCAGAAGGCTCTGAGCAGTATGGGGCTTAACTTCTGAGGTCATCAGTCCCCTAGAACTTTGAACTACTTAAACCTAACTAACCTAAGGACATCACACACATCCATGCCCGAGGCAGGATTCGAACCTGCGTCCGTAGCGGTCGCGCGGTTCCAGACTGTGGCGCCTAAAACAGCTCGGCCACTCCGGCCGGCGAACCCCAGTACAGTTTCTTGACTGGCTACCGGGCCAACAGAACAGTCAAGAGGGGTGATTCAGTGAGTATAGTTCGATTGCTGTGTACAATGTGGGAGCAGTTTCGTTTTTTATAATTCTGCTCCCGTACCGAGGCTCGGTGGAAAGTAGTTGTGACTACGTTCTTCTTTTTCTTCTGGTTTCCCCTGGTGGAGAACTTCATCTTTCCCTGGTGGGTGAGACTTGTGATCTGTATCTGGTGGAGGACCAAGAGCCAATGCACCGACAGTGGTTCTACATATCATTACGGACATATTGTATGTCACGATGGTGAACTTATTCGTCGTGAATCGGCCATTTGACAATTCCAGCGTGTTCCCCTGGACCTGTGAGTCAAATTGGTCTGGCCAAACCAGCGAATTGGTGCGGCCTCACTCTGAAATCTGCAGAGATTTTAGGGCTATGGTAAGTAAATTTCTCGAGTTCTGATACTCAGAATGCCAGACCGCATAGTTCGCAAATTTTCGTGGAGGCGTTAGAACATTACAGCTACCACAGCAAGCCGCTGCTCGCCCATAGCGCGCCGTTTCCTGCTGCCGCCTGAATCAAGGTGAAAGGGTAAAGTACTGCTGCATAGGCGTAAGGTTGTTAAATGACATTCACAGCTCCCTGTTCTCTGGTGAACCATAGTTTGCGGTATACTTGATCGTAGTTGATCCCATTTCAATAGTTAAGCCTCACAGTGGATTCATGTAAACAAAGTCAGATTGCGTTGTAAAAAGTATTAATTCAGGAGAGAATCTGTATAACTTTTACCCTAATGAATGCTTTTCTGATTTGCGTTTGCTATTTTTTGTGTAAGATTTATCAGCTTGTTATAATTATAAAAGAGTTAATAAAACTTGTCATTACTTTGTAAAGTTAAACACGCCACTGTTCTCGTTCACACTCCCTCAGCTATTCACTATTTTTGTTTTATTGAGGTGGTATATGCGTACACCATCAATTTAAGGTTCAGTCTTACTAATTTAGTTAATTTTATTATTAATTTGAGTTCTGAAAGTAACCGCAGGCATGGGCAACAAAAGTGCCACGAGTAAATTCACTAATTTCATACATAAAAATTAAGGGTGTAGCTCACGGTTTTAAGGTTATTGAGCTTTTCTTTATGAAAAGATAATAACATTTAGCATCACTCAGACATGTATTTATGATTAAAACAAGTGACGGGTTGCAACGACATTAGGATTTATCCCTCGACTTTTGTTACCTAACTGTATTTTTAGTGAGAGATTTCCAAGATGTGCATCACTCGTCATTAAAATATAAACATTGGCACTTCTACTACATTTTGTGGATTTTATCTACTGACAAGCATCAACGAAATGCTACAAATGTAGAAAGGCTCAAGTTCCACGAGCTGCATTTTACTGTATGTATTTTTACTTGTGACGAACCTGTCTGTAATTTTATTTTTGGCAAACCTGTCTGTTGAACATGACGTACAATCAAAAAGTCGTTAAAGGTACATAAATGTATAATTACCATTTCCTCACCTATAATGTCTAACGAAAATATTGATTGTAGATGAAGTATACGTAAATGCATAATGTTATAGATGTCAAGATGACTATCCTACCTATCGAGACCGGTCAATAAAAAAAAAGTTTTTAACGCGATCTTCGCTAGAAGAAAATTCTTTAAATTACATACAAATTTTTTATTTCATATAATTTTTCATCCTTCCACACCTCTTAGGTAGCTAATTACAGACGCTTGAATTTTATTTATCTATCGTTTGGTGATAGTACATGTCGCACTGCCGTAGAGAAATACACATTCTGCCATAGCTTTATAATTTTTAATTGTACATTTTTCCCATTTTACTTTTTAAAGTTCCGTTTACCGTACCAAATTAATTCTTTGGAATTGTTAGCAGTTTTTTATTTCTTTCACCTAACAAAACAAGGTACAACTACCTAGGAAATCAAATCAATTACGTAGCAGATCAAAATGTAGATGGAAAACTTAGAAACGAAGCCAGCAGGACATCACTATTTCTTATGTAGGAAATTCTAGCTCCAGCCTCAAGCATCTCCAGAAGAAACCACTTGACAACTAACGAGTCTCCAGCTGCAGGACTGTAAGCAGGCTACGGAAGGAGGGTCTAAGCCTCTCAGAGGCGATTCTGTCTGTCGTCATTACGGAAGCCTTCACGAGCGTCGACATCCGTAAATCGATTCGCTGTGCTTTTGATTTCCATGCTCTGTTTCCTTAATGGCTTCGCAAATCCAAATACTTTAGCTACAGTCGTAGATAGGAAGGAAACATCGTAGTTTTAGTTTCGTATTACGCGTAACTTTACAGTAACATAGCTATTGCGGAATGAAATTCACAGTTTTTAGGAAGTCTTTTAATATTCCAAAGAAACATTTTCTTGGTACTTGTAATTTTATGCCATACTAACGAGACACAGCATTGTGAGTTTAGTATCTGGCCCATTTGGTTCCCATGAGAGCCATATGAAAATTCTGACTAAGGCCTGGAGAAAGTCATTTCTGAGTAATGAAACAGAAAAAAATTTAATTACAGAGCAAAATTCTCAATAACTTTGTTGCAGAGCCCTAGAACAAATGATTATTACGAACACGGAAGCACTCTTCTAGAAATACATTCGTCTTTCAGACAGTTGATTCGTTTTCAAACATGATATCTCACAATTAGTACGCTAAGAATCAGCTAAATTCTATTTTACAACATTTTCTAAATTCTTTAGTGTGCGGGCGTATTCCATCATTTTATTGCCATTCCCGGTACCCTCTCGACTCACTGCATACACAATCTATTTTTACTGCGCCAATGTGCCTAATCCATTCTTTCTTGACCGAACTTAAACCACTCTCACCTCCTAATCATAAAATCCATTCCACCATATGCCTATATCACCATCTATAGCCTCCAACTGTCCGTCTAAATGATATCCCAAAGTATCGAATTGCTCTTCCCGTATTCTATTTACTCACCGATTCAGTACTACATGCCTCCTGCAGTTCTTCACGGTCACATCTTTTCAACTCTGTAGGGAACATTATCGTTTCTCTCCGTAAAAGGCACCACCATTATATCATATAAGCATTGAGAGGATAATCTCTATGTATTTGTAACCATCATAGCGAGTGCCTGTCTATTTAAAATTCGTCAAATTAGCGCCTGTGTAGAGTTTTTAAAATCAAAATTATCACTTTATTTGTTTTATATTATACTCCTTTGTAAAACATGGTAAAACTAGGTTGAAGGGCAGTATTGTTTGCTGCGAGCGCGCCTCATTGCAGGGAAATGAAATAACAATAAATGAAATAGAAGACACCAACAGCCTCGCCATGCGACGAATGAGCACAATGATTGTTAACAGTGGCATCCCAATAGTCGCAACTACTACCGAAGCCACCGAGGCCTTCGCGGGTGCCATTATTGGGTGCAGTGCTCGTGCCATGACTGTCTCCATTCTCGTTACTTTTGAACCGAACCACATACCTGCCTTTATTCTATAATATATCCCTACATATATATCCATTTATTGCATTTCAGTGACTAAAATCGATGTCGTCATTCAAGGTAGAGAACGCCTTTTTTGCCACGGGCTTTATGTAAATTGGACAACATATTTTTGTCTATTAGTTTCGTGAGGTTGCGACAAGATAAAACTGGATTAAATACTAATAAACTATCTTTCAAAACTAAACCACACAGTCCAACCCAGTGCAGACGTCTTCGCTGAGGAGACCTCTCCAAACTCCTTGGCAGAGAAAATAATGAAGACATCTTGAAAAGTTTTTATTTACCAGTTGTAAGAATCGCTGAATTGTGGGTGATAACATAGCTCAATTGCTCATTTAGTGAATGTTATAAATACGTCTTTCTGCTCGTCTTGTAACATCCCCACCGGATTAGGGTTTCTTTTCGGGAGTCCTGCCCACATTGCTGTTCAACTCATCTGTTCTGAGCCCGACATTTCATATTTATCAGTTACTAACATTTGATTAAGGACTGATTATGATGTCGTCATTCAAGATTTACATTGAAAAAATCTATACTGAATGTAAAGAACTTGATTTACTTTACTGTTCGCAATGACTAATTAGTCAAAAGTAACGTTCCACGAAGAAGGGAAGATACTGTATCTCAAAGTATGGAATAAACTTAAAGTTTTCGTGAGCCTCAGTTGTAAGATGCCGGCGCATATGGTTGTCAGTGGGAGTCTCCACAACGCTACTTAACTCGCTCATTACTCGTACGTACGTCGAATGGTAATGGCGATAACGTAGCAACAAAAGACTTTCTGATTCTCCATTTCGGTTGGCGTTATTAACTTACAACTGTGTGGCACGATTTCGTTGAGAGTAGGATACTGCTTCATCTACGGCTCAAAGCATTCGACAATGACGCCAGCTGTTCAAAGACATTGCTTGTTTACGTTTATCAGTTTTATGCACGTTCAAATGTATCTGAATTCCTATGGGACCAAACTGCTGAGGTTATCGGTCCCCAGACTGGCACACTACTTAAACTAACTTAAACCAACTTATGCTAAGGACACACACACACACACACACACACCCTTGCCCGAGGGAGGACTCAAACCTCCAGTGGGAAGGGCCGCGCAATCCGTGACGTGGCACCTCAAATCGCGCGGCCACTCCGCGCGGCTTTATGCACGTGATCCGTAAAAGGCTACGCGTTGACAGCCGAGAGTTCACCATTCCAATTTAGTCCGTCCGGCATGTGTTGTGGGGACGTTTGTGTTTCTGACTACACACCATAAAGTAGCTACATGTCCTTCAATATTGCGATAAGCGAAACTGTGCAGAGGTTTGTCAATTCATTCTCGGTCTCACGTACAGAAAGGTTGTATTTGCATGCATGTGAAAGATGTACCGTTGAAAAATCGGACTGTTCTTTTGAAAAGGACATCTTTATAGACGAATACGTAAGTCACAAATTACTCCAGGTTTCTATCTTGAAAAATGGTTCAGATGGCTCTCAGAACTATGGGACTTAACATCTAAGGTCATCAGTCCCCTAGACTTAGAACTACTAAACCTAACTAACCTAAGGACAGCACACACATCCATGCCCGAGGCAGGATTCGAACCTGCGACCACAGCAGCAGCGCGGTTCCGGACTGAAGTGCCTAGAACCGTTCGGCCATATCGGCCGGCTTCTATCTTCACTCATGTAGAAAGAGATAGTCTCGTAAAATTAAATGAATCTTTTTGAAACATCTCCCTCTACATACACACTCGGCAAGCCACCTTTCCGTCCATAGCGGAGGATACCTCGTACCTAGTCATTCCCTCTCCTGTTCCACACGCAGTTGAAACGAGGGAAACGACTATCTACATCCTCCGTAGGAGCCCTAATTTCTCGTATCTTGTCTTCACGGCCCTTACGCGAAATGTTCGTTAGCGACAGTAGTTTTGTTTTGCAGCCAGCCCCAAATGCCGGATCTGTACATTTTCACAATAATGTTTCGCGAAGAGAACATCGTCCTCGTTCCAGGAATTCCCATTTGAGTTCACGAATAATTTCCTTGATACTCGCTTGTTGATCGTACTTACCCGCAACAAATCTACCAGCATGCCTCTGAATTGCTTCGATGTCTTACTTTGATCCGACCCAGCGGGAATCCCAAACACTGACTGAAGAATGGGTCGTACTAGTGTTATACACACGTTCTCCCTTATGGATGAGCAACACTTTTCAAAAATTCTCCGAATAAGCGGAAGCTGACCATTCGACTACCCTGCTACCGACCTTACGTGTTCGTTCCATTTCATACCGTTTTACAACATTATGCCACGATTTTCAATCGAAGGACTTTGTCAAGCAGCACACCACTAATATTGCACCTGAAAGCTGCAGGATTGTTTTTCCTACTCAAGTGAATTAAGTTACATTGTTCCACATTTAAAGCAAGCTTCCATTCTTGGCATCAAATAGATATTCTGTGTAAATCATTCTGCATCCCCCTACAGTCACTCAACAACGACTTCCTCCAGTATACTACAGCTTCATGAGCAAACAGTTGCAGACTGCTTCTCATCCTATACGACAGATAGTTTGTGTACACAGAGAACGAGAGTGGTTCTGCCACACTACCCCCCGGGGGCACTCTTGACGACCCCCTTATCACTGATGAAACATCCTGTATTCCACACTCAAATTGTACTATTATTTTCAACCCATACCCAAATGTTCGTATGAATAATTTCGGTCCCACTCTTACCGATTTCAGGCTAAAAATTTAAAATTTACGTGAAAAAACAGACTCCAAATACTTCCAGCAGACCGCAGTAAATAACATTCACGTAACAACTGCCCACAGCGAACATTCCAACGAACCAGTACCCCTAGTCTACTGCGCTGGCAGCTCAACATTACTGTCATTTCGCTGCTCACGTCAGCGCGCAAAGGTCATATTTACTTGCTCTTCCACTGCTTGTTTGACCTATAATAGAATAGTGAATGAATATCAAAGCAACGTCAGTGAACGAATATAAAATGCACAAAGTATGTGGGAAACTCACAGTCTCCCAAAGAACCAAAAGCGGTTCAGCTCTCTTTTAGGTTTTCTCGACATGAGTGCTTAATGGAATGTTTTCAGGTTTCCAGCTGAGTCGTCCACTCCAGTTGTTCTTCAACGACAGACCCCGTCGTCTTCTCAAAGGTGCTGCGAACTCCGTCATTATGCGCACTCTCTGCCTGGAGCCGAGGCAGACAGTGAAACATTGCTGGTGGCACGCCGCTATTTATAACAGGGTTCCACTCCCAGTGTCCGCTACGCCCTTTTGATCTTTATTTGTTTTTCGGAGTTCGCACCGTTATTTTGTGAAATGCACAAACTCTACGCTGTTTCACCTCTAACGGGCGAAATCGGCGGTGATATGTTAATAGAGTGAGTTCCAAACAGAAGCTTTGTTTAAATTAAAACATCGCCCCGATTTATTGGGTTCCTTAACATCTATATTTAGATCTACATCTACATCTACAATTAAGTGCCTGGTAGAGGATTCATCGAACCACCTTTAAGCTACTTCTCTACCGTTGAGACGGTACAGTATTTTCCGCTCTACAAGCAGCAGGGTTCGCTGCTCGCTCGCACCGGGAAATAGAAACAGAGGCGGCTTCGCAGTCAATTTTATTACACGACGCGGCCGGACGCGGGTGCAACAGAACCCATGTGGACAGGTGGAAAGAAATATGTCAGGCTTCATAATACGTATTTATATGTGTCGTGTATTATGCATATCTTGTACGTGGATGTGAATCTGCACATGAACTTTACTAATCCTCCTGACACCTTTCCGTAAAGCGTGGCCCAATCTTTGTTGGGAAGTAGTTTTGTAGTATAGTAGTGCCAACCTTACTCCTGGCTAGGGGATCAGAGAGACAGCACCGGCAGGTAAAAGTCAAAGACTTTCCAGTGTCACAAGATTTGGGGTGGAGAGGTTGGTCACGACCAAGTGGTTCGACCACCCCCTCCACCGGGGCCCAGGAAGACCTCCGGGTGCCCGCCATATTCAGGGGAGTGCTACAGAAGACGGGTAAGTGAGCAGACGTGCCCTCAGTGCGTCTGTCTCAATGTTCACGCATGGAAGAGAGGTATTTGAATATTTGTACTAATTCTTTTATTTCCAGCTGCGGATTGTGTAAGGAAATGAATGATCTCGTTAATTTAGGAAATTTGACCCCCTGTGTTAATGTATCTGGTCCCCAGTTTGTCCGTTATCCTCCTCACATAGTGGATGTCCTATGTAAAATGTTGGGAGACTTTGCTGATATACATTTGGCCAACGCAATTCCGTCTTACCTGTAGAAATGTGCGTGCAGATTAGTATATAATATACCCGAGCTATAAGTTGAAAATTTGTACTATCTGTAAACTGAAACAATTGCTGCTATCGGTGTAAAGTCGTGTGATAATGCTTAAAATAAATAGGAAATCAACTGTCATCGATCTTTAACATACCTTAAAAATCACAAAGAAGTCAAGTCAAAGGAATTTATTTAAAATAAAAGCTATAGAATGCAGGGACCCACACATCAGCGTGTGAGCCCTCTAGCCCCTTGCCTAGTAGCATACAGAAAGAACACGCTCTCTAGGTAGCGCCCTCAAGCTCGTCTCCCCAGTTATCCGTTGCGCAATTTTGATTCAGAGCTTGACATCAACTTTCGCCTGGCGTCCCTAGGCAAGGAGGTATGACGGTAAACTTTCACCGTTCCACTCTCGAAAATCGCGCGAGAAAATCTAACACTAAAATCTTCCCCCGCGAGCTCTGATTTCTCTTATTCTATATGATGATCACCTCTCCCTACGTAGGTAGGCTCCACAAAATATTTTCACACTCTGAGGAGAAAGTTGGTGATTGAATTTTTGTGACAAGGATGTGCTGCAGCGCGAAAAGCCTTTGTTTTAATGACTGCCACCCCAATGTGTGTATCATATACGCACTCTCTCCCCTATTTCGCGATAATACATAACAAGCTGCCACTCTTTGAACTTTTTCGATGTCTTCCATCTCTAATGCGGATCCCACGTTACAAATCAATACTGCAGTAGACGGCGGACAAGAGTAGTGTAAGCAGTCTCTTCAGTAAACCTGTTAAATTTTCAAAGTATTATGCCAATAAACCGCCGTCTTTGGTTTTGCAACATTATCTGTGTGATCCTCCCAATTTCAATTATTCGCAATTGTAATCCCTAAATATTTACTTGAGCTTTCAGATTTCTGTAATTTATCGTGTAATTGAAATATAACGATTTTTTTTTTTTGTGAACATGTGGATGACTTCACATTTTTCGTGATTCAGAGTCAGTTGCCAAGTTTTTACACCAAACAGAAATCTGTATAAATAATTTTGTATTTCGTTTTGATCATCTGATGACATTACATAATGGTAAATGACAGCATCATCTGCAAACAACCTACGAGGACTGCTCAGAATGTCTCCTACATCGTTTATATTGACCAGGGACAATAGAGGGCCTATACAATTTTCCCTGGGGAATGCCATGTATTACTTCTCGTTTAGTTATGACTTTCAGTCACCTTTCTGACAGGAAGTAACGAATGCAGTCTTACAACTGAGACGATACTCCATAGGCACGCAATTTAATTAAAAGTCGCTCGT